>NC_091262.1:35261666-35589722 GCF_042477335.2 Ovis canadensis
AAGGCATATAGGAAAAATGGTAAGTCAGTCTTCTCCTTTGCTGTTGTTCTTCAGTCGCTCAGTCGTGTCCGACACTTTGTGACCCCATGGACTGCAGCACACCAGGCTTCCTTGTCCTTCACCATCTCCCAGAGCTTGTTCAAACTCATGTCCATTGAGTCAGTGATGCCATTTAACCATCTTGTCCTCTGTTGTCCTCTTCTGTTCCTGCCTTCAATCTTTCCCAGCATCAGGGTCTTCTCTAATGAGTCAGCTCTTCCCATTAGGTGGCCAAAATAATGGAGCTTCAGCTTCACCATCAGTCCTTCCAGTGAATATTCAGGGTAGATTTCCTTTAGGATTGTCTGGTTTGATCTCCTTGCACTGCAAGGGACTCTCATGAGTCTTCTCCAACACCACAGTTTAAAACCATCAATCCTTCGGCACTCAGCCTTCTTTATGGTCCAACTCTCACATCCACACATGACTACTGGAAAAATTATAGCTTTGACTATGTGGACCTGTGTTGGCAAATTAACATCTCTCCTTTTTAATATGCTAAGCTGGTCATAGCTTTTCATCCAAGGAGCAAGCGTCTTTTAATTTAAAGGCTGCAGTCACCATCTGCATTGATTTTGGAGCCCAAGAAAATAAAGTCTGTCACTGTTTCCATTGTTTCCCCATCTATTTGCCATGAAGTGATGGGACTGGATGCCATGAACTTGTTTTCTGAATGTTGAGTTTTAAGCCAGCTTTTTCACTCTCCTCTTTTACCTTCATTAAGAGGCTCTTTAGTTCTTCACTTTCTGCCATAAGGGTGGCATCCTCTGCATCTCAGAGGTTATTGATATTTCTCCCTCTGATCCTGATTCCAGCTTGTGCTTCATCCAGCCCAGCATTCTGCATGATGTACTTTGCATATAAGCTAAATAAGCAGGCTGACAATATACAGCCTTGATGTACTCCTTTCCCTATTTGAAACCAGTCCATTGTTCCATGTCTGGCTCTTACTGTTGTTTCTTGACCTGCATACAGGCTTTGCCAGGAGGCAGGTAAGGTGATCTGGTATTCCCTCCTCTTGAAGAATTTTCCACAGTTTGTTGTGATCCACACAGTCAAAGGCTTTAACGTGGTCAATGAAGCATAAGTATATGTTTTTCTGGAATTCTCTTGCTTATTCTATGATCCAGTGGATGTTGGCAATTTGATCTCAGTCTTCTCCCTATCAGCAATTAAGTGATGTAAATGGATTAAACTCTCCAATCAAAAAACAGAGATATGCAGAATGGATAATAACACTTGATCCCATAGGTCTCATCTACAAGAGACTCACTTGAGATCCAAAGACAGAAACAGAAGGAAAGTGAAAGGACATAAAGAGACACTACACACAAACAGTAACCAGAAGAAAGCAGAGGTGCACATACTAATGGCAGGCAAAACAGACTAAGAAGAAGTTAATACAGATAAGAAAAGACTTCATGTTATAAAACCCTCAATATAACTATAAATATATAATTATCAAAATACATGAAGCAAAACCTAAGAACTAAAGGGGGAGAAACAGTTCTACAGTAACAGTCAGAGACTTAAATATCCCACTCAGAATAGTGAATAAATGACAGAAGATATTTAAATAAGGAAGCACAGCAGCTGAACAACAAAATTCACCAGTTAGATTTAACAGACAAATATGGAACGTTCACTGTGTGTGCGTGTTCAGTCGTGTCAGACGCTTTGCAGCCCCATGGACTGTAGCCTGCCAGGCTTCTCTTGTCCATGGAATTTTTCAGGGAAGAATACTGGAATGGGTTGCCATTCTCCTCATCTAGGGATCTTCACCACCCAGGAATCAAAACTACTTATATCTTGTGTTTCCTGCACTGGCAGGTAGGTTCTTCTCCACCTGTGCCACCTGGAAAGCTCATGGCACATTCTACCCAACAACAAATACACATTACCAAGTGTCTGTGGGACATTTCCCATACTTCAGGCAACAAATAAAGTCTCCATATATTTTAAAAGATATCATACAAAGTATCTTCTCTGACAACAACAGGATGGAGTTAGAAATCAGTAACAAAACTGAAACTGAAAAATTCACAAACTGAGAAAAACTGAGTAACACTTTTAAACAACCAAGGGATCAAAGAAGCACTGAGAAGGGAAATGAGAAACATTCAGAGACAAATGAAAACAAAACACAACATACAGACTTAAGGGCCACAGCAAAGGCAGTGCAATGAAGGAAATCTGTATCTAGAAAAGATGACACTAAAAAACAAGAAAGATCTCAAAGCAACACCCTAACTGCAACTAAGGCCTAACGCAGCCAAATAACCAAATCAGTCAGCTCAGTCCAGTCGCGCAGTCGTGTCCGACTCTCTGCAACCCCATGAATCGCAGCACGCCAGGCCTCCCTGTCCATCACCAGTTCCCGGAGTTCACTCAGACTCACGCCCATCGAGTCCGTGATGCCATCCAGCCATCTCATCCTCTGTCGTCCCCTTCTCCTCCTGCCCCCAATCCCTCCCAGCATCAGAGTCTTTTCCAATGAGTCAACTCTTTGCATGAGGTGGCCAAAGTACTGGAGTTTCAGCTTTAGCATCATTCCTTCCAAAGAAATCCCAGGGCTGATCTCCTTCAGAATAGACTGGTTGGATCTCCTTGCAGTCCAAGGAACTCTCAAGAGTCTTCTCCAGCAAGTAAATAAATGTTATTAAAAATTCAACATCCTTTCCTGAACAAACCCTCTTTTTTAACAGAATAGGAACAGAATGAACTTACCTTCATATAATAAATGCCATATATGTAAAACCCACAGAAAACGTCATATTCAATGGTGAAAGATTGAACACTTTTTCTCTTAAGATCAGGAACCAAAGATGTCTGCTTTCACCACTTTTATTCAACATATTATTGGAAGTTTCAGCCAGAGAAATTAATTAAACAAGAAACATAAAAGGCATCCAAGTTGGAAAGGAAAAAGTAAAATTATCTGTTTGAGGAGAATACAGTCTTATATGCAGGAAATCCTAGTCTCCACAAAAAATGCTGTTAGAGCTAATAAATGAATTCAGCAAAGCCAGCAGATACCAAGCCAACACACCAAAATCAGCTGCATTCACAGACACAATGAACAATTTGAAAAGGAAATTACAAAAACAATACCATTTATAACAACATTAAAAAAAATAAAATACTTAGGAATTAACCAAGAAGGTAAAAGACTTGTAAATGAAAACTACAAAACACTGCTGAAAAAAATTAAAGATAACATAAATAAATGTAAACACATCCTATATGTTCATGAATTGGAAGCCTTCATATTGTTTAAATGTTAATGCTATTCAAAATGATTCAATGCAATCCCTATCAAAACCCCAATGACTTTTTGTAGAAACAGAAAAACCTATCCTAAAATTCATATGGAATCTCAAGTGACCTGAACAGTTTAAAACAATTTTGACAAAGATCAACAAAACAGGAGTCAACATTTCCTGATTTGAAAACTTACCTCAAAGATGTGGTAACCAAAACAGTACAGTATTAGCATAAAGACAGACAGACATACAGACTGAATAGAAGGTGTGGAAATAAACCCTTGCAGACATGGTCAAATGACTTTTAACAAGATGCCAAGACTACTGAATAGGGGAAAGAACAGTCTTCAATAAACGGTGCTTGGAAAACTGGACATCCACTTGCAAAAGAATGAAGTTGGACTCTCACCCAATGCCATGTTACTCAAAGCTGATCAATGAACAAAATATAAAACCCGAACAATGAAACTTAGTAGAAAACATAGGACAAAATTTCCACAACACTGGGTCTGGCAATGATTTCTTGAATATGACTTCACAGGCACAAGTAACAGAAGAAAATACACAAATGAGATTTAATGAAAATGTAAAAACTTTGTACATCAAAACACACTATTCTACAGAGTGAAAAGTCAACTCACAGAATGGGAGAAAATATTTGCAAATCAACATCCAATAAGGAATTAACATCCAGAATACAGAGAGATACTCTTAAAACTCAACGAGAAACCAAACCATTCAATTTAAAAGTGAGAAAGGGCATGAACAGATACTTCTACAAAGAAGATACAGAAATGACCAAAAAGCACATGAAAATATGCTAAACATCACTAATCACAAGAGAATGCAAACCAAAATTACTATGAGACACCACCTTACACCCATTAGGATGGCTACTATCAAAAAAAAAGAAGAGAAAAGTGTTGGTGAGAGTGTGGAGAAACTGGAACCCTTAGGCCACTAGGAGATGATGAAAAACTGTATAGCCTCTGTGAAAAATAGTATGGCAATTAAAAAAAAATTACTGTGTGATCCAGCAATTACATCTCCTGGTATATACCCCAAAAGAGTTGAAAGCAAGATCTCAAAGAAATACCTGTACACCTATGTTCATTCACAGCAGCATTACTCACAATAGGTAAAACATGCAAGCAACCCAAGTACCTGTCTGATGGACAAATGGATGTGCAAAAAGGGCTGCATGTGTACAATGGAGTGTATTACTCAGCCTGAAAAAGGAAGGAATCTGCTATGTGCTACAACATGGATAGACCTTGAGGACATTATCCTAGCTAAAATAAGCACATCACAAAAAAGACAAACACAGGTACGATTCCACATATTTGAAGTTGGTCAAAACCATAAAGACAAAGTATAAGGGTGGCTGCCAACAACTAGGGGAAGGAAACATGAGGAATTACTGCTCAATAGGTATAGAGTTTCAGTTTTACAAGATGAAGAGTTAGGCCGATAAATGGTGGTGACTTTTGCACAACTATGTGAATGTATCTAGCATCACTGAACTGTACATCCAAAAATAGATGATAAATTTTATTTTTGGCACAATAAACAAAATCCTAGATGTTATCAACATTGAATGTGCAAACAGAATTCAACATAAAAAAATTTTTCTTTTGGCCACGCTGCGCACCACGTGGGGTCTTAGTTCTCTGACCAGTGACTGAATCTGCACCCCCTGCGGCGGGAGTGGAGATTCTTAACCACTGGACCACCAGGGAAGACTCAGAAGTCCACCTTTTAAAAAGACATGACCCAGGTGAGTTTGGGGGAGAAGAGATTTAAGCAGAGGGACTCAGTATGACTGAGTCCCTCTGCTGCCCACCTGAAACTATCACAGCATTGTTAAGTTACTTCAGTTGTGTCTGACTCTGTGTGACCCTATGGATTGTAGCCTGCCAGGCTCTTCTGCCCATGGGATTCTCCAAGCAAGAATACTGGAGAGGGTTGCCATGCTCTCCTCCAGGCGATCTTCCCAACCAGAGATTGAACCCTGTCTTCTGCAGTGATGGCTTCTTTTACAAAATAAAAAGTTTAATTAAAAAAAATACATGAACACAGCAATGCTCTCATGACTGGATGCTATATATACACACACCATCATAATCATATACTGCCAGCATTTAGTAAGTGCAGTTACAGGCATTATTTAGGTATTCAATACACATCTTATTCAAGCGTCACAAAAATCCTACAAATGTGTATTATTGCTACTCCCGTGTCATGAAAACTTAACCTTTAAAGTTAGAGCAAGTCAGCAGCACTGCCAGGATTTGTTCTCAAGGAACCTGCACCCAGAATCTGCACTTGACTTCGTGTAGGTTTATTATGAAATGGGCAAACTAAGTATGTTTTTCTTCAAAACTATAACCTTCCCACTTAAGAGAATATACATGTTTATATTTATACCACTACATAGTGGGTCAGTGACAATCTGCAACAGCCAAGAATGATCCTGCTCCATCTAATAGGGCCAAACAGACAACAGAACATGTGAGAAGCTTTTCAGAGATGAAAACCAAGTCACTCTTGAATAAGGGTAGGATTTTTCGAGGCAGAGAACATTCAATTAAGCACCAGAACAGCATTCCTGCCATGATTTCATCTAAGTCAGCAATTTTAATTATACAACATATAGAAACACACCATATGGTATAAAGGAAAAGAACTCTGGGGCACAGTTCTGGAGACCTTTTTGGGTTGATACCACAGCTTATATGCTACAGGTATTCTTCTAACTACACAAAGTATTTTTTAATATAAACAAAAACTTTCACATCTCCACATAGTCATCGATTCAGCTTGTCAAGTGTCATGTCGCTCCACCCCATGACCATGTGGAAATGCAAATGTCCAAGAGGAACCAAGGATCACGAAGGACAAAGGTAGAACACTTTACAACCAAGCATCAAAACCGACTAGGAAGCTGTGGTCTCTAAGACATGAGTACAGATAAACAATGGAAGAGAAAAGCCTCCAGAAACAGACGTGCACATGTAATACAGATGCCTGACTTATGAGAAAGGTGACAGTAGTATGGTGAAAAGAGATTTTTTTCCCCAAGGTAGTGCTGGGTCAACTGGCTATCTATGCAGAACAAAACGAACCTTGACCTTCCACCTTCCACTGTGTACAACATGAAATCTAAGATGGGTTGCAAATGTTAAGACTGAAAGGTAAAACAGTACTTTTTTTATATGCAATGCAGAATATCTTCTTCATGACTTTGGAATAGGAAAACACTTCTCAAACAGGACACAACAAAGCATTAGCCATAACTGAAAAGTTGATAAACCGCACTCCATAAAATTTAAGTTACGTTATTAAAAAATACCAATTAAGAGTATAAAGACAAGCCACAGGTTTGGAGAAAAGATTTTTTATTATATATATCAGACAAAGAACTCATAGTGTAGAATATATAAAAGAGTAAACAGAAAATAGCTATAGGTAAGCAGGAAAAAGGCAGGTAGTTCTAAAGAAATATTAGTGTATTAAGACTTGAAGAGGCACTTCAGGAAAGAGGATATGCGAAGGTCAACAAACATTACGAAAAGATGCTCAAGTTCGTAAACCATCAAGGAAACGAAACTTAAAACCACAATAGAGATGCCACTACATACTCACCGAAATAGTCAAAGGGATAAAAAACAATACCAAACCTTGGTGAGGATGTAGAACTAACCCAAACCATCTGACAGTGTGTGTCACAAGTGTAAACTGGTGCAACCGCTGTGATAAACTGGCAGCATCCATTAATGCTGAAATCACAGATACTCGACCCGCCAACACTCTCCCAGGATACACCCAAGAGAAGTGAGTTCACCAGAACACATGTTCAGAGCAGCACTATTCAGAATAGCCCTCAATGTCTATTAACAGCAGAATAAGCCAGAATATATTCACACAACAGAATACAGCACAGCAATGGGAACAAATGCTCCACAACCACTGGCTGTGAATGGGTGGACCTCACAGCTGAAGGGCACACATTTACGGCTCTAGGTATGCAAGTTCAGAAACAGGCAGAACACATGCATTTAAAAGTTAGCACAGTGGTCTACCCTTCACTGGTTAGGAGACTGTAGGGCTGCCGGGGGCTTCTGTTCTATCTCTATATGCAAGTAATGGATATACAAGATTTGTTCAGTGTGTGAAAACTCACTAAATTTGCATATTTATCCTAGTAAAAGTATCATATTTTTAGGTATATATCATACATAATTTTCTGAATATAGTGTTATACTCAGACTAAAAGTTAAAAATTTAACTGTTAAAGCCATATATTAAAGGTTTCAGGAAAAAAAAAAATTATTTCATGGGAAGCGAGACTTCCCAAGAGTAATTTCAACTGTCTCCTGTCAGCTGGGACTGAATATATTAAAACTTATTTCAGAACAGCTTTTAAGATAATTTAGTGATGATACTCTCAGAAAAAAGGAAACCATCTCAGTCAGAAATTCAATATATCCGGCTACAATTACACAGTTCTTTGGTCCTAAATTGAAAGCCGGCAGCTCATCTAGATCTGCATTGCTGGTTACCTGCCTGTGTTCAGCTGGAGACAGTGTGAGCTCTTCACTTATGATGTGTACTTTTCTGTATGTGTATCAGATTAGAATAAAAAAATATTAAATCAGCGTTTCAGTCCCACCCCTTACTTGCTGTGAACTACTTTTAACTTATCTATCCCTCTTCTGAGCTTCCAACTACTTTAACCAGTCTCTGAGAGGTCTCAAAGTTAACATGAAACTTTTCCCTCCAGACACTGCCTCAGGCCCATCCCATAGTCAAGAAGTCCCTTAATGTCATCTTAACAAGTTTTCACACTTGACAGACACGTAACAATACCTCAGTTCATTTATGCTTCAATCACATGTCCATTTACAGCCCATTTCCTTCCTTCCTCAGAATTGTAAAGGACTAGGCAGGGAGCGGGGAAGGGCCCCTGAGGAGGCAGGCACCCTCTCTGAGGAGCTGCCTGGATGAGGGGTCCAGCTCTGGCCTAACCTCCCAGCCCCACCCCAACCCCGCCCACAACAAGAGTCTTGGCCCAACACCAGCCAGAAAACTCCAGCCTCCCGCAGCGTCTCCTGAACCAGAGGAGTCTCCCTGCGCGTCAACTGGGGGGCATTCAGACAGCTGCAGCCACCCTCCCCTCTCCCTGCCCCACGTCATCCTCTCAAGTTCTCTCTCACCTTTACTCAGTCAAGGACAAACAGCAAGTCTGCTGCCTTACAAGGGGTTCAACAACCTTGTGCTCCTTCTTAGAAGCAATTTCCATCTACACAAATGCTCCTCTCTGGAGACACTCCCCTCACTCGGCTTGACAGCGGAAGCAGCGCCCGCCTTGCTGTGCTCCACCAAGAGGGCAGAGCGTTACCCTGCAGGCTGCCCGCCCCAAGCCGTCTTCCTACACAGCCCAGGGCAAGGCTGAGGTGAGGCCTGTGGTAGCCGGGACAGCTCTGTGGCCTCTTTGGAAGCCCTCAGTGAGGTATCTGGCTCCCACTCTTGGGGACTGTCACTGTACCACAGGTCATCTGACAATTTTCAAGCTCAGCTTTGGACCCCAATGTCAATCCAGAATCAACAACAAACCTAACTCAACATCCAATTACACTGAAGTAACTTTTTCTTCTTCAAGGCTTATTTCAAATGCTGCTCCATCCAGTGTTTCTTCACTCCCTAACCAACAGTCTCTCCCTCCTTGGACCTTGTTCACAGCACTTTTCCAGTAACATCTTACCAGCTGACTTGCAAAGTTCTGATACGACTCTCACTGCATACTATATGCAATGAAATTCTGTCACAGCTAACACAAGCCTTCTAAGTGATAAATCAAACATTTGCTCAAATGAAAAAAAACAAATAGCATATAACTATTGCAAAGTTAAGTGTACCTATATGAAGCAAGTTGCACAATTAAATGTACCTATGCAAAATCCAAATATCAATGCTGAAACACTGTGCCAAGAAATACTCTTTTTTAACAAGTTGTTCTTATTATAAAATGTTTGTTACAGAAGAATCAGTGGGAAAAGCACACAGAAAAAAAAATTACCCATTATACCTTCACTGTTACATTTACACCTTGCCATTCCAGTCTTTCTACGCATATATACATCCCTGAGACCACAGTTTTGTACTTCGCTTTTTCACTTCAGGTACTGTGACCACCTATATCATTAAGTAATCTACTATAAACATATTAACAACTGCAGGACATTGCACTGTACGGCTACTTTAGCTTTTGTTGTCACCAAACTGCCCCTAGTTATAACACTGTTACAACCAATCTTGCTCTTGGGTTTCTATAATGCTGATTATCTACTTAGGTAACAAGATTACTTCTGACCAGAAGCTACAAATTCAGGTTAAAGTGCTTCATGGAAAACACACACCCAGGTTTACTTGCACAATACCCGCGAGTAAACAGGCGTCCCTGCTGCCGAAGCCTCGGAATGCTCCAGGCCAGCAGCCCTGCCTCACCTCTCAAGATCCAGAGCCCACACTCCGAACCAGCATCTCAGGTGGGGTCAACGAGCCAGCTGACCACACAGCAGGGGCTAGGTACGTGCAAAGGGCACAGGACACCAGCTACCTTGACCAGAATCTCTCCTGCAATTTCGGGAGGTGTCTTCAAGCTGCAGCACTGCTTCCTTACAGAGCACCCCCACCAGCCCCCAACAAGGAGAGCCCTGTGAGGCATCTGGGGCTGGCACCATCCTGTCCTACAGCTGGAAAACACTCTACTTTGGCTCACTACCCAGGGTCAACCTTACAACCCAGGTTTCCCTTGTTTCTTCCAGCTCTCTTCCCATTGCACTTCTTGAAGCTATGCCCTGAGAAGGCCCCCTGTAGAGCTCAAGAAGTCTACACCTTATAGGTTGGCCAGTCAGTGACCAGAACCCGGGTCTTACTAGTGAGGCCACTGGGTGCCCTGGCCAACTGTGAACATGCACACCTCAAAGCTCCCGTCTCACTGACCAGGAGTCCCTCCCCTTACTCAGGTCAACAACCTAGCCATTAGCTGAAAAATGCAGTGCTATAAACCATAAACGTTCCAGCACGTCTGAAGCAATCCAGTATGATTTAAGTCACTGTTGACTGTCATTCTTACTGGAATATAATTCATGCAACTTTCTGAAAAGAGAAACACACATAGAACCAGGCAGGTTCTCTCACTCTTTCACTTGACATAAGCTAAATAAAGAATAAGAGTTAGCTCATGGCTTACTCCAATTAACAGGAAACATTACACGTATACTTTTTTGGAAGTCAGAAGAGGCAAGACCTACCCGTACTCCTCAGTTCCCATTTTCTTCTCTCACTTTTCTCCCAGCACAATTTAATAAATAAATTTCTATGGGGCCATCTCCTTCCTAATAAACTTCCCCCTTAAACACTTTATGTTCACATGCTTCTGCATTTTTGTGGGAATTATTTCCAAGGCAAAGTTAAAGATAAATCAATTTACAACTAAAGAAACAGCAATTACCAGTCCTTGTTCTGAGAATCCCTGTTTTACCAAGTATTTTCAAGGTCCATTTAAAAAATTAAAAACATGTTCGCTTTCATCTAAAATAAGTCAGAGAACAGGCCAACAACATTCCTATAATATGCTGCAGCTCCCACAAAAACATCATGAAACCCTGTTGGGACAACCAAGCCTCCTTGAGAAGAACTGTCTTCAGGAGACACTGCCCTCTCCTTCCACTGTGCTATGGAACATCCTAAATATCAGGAGAACCAAATGCTTGTTGACTTGCATGCCTTTTAAAAGCAATTAAAATACCCAAGAGCGGCATCATCCAGCGCAGCAGCCACTGTGACTACAGGAGTCACGTGCAGCTACTGAGCCCTTGAAATGTAGCCAATTCGAACCGAGCTACACTGTAAATGTGAAATATACATTGGATTCTGACGTCGTAACACTAACAAAAGAAATCTCTCACTAACACCTTTTATACAGATTATACATTGACACACACTATTTTGACTATGTTGGGTTACATCAAGTGTTAATCACTTTTTAAAATATTTCCAATGTAGCTGTAAGAAAAGCTACTGTAACATGTAACTCATAATTGAATATATAAATAGTCTTCACCTCTGACCTACTTTTTTTTCCATGTAATCAAAGGATGTCTTCACCCCAGTGGGGACCCAATCCACAAGGCAAACTACAGAAGGGGTGAAGTGCTACCTGAGAGTCAAGGTCACTCACAGACTTCACAAGGAAGCAGCCTAGAAACAGCAATGTGTGCATGTCTAGCACATCCAAGGTTTCAAATCTAAGTCACCTGGCAAATGATCATGAATTCCTCGATTTATGGGTGTAGTGCAGACTCTACTGAAATCCAGAGAATTATCCAATATGGCATTTATCCTTCGAAAGATATTGGCATTTCTACACGTGGAGAGTGCAGGTGCTTCCTGGTTGTCCCAGCAATCTTTTATCCTTCCCGCTTCTTCTTCCTAGACACAGAAAAAAGGTGTTTAGGTTTTCTATTCTCCCTGTTGATAGAGACTTCACAACTCCTTTTCCTCTATAGCCCAATACAAGTTAGATACAGTAACAAAGACTTGAGTTTCTTGCCTGTATACTAACATACTTAACTCTCAGCAAGGTACCCTGAGAGAACAGTAAGAAGGAAAAACACTGACATGTAAGATGCAAGAACATTCTAACAAAATGGGACTTGTATAGAAGTAGAACGGCAGCAGCATGAGCTTTAAGAACCAGACACACCTGGTTCAAATTGTGAGTCTACCTATATAGTAGATTATGTGGCAATAAAAGAATAAAGTACTGATAGATACTACAATATGGGTAAACCTCAAAAACATGAGGTGAAAGAAACCAGTCACACACGACCACATACTGTATGAGCCCAATTATGTGAAATGTGCAGAACAGGTAATCTAAAGCAGATGAGCTGCCTTCAACTAGGGAGGTGGGGAGGTGGTTAGCCAGTTGTGTCTAAAGGGTACAAGGTTTCTTTTCTCAAATGATGGAAATATTCTAAAATTAGATCATGGTGAGGGTTGCAAAATTCCATAAATATACTAAAGGTCAATGAATTGTACTTTGAAAAGTGAACCTTACAATTATGTAAATTATACATTAATACAGTTGTTTCAAAAGTTTGATTCTGCCGTTTATTGGCAGTTACTAATCTCTGGGCTACAGTCGCCACTTGTGAAATGGGGAAGAGTACCTACCAACCTTTTGATGGGATGTATACAGTACTTAGCATGGTGCTGGCATATGGTAGCTGCTATTTTTACATTTTAAGATATACCTACAGGAAAAGACTTGGGCAGGATCAAGAGTGGTACAAAAACCACCCAAAGGGTTGTTTAAATAATTGAGACAATCTATGTGGTCATTAAAAGTGCACACATCTCATGTAAGACATCACTGAATGAAAAACGGACTCCCAGGTACATAAAAGTGAACTGAACCCCCAAACAAGTGATTCTTGGGTGTTCTCTCTCTCAGTCAATAAGACCACCATCCTCCAGGTGCCTGAGACAGAAATCTAGGGACCATTCCTCTCTGTTCGATCTCCCTCATTCACCACATCCAATGTAAGCAAAGAAACACTGGCTGACAGACTCAGTCTTCTAAAGGGAGTCAGACTCATCGCTTCTATCATTCCCAGTCACCTTGGGGAGTGTAACAGGGAAGTCATACAAAAGCAAACAACAGCGAAAGTCCAAGTAATCAAACTAGTAGGGCCTCCCTGGTGGCTCCGTGGTAAAGACTCTGCCTGCAACGCAGAAGATTCAGGTTCTATTCTGGGTTGGGAAGATCCTCTGGAGTAGGAAATGGCAACTCACTCCAGTATTTTTGCCTGGACAGACAAGCCTGGCAGGCTACCGTCCATGGGGTTGCAAGGTATTGGACACAACTTAGCTACTAACAAACAACAACAAAAGAAACTAGAACCTAAGACCCTGTAGCTGAACACGTCAAAACAAAAATTTTAAAGCCTGGTGTTATTCTGTGTAACTTATTAAAATCCAAGTGTAAGCATGAGAATGACCA
The DNA here is from genome assembly GCF_042477335.2 of Ovis canadensis. Taxonomy (NCBI): domain Eukaryota; kingdom Metazoa; phylum Chordata; class Mammalia; order Artiodactyla; family Bovidae; genus Ovis; species Ovis canadensis. Next base: position 35,275,041 of record NC_091262.1, read on the forward strand.
GAAACATTTAAGACTTTATAAACTCTGCAGCATGGCCTTAAAGGGACAAACCTGAATTCCACATCATTTTCAAGCTCTTGAAAGACTGGTTGGTATTCTTTGCAAACTGTGAAGATAACCAGAACACAGTTGTGCCTCCCACGCCCTCCAGGGAGGTGCCACTGAGAAGGGTTAGATCCACTGACACAGGCCATTTTCACAACTGCAGATTTCTAAGGTTAATATCCAGCTTTACAAAGGCTAAAACACAAGGATTTATAACCAATCTGCACACCTTAAGGCTACATGCTTCATTCATTCACTGTCTAACATACATTAACCAACTGCCTGCTAGCCACAGTAGCACTCTAAGGATAGGCAGATTAAACCAGCAACATCCACTGAGGAACAGATGTATCACTCTCCCCAGGTGTACAACAGGGATAAAAGTAACAATACTATCTCAGAGGGCTTTTTGTGAATTAATACACATAAAGTGGTTCACACAGTACCTGGCACATAACTATGTGCCAAATAAACAAACGCTGGCTCTCAGTAGTGTTATTATTATACCAAGGGATTAGAAGCCGCCACAAGGATCCTTGAAGAAAATAATCTACCTGCTCATTAAAAGGAGAAAAATGAACTAAAAACCTATGTCAACTATTCCTTTGAAGACCCCAGGCCCTTCCATGCCTAATTACTGTAATCATTTTATTTCAAAAGCTTAATTAGGAACCTCCCTGGTGGTCCAGTGATTAAGAATTTGCACTTCCACTGCAGGAAGTAAGGGTTTGATCCCTGGTAAGGGAACTGAGATCCTGCATGCCACCCACATGGTGTAAATAAAAATTTAAAAACAATTAAAAAAGACTAAAGACATGATAAAAAAAATCAAACTGTCCAAAAGCTGAACCTACCACAGAATACAGTGATCCTTTAAAAATTATCCAGTTATGTAATTCTTAGTTTCTCATTTTTTAAACAGAAACCTTTTATACATCCCTACCCTTAACAGGCCCATTACTCTGCATATTCTGTCTTAACTCTGATCAATTTATAGGTCTGAGTTCATATCCATGTTTTACCATAACCAAAAATGGGTATTTTCCCTTGATTTTCTACTGCTGCCTGATAGATTTCACTGTTATTTGTGGCATTTTTGCCATGCAGTGAGATTACTTGCAACTTTTATTGAACTTTCACTACAGACAGGAAAGCAAGCTTTAAAGACACATTACAGACTCAAAAGAGAACACAAACCTTAATACCACTGAGAATCATGGATCAATAGGAAGGATTACTTGCTCAGGCTAGAAAAGAAAAACAGTTAATTCTCTGTCTTCACATCTAAAGCAACCAGAGAAAGGAAAACAAAACCCAAAGTCAGTAGAAGTAAACAAAACATTTAAGATCAGAGTAGAAATAAATGAAATAGAGACAAAGAAAATAAATAGCAAGTGTCAATGAAACTAAAAGCTGGTTCTTTGAGGAGATAAACACTGATAAACCTTTAGCCAGACTTGTCAAAATAAAAAGGGAGGATTCAAATCAGTAAAATTAGAAATGAAAAAGGGGACGTTACGGCTAACAACACAGATATACAAGGAATCGTAACAGACTACTAGAAGCAACTATATACCAATAAAATTGACAACCTGGAAGAACTGTAAAAATTCTTAGAAAGGTGTAATGTCCCAAGACTGAACCAGGAAGAAATGAAATATGAACGGATCAATCACAAGTAGTGAAATTGAAACAATTATTAAAAATCTTTCAACAAACAAAAGTTGAGGACCAGATGGCTTCACAGGCAAATTCTATCAAACACTTAGAGAAAAGTTAACAGGTGCCTTTTTGAAACTCTTGCAAAAAACTGTAGAAGAAGGAACACTCCCAAGCTCATTCACTATCACCCTAATACCAAAACAGACAAAGGTACCACAAAAAAGAAAAATTACAAACCAGTACCACTGATGAACGTAGGTGCAAAAAGCCTTGACAAAATACTAGCAAAATGAATTCAACAACACATTAAAAGGATCATACAGCATGATCAAGTGGAATTTATCCCTGAGATACAAAGATTTTTCAATATCTGCAAATCACTGTGAAATATATCAACAAAATGAATAATTAAAACCATGTGATCATTTCAACAGATGTAGAAAAAGCTATTGACAAAATTCAACATGCATTTATGACAAAAACTTTCCAGAAAGTGAGCTTAGACGGGACCTTCCTCAATTTAATAAAGGCCATATATGACCAACTCACAGCATACATCATTCTCAATGGTGAAAAATTGAAAGCATTTCCTCTAAGAACAGGAACAAGACAAAGATGTCCACTCTTGCCACTATTATTCAACAAAGTTTTATAAGTCCTAGCCATGGCAGTCACAGAAGAAATAAAAACACTCCAAACTGGAAAAGAAGTGAAACTGTCCCTGTTTGCAGATGATATGGTACTAAACATAGAAAATCCTAAAGATGATACCAGAACATTACTAGAGCTCATCAATATATCTGGTAAAATTGCAGGATACAGAATTAATGCACAGAAATCTGCATTCCCATACACTAACAGGAGATAAGAGACATCAAGGAAACAATCGTATTTACCGCTGCATCAAAAAGAGTAAAATACCAAAGAACAGACCTGCCTAAGGAGATAAAAGATCTGTACTCTGAAAACGATAACATATGGATGGAAGAAATCAAAGATGACACAAACAGATGGGGAGATATACCACATTCTTGGATTGGAAGAATATTGTCAAAATAACTATACTACCCAAAGCAATCTATAGACTCGATGCACCCCCCCCCCATCAAACTACCAATGGCATTTTTCACAGAATGAGAACAAAAAAATTTTTAAATATGTATGGAAACACAAAAGATCCCAAAGAGCCAAAGCAATCTTAAGAAAAATGGAGCTGGAAGAATTAGGCTCCCTGGCTACAAAGCTACAGTAATCAAGACAGTATGATATTGACACAAGAACAGAAATATAGTTAAAAGGAGCAGAATATAGACAAAAGCCCAGAGATAAACCCACACACCTATGGTCACCTAATCTATGACAAAGGAGGCAAGAATATACAATGGAGAAGAGACAGTCACTTCAATAATAAGTGGTGCTGGGAAAACTGGACTGCTACATGTAAAAGAATGACATTAAAACACGTAACACCATACACAAAGATAAACTCAAAATGGATTAAAGACCTAACATAAGGCGAGAAACCATAAAACTCTTAGAGGAAAACATAGCACACTGACATAAAATGCAGCAAGATTCTCTTTGACCCATCTCTTAGAGAAGTGGAAATAAAAACAAAAATACACAAATGGCATCAACTTAAAAGCTTTTGCAGAGCAAAGGAAGCTATAAACAAGATGAAAAGACAACTCTAAGAATGGGAGAAACTATTTGCAAACAAAGAAAAACAAAGCATTAATTTTCAAAATATACAAACAGCTCATGCAGCTCAATATCAAAACAACCCAATCAAAAAATGGAGGAAGTATCTAAATAGACATTTCTTCAAGAAGACATACAGGTGGTTAAAAAGCACATGAAAAGATGCTCAGTTCAGTCGCTCAGTCGCGTCCAGCTTTTTGTGACCCCATGAATCGCAGCACCCCAGGCCTCCCTGTCCATCACCAACTCCTGGAGTTCACTCAGACTCATGTCCATCGAGTCCGTGATGCCAGCCAGCCATCTCATCCTCTGTCGCCCCCTTCTCCTCCTGCCCCCAATCCCTCCCAGCATCAGAGTCTTTTCCAGTGAGTCAACTCTTCACATGAAGTGGCCAGAGTACCAGAGCTTCAGCCTTAGCATCATTCCTTCCAAAGAAATTCCAGGGCTGATCTTCAGAATGGACTGGTTGGATCACCTTGCAGTCCAAGGGACTCTCAAGAGTCTTCTCCAACACCACACTTCAAAAGCATCAATTCTTCGGCACTCAGCCTTCTTCACAGTCCAACTCTCACATCCATACATGACCACAGGAAAAACCATAGCCTTGCCTAGACGGACCTTTGTTGGCAAAGTTATGTCTCTGCTTTTTAATATGCTGTCTAGGTTGGTCATCACTTTTCTTCCAAGGAGTAAGCGTCTTTTAATTTCATGGCTGCAATCACCATCTGCAGTGATTTTGGAGCCCAAAAACATAAAGTCTGACACTGTTTCCACTGTTCAAATCAAAACAATATACAATGAGGTATCACCCCATACCAGTCAGGATGGCCATCAATCAAAAGATCTACAAATAATAAATGCTAGAGAGTGAGTGTGTGGAGAAAAGACAGCCCTTCTACACTGTTGGAGGGAATGTAAACTGCTACAACCACTATGAAGAATAGTATGGAGATTCCTTAAAAAACTAAAAATAAGAGTTACCATACGATTCAGTAATCCCTGTCTAGACATATATCCAGAGAAAGTCTTAATTCAAAAAGACACATGCACCCCAGCGTTCACTGCAGCACTCTTCACAATAGCCAGGATATGGAAGCAACCTAAATGTCCATCAGCAGCAGAGCGGGTAAAGATGCGGTACATATATGAATGGAGTATTAACTCAGCCACCAAAAGAATGAAATGCTGCCATTTGCAGCAACATGGATGGACCCAGAGATCGTCATACTGAGACAGGAAGATAGAGGAAGACACATATCATATGATATCGCTCATATGTGAAATGCTAAAAAAAAAAGGGGGGGTACAAATGTTGTTAAACAGACTGAGTTACAAATGCAGGAAACAAACTTACGGTTACCAGGAAGTGATTGTGGAAGGGATAAACTGGGAGACTGGGACTGTCACATACACACTGCTATACATAAACAGGTAACTAATAAGGGCTCACTGTATGGCACAGGAACTCAATACTCTGTAATCACCAATATGGGAAAAGAATCTAAAAGACACACAACACTGCAGATCAACTATACTCCAAGAAAAAAAATTTAAAAACAGTACTTCTGTTTATCAGTACTACTTTATCAATAGATAAAACTATTGATAGTTATATTTACTTATATCGGGGGAAAAAAAATGGTTCACTAGGAATTTCTACTAATAGAAGCTATTTTACGGCAGGTCACAGTTTTCTCCTCTTCAACAGAAAAGGGCTCACACCTCCATCATGAAACAGTGGCTTTCTCTAGCAATAATCCTCAACTGGAAGGGGTGATGGCAAAGAGCCTACCATCTGAAAAAAGCATTTCCCTTTTCCACAAAGGAAGAATCCTCCCCCAAACTGTGAATCACTGTTTTGAAAAGCAGAAAGAAAGCCCCTGGGACACAAACACTAAGTTTACTGCTTCAGTACCTTATCTAGCTTCCACTGGCTCAGGTGTAAGAGTGGAGTGCTACCTATTTGCAGATTTTGTGATAATGAGAAATATATAAAGTACCTTAAAACACTCAATAACTTATTAGGGACAAATGTCTCCCAACCCCACTGTTATTCAGAAGTATTCTTTCAATTTATCCTAGTCAAGCTCATCAAGAAGCCTAAGGCACATAATTGGAGGTTTTTTGCCTTTGTGGCTTGAAACTACTACTCATAATACTTTAAAATCTGAACCCTCACCATGCAGCTATGTTTGCCTGTTCAAGACTAAGATCCCAAAATGTTATACCTATTTGAATGGTACTATAAATCTAGACTTGCCCTATTTGGAAACCCCCAGCCTTGCTTTCACATACCGTATAACCCACAATCAACATGGTGATGAAATGGCCATTATTTTAGGTCAAAATCCTGGTTCGGGATTTAATTGTCATCAATGAATGCCAACTTTACCATCCCTGGTTTATTTTTATTGTCTTTAATCAACAACAAAAAATATCTACACTGCAGACCACTTCAAGACTATCACTGTTAGTCATTTGTTATGGAGTCTTCAAAAGCCAGAAGAAAGATTCACAGAAGACTGACTGAATGACACACAGTTTATCTCCTGACGAGAATCCACGGGGCTCCACGGACAGGAATCCACCAACGCCCCTGGCAAAACTGTTCATCGTAAAAATTTTGCTGAGAATAAAATTTTCTAATTAATCACTTATTTTTTAGTTAAAAGCCCTGGTCTTTAAGTCTCTTTAACAAATGGGATTGAGAAAACTGGACAGCCTCATGTAAAAAAATTAAACTAGATATCATCCTTTAACACCATACACAAAAATAAGCTCAAAATGGATTAAAGACCTAAATGTGAGACCAGACACTATAAAACTTCTACTAGAGAAAAACATAGGCAGAACACTCTCTGATATAAATCAAAACAGTATCTTTTATTGTCTCCCAGAATAATGGAAACAAAAATAAGCAAATGAGACCTACTAAAATCTTTTGCACAGCAAAGGAAAGAATAAGCAAAACAAAAAACCACCCACATATTGGGAGAAAATATTTGTAAATGATGTGACTGACAAGAGATTAGTCTCCAAAATTTACAAACAGCTCAAGATGCTTAACACCATCAAAGCAAACAACCCAATCAAAACATGGGCAGAAGACCTAAACAGACATTTCTCCAAAGAAGACATACAGATGGCCAAGAGGCACATGAAAAGATGTTCAACATCATTCATTATTAGAGAAATGCAAATCAAAACTACAATGAGATAGCAGCTCACACCAGTCAGAATGGCTGTGATCAAAAAATCCATAAACAATAAATGTTGGAGAGGGTGTGAAGAGAAGGGAACCCGCCTATACAGTTGGTGAGAACGTAAACTGATACAGTCACTATGGAACAGTATGGTTTTTTAAGGTTCCTTAAAAAGCTAAAAGTAGAGCAACCACATGACCCTGTCATCCCACTCCTGCACATATATCCAGAGAAAAACATGATCCAAAAGGATACATGCTCCCAATGTTCGTTGCAGTACTGTTTACAACAGCCAAGATATGGAAGCGACCTAAATGTCCATTAACAGAGGAATGGATAAAGATGATGTGGTACAGGGACGTCCCTGGTGGTCCAGTGGTTAAGAATCTGCCTTGCAATAAAGGGGACACCGGTTCAATCCCTGGTCCAGGAAGATACCACATACTGCAGAGCAACTAGGCCTATGCTCCACCACTGCTGAGCCTGAGTGCCCGGAGCCTATGCTCTGTAACAAGAGAGAAGCCACCACAGAGAAGTCCACGGCCCGAAACAAAGAGTAGCCCCACGCGCCACAACCAGAGAAAGCCACCATGCAGCAATGGAGACCCATCACAGCCAAAGAGTAAATGATTTAAGATGCGGTACACATATACAATGAGATGTTACTCAGCCACTGAAAGGAATGAAATAATGCCGTTTGCAGCAACATGGAGGGATGTAGAGACTGTCACACTGAGTGAAGCTCCTGACAGGGAGAAATATATGACATCCCTTATATGTGGAATCCAAAAGGAAATGATGCAAATGAACTCACTTACAAAACAGGAGGAGACTCAAGACTCAGAGAACACACTTATATGGTGGTTAAGTGTTTGGGATGGACATGTACACACTGCTATACTTAAAATGGATAACCAACAAGGACCTACGGTATAGCACAGGGAACTCTGTTCAATGTTATGTAGCAGCCTAGATGGGAGGGGAATTTGGGGGAGAATGGATACAAGTGTAACGTATGGCCAAGTCCCTTTGCTGTTCACCTGAAACTATCACAACATTGTTAACTGGCTATACCCCAGTACAAAATAAAGTTAAAGAAGAAAAAAAAAAAAACACTGGTCTTCAACACTTTTTTTAACTTATTATACAGCAGTAGAAAGTAATATACTTAGCCCCAAAACACTGGTTCTGAGAGGTAGTTTGGCAATCTGACTTTAGTTTTTAGTAAGTAATGATAAAGCTGAATAAAACCTCTTCAGCACTTACACTCAGTATTTTAAGGATGTCGTCTACAACAATTTGAACAACACTTACATGACCACCCACTCAGAAAAGTGTCACTCAGACCAAGATCAAGAAATGCCAGTTTCCTCTGAGGAACTGATTTATCTTCTTTACATTCATTCCTTATGGGAAAAGGTAAATCTAGCCAAGTTCCCATGTTTTGCTTTTGTCACTGGTCACCCGAAGCCAGTTTTGGTTGAATTTCGATATGACTAGACAGTTGTTAAGAAATGCTTCTCTAAACTTTCTCTTCTGAAATTTCACCTCAAGTCTTCTGTGCAAGAATGTAAGGGATAAAACTATTAGCTTGATCCGTATGAAACTGTCAATATCTTCCCTTTTCTGACCAACAAAATAACAGCTTTGCATAGCTCAGTACTTCACAGATACTAAAAAACCTGCTACATCAGATGTTGAAATTATTGAGATAAATAAAACATAATCTGGGCCCTGGGGAGAACTAGATAAGAGGGAGAAAAGAATAAAAGTCATCTAGGTAAGTGGAAATGAAGACAAGTTTGTACAAAACACTGCAGAAGAGAGGAGCATATTAAGGTATCTGGAATTGTTTGACAACTCAGACTTTTAAATTGAAGAATAATGAAAAAGCCGAATTTCAATAAGCAAGTCTGAGAAAGAACATAACAGACAGGCAGAGAACAGGCACAGAGTGGATACGGAACACAGTGAACTCAAGGAAAGGAAAGGCAGGCCAGACTGGGCAGGAAGGCTCGCCACGAACGAAGGAGACATGGCAGCAGGTCCTCACCTGCAGAAAGAGAAACTGACTCCATCCAGAGAGAGGGAACCCATTACCAGACATAAGACTCAAGAGACCCCCTCCTCTTCACTAATGATCTTACTTCCCTCTCCTCCACTGGCTCCTTCCCATCAGTCTGTTAAGTATGCCCAAAGCGCTCTCATCTTAAAACAAAAAACAAACAAAAAAACCCACTTAAACATTCTCTTAAACCACTGTTTTCCTTTTGCTCTACCATCTAGCAAATACGTCTATTTCTTAACCTCTTGTTCATCCTTCCTCTCAACCCTCAATACCCTGCCAGCATGTCCCTCTCCCCCTTCAAAAGACACCAGACAACTGTGCTTAATCACTTGGATTGCCAAACCCAACCCATACTTCAAATCTATTTTACCTGGCATCTCTGGGGATCTGATCCTCAGCTACTCTCTGCTCATTTAATTGAGGAACCACTTTCTCCTTCCTGGTTCTCCCTTTATTTTTCTGATTATCCTTCAGTTTCTACAGGATGCATTTAAAGCCCAATATTCCTTTTGCTCTATAAATTCCTCCTGAAAAAGGAAATACTACAATTTCAAGGACAGGCTTATGAGAACACTAAGGAAATATTTAATAGCAAAACTGCTCAAGAATACACGGTCACTATAATTGTAGCTCCTGTCACATCTGTCAAACTGTTTGCTGTATACATTGTCAGCACTGCATTTGATAAACTGTAGGCTCTTTCAAGGCCTTTATCAAAGCAGAACCCAACATGGTATCTGCTAAATTTGCAGGCACTCAATACAGATACCACAGAAAAGGCAAACCCATATCATCCTTTCATAGGTATTTTTACCAACTCTATCACAACCTCTGTAAGTTGTAATTTCTTTATTAAATGATAAGACAAGATCAAACTGTCAAAGCTCTTGGCCACTCATTTCAGGACTTGGGATTTTAAGCTTGGAGCAGAGACAATTCCATGTGAACGAAAAACAAGGAACCCATGAACAATATGACCTGATGCCTAGGGACCCAGAAATTATAATTACTGATTTCATTCTCACACACCTGGAGCCATTCTGGGGACCGAGGATAAATAAAGACAACCCCAGCTCCCAAGAAATTAGTCCAGTGGGAACATAAGCACATAAACAAGTTATATGCTACATTGTAAGCCTGGGCTTCCCAGGTGGCGCTAGTCATAAAGAACCTGCCTTCCAATGCATGAGATATAAGAAACGTGGGTTCGATCCCTGGTTCAGGAAGATCCCTTGGAGGAGGGCACAGCAACCCACTCCAGTAGTCATGCCTGGAGAATCCCATGGACAGAGGAGCCTGGTGGGCTACAATCCATAGGGCTGCAAAGAATCAGACATGACTGAAGTGATTTAGCGTGCACATAAGCCTAATACTACATACATGTAACAACTACAAGAGTAGTAGATAGGTAAGCAAAAATTCAGACTTACATTGAAGAAAGTAGGGAAAACCACTAGACCATACAGGTATGACCTAAACCAAATCCCTTACGATTATACAGTGGAAGTGACAAACAGATTCAAGGGATTAGATCTGATAGAGTGCCTGAAGAACTATGGATGGAGGTTTGTAACACTGTACAGGAGGTGGTGATCAAAACCATCCCCAAGAAGAAATGCAAAAAGGCAAAATGGTTGTCTGAGGAGGCCTTACAAATGGCTGAGAAAAAAAGAGAAGTGAAAGGCAAAGGAGAAAAGGAAAGATATACCCATCTGAATGCAGAGTTCCAAAGAACAGCAAGGAGAGAGTAAAAAAAAAAAAAAAAAAAGGCATTCCAAAGTGATTAATGCAAAGAAACAGAGGAAAACAGAATGCAAAAGACTAGAGATCTCTTCAAGAAAATTAGAGATACCAAGGGACTATTTCATGCAAAGATGGGCACAATAAAGGACAGAAATGGTATGGACCTAACAGAAGCAGAAGACATTAAGCAGAGGCGGCAAGAATACACAGAACTATACAAAAAAGGTCTTAATGACCCAGATAATCACAATGGTGTGCCCACTCACCAAGAGCCAGACATCCTGGAATGCGAAGTCAGGCGGGCTTTAAGAAGCATCACTCACTACAAACAAAGCTAGTGGAGGTGATGGAATGCCAATGGAACTGCTTCAAATCCTAAAAGATGATGCTGTGAAAGTGCTACACTCAAAATGCCATCAAATTTGGAAAACTCAGCAGTGGCCATAGGACTGGAAAAGTTTTCAATCCAATCCCAAAGAAAGGCAACGTCAGCGAATGTTCAAACTACTGCACAACTGCACTCATCTTCAGTCCAGTTGCTCAGTCGTGTCCGACTCTTTGTGACCCCATGAATCACAGCACGCCAGGCCTCCCTGTCCATCACCAACTCCTGGAGTTCCCTCAAACTCAAGTCCATTGAGTCGGTGATGCCATCCAGCCATCTCATCCTCTGTCGTCCCCTTCTCCTCCTGCCCACAATCCCTCCCAGCATCAGAGTCTTTTCCAATGAGTCAACTCTTCGCATGAGGTGGCCAAAATATTGGGAGTTTCAGCTTTAGCATCAGTCCTTCCAATGAACACCCAGGACTGATCTCCTTTAGAATGGACTGGTTGGATCTCCTTGCAGTCCAAGGGACTCTCAAGAGTCTTCTCCAACACCACAGTTCAAAAGCATCAATTCTTCGGCGCTCAGTCCTCTTCACGGTCCAACTCTCACATCCATACATGACCACAGGAAAAACCATAGCCTTGCCTAGATGGACCTTTGTTGGCAAAGTAATGTCTCTGCTTTTGAATATACTATCTAGGTTGGTCATCACTTTTCTTCCAAGGAGTAAGCGTCTTTTAATTCCATGGCTGCAATCACCATCTGCAGTGATTTTGGAGCCCAAAAAAATAAAGTCTGACACTGTTTCCAGTTTCCCCATCTATTTCCCATGAAGTGAAGGGACCGGATGCCACGATCTTCATTTTCTGAATGTTGAGCTTTAAGCCAACTTTTTCACTCTCCTCTTTCACTTTGATCAAGAGGCTTTTTAGTTCCTCTTCACTTTCTGCCATAAGGGTGGTGTCATCTGCATATCTGAGGTTATTGATATTTCTCCCGGCAATCTTGATTCCAGCTTGTGCTTCTTCCAGCCCAGCGTTTCTCATGATGTACTTTGCATGTAAGTTAAATAAGCACTCATCTTACATGCTAGCAAAGTAATGCTCAAAATCCTCCAACCCAGACTTAACAGTACATGAACCATGAACTGCCAGATGTTCAAGCTGGACTTAGAAAAGGCCAAGGAACCAGAGATCTAATTGCCCACGTTTGTTGGATCATAGAAAAAGCAAGAGAATTCCAGAAAAACATCTACTTCTGCTTCATGGACTATCCTAAAGTTTTTGACTGTGTGGATCAAAACAAAACTGCGTGAAATTCTTGAAGAGATGGGACCACCAGACCACCTTACCTGTCTCCTGAGAAATCTGTATGCAGTCAAGAAGCAACAGTTAGAGACAAACATGGGACAAGGGACTGGTTCCAAATCAGGAAAGGAATCTGTCAAGGCTGTACTTTGTCACCCTACTTATTTAACTTATTTGCAGAGCCCATCATGTGAAATACCAGGCAGGATGAAGCACAATTGGGAATCAACAGCGCAGGGAGAAATAACAATAACCTCAGATATGCAGATGACACCACCTTTATGACAGAAAGCAAAGAAGAACCAAAGAGCCTCTTGATAAAAATGAAAGCGGAGAGGGAAAAAGCTGGCTTAAAACTCAACATTCAAAAAAATAAGATCATGGCATCTCGTGCCATCACTTCATGGGAAATAGATGGGGAAACAATGGAAATAGTGACAGCCTTTTATTTTCTTGGGCTCCAAAATCACTGCAGATGGTGATTGCAGCCATAAAATTAGAAGACGCTTGCTCCTTGGAAGAAAAGCTATGACCAACCTAGACAGCATATTACAAAGCAGAGACATTCCTTTGCTGACAAAGTTCTGTCTAGTCAAAGCTTATGGGTTTTCCAGCAGTCATTATGGATGTGAGAGCTGGACTATAAAGAAAGCTGAATGCCAAAGAATTGATGCCTTTGAACTGTAGTGATGGAGAAGACCCTTTAGAGTCCCTTGGAATGCAAGATCAAACCAGTCAATCTTAAAGGAAATCAATCCTGAATGTTCACTGGAAAGACTGGTGCTGAAGCTGAAGCTCCAATACTTCAGCCACCTGATGCAAAGAACTGACTCAGTGGAAAAGACTCTGATGCTGGGAAAGATTGAAGGCATGAGGAGAAGGGGACAACAGAAGATGAGATGGTTGGATGGCATCACCAACTTGATGGACATGAATTTGAGCAATTTCCAGGAGTTGGTGATGGACACAGAAGCCTGGTGTGCTGCAGTCCATGGGGTCACAAAGAGTTAGACACGACTGAGCGACTGAACTGAACTGAGGTAGATGAAAACATTTTGTCAAACAGGCACACTGAGGATGGGGAGGGCATTAGAGACAGAGTTAACACGTACAAAGGCCAGAACTACTCTTAGGTGACTGAAGTGCATGACTGCTACAGTTTTAAATTCAAGGGACACTACTCCCGGCCGAGCAACGGCACGCAGTCTCCTGTACGTGAAATGAATCCATATCGATGATACAAGAGCACACACAAGAACGGTCACAACAGTTTCAGTCATGACACCCAAAATCTGAAAAGGAACAAAAACTGATGCTCGTCACGTTATGGTCCCCAAGACCTCCCCCAGGTTCAGTGACTCAGGAGGACAACTCACAGGACTCAGCACTTAGGTGCACTCAGCATGTGTGAGGCAGGCTTACTATGGCCGGAGAACAAAGAGCAAAGCCAAAAGGAAGCGGCATGTGGCACGAAGCCTGGGATACCAGGTGCACATTTCCAAGGGTCTTCCTCCCCGAGGACATCACACAGGACACACTTAATTCCCCAGCAACACGCTGTGACAACACGTTCCAGTTTTGCCAACAAAAGCAGCACGACGCCTGGGGATTTTACTGAGGGCTGGTCACAGAGGCAGCCTGTGTCTGTAATGTACCAAAATTCCAGACTCCAAGAGGAAAGCAGAGATTCAACACAAACCACATTCTCTGTGCAGTTTAGGCACACTAAATCATTCTTATCAGTTCTTCAAACAGTGAGAACTCAAAATGTAAGTTCCCAGACACTAGTCAAATGACAGCCATGAAGCCTGCCATGTTAACTCTTTTTAGCATATCCATAAGCTTGAGTACAGATAAGCCACTCACATCTGTAAAACGCATTAGATGGATAATTACTCACATCTCTAATGTAGTACTTACTATACAGGAAAAACAACTGCATCTCATCTTACAGAAACCTCACAGATACGAAATTAAGTGGGGGAAAAAACCTTAACTCAAAGAGTACATGCTACATGATTTCATTTATAAGAAATTCAAAAATCAACTGATGACAAAGGAAATCAGAAGGTATTTTAATTGTGGGATGGGGTGGGGCTATAGAGTGGAAAGGGCACAAAGGAACCATACGGAGTGTTAGAAATGTTCTGTGTCTTGATCTGTGTGATACATAAAAATAATACATAAACATGTAAAAGGTGATCAAACCATACGGTAACAACTAATGCTTGTTACTGCAAGTATGCCATCACTCAATTTTTTAAAAACATTTCTCTTTTTAAATATTTATGTGGCTGCATCAAGTTTTAGTTGCAGCATGCAAACTCTTAGTTCCTTGACTAGGGACCAAACCCCTGCATTCGGAGTGTGGAGTCATAGCCACTGGACCACCAGGGAACTCCCTTGCTCAATTTTCTAAAAGTTCAAGGAGTTGTAGACCAGGGCTCAAACTTGGCCACTAAACTGAAGTCACACCATCATGGACTCTGTATGCTAACTAAGGAGCTTGACCTTATTGTGCAGCAGCAGTCCTCAAAGTAAGGTCTACGGACCCATTCTTTCTGAGGTCCACCAAATCAGAAAAACTTCTTGTAACTCTAAGATACCAGCTTCTTTTTTCACTATGCTGACATCTGCAGTGACGGTACAAAAGTAACAGGAGTAGATAAAGCCGGCACCTTAGCAGGAATCAAGGCAATGCCAACCAACTGTAGCAGCAGTTACTGTATTCTTTATGCTATGAATTCCCAGAAAAAGCCAGATTTATTTACAAATTTCCTTGGATAAACAGGAGAAGTTTTATTAAACTGCAACCCTTGAGTACATGTCCTAATATCTATGAGACAAATGGACGAGTATAAGGTCCCTCATTGATACTGAAGTATAATCATGGTTGCAAGAAAAAGTGTTCGTGATTGAGTTTCAAGAAGAATTAGCCTCAGGACTTCCCTGGTGGTACAGTGGGTAAAAATCTACCTGCCAATGCAAGAGACACAGGTTTGATCCCTGGTCTGGAAGATTCCACATGTCACGGAGCAACTAAGCCAATGTGCTGTAACTTCTGAGCCCACGAGGCACAACTATTGAGCTTGCATGCTGCAACCAACTACTGAAGCCTGCATGCCTAGAACCTGCACTCTGCAACGAGAAGTCCCCACAATGAGAAGCCCACACACAGCCACAGAGTAGCCACAGCTCACTGCAACTAGTGAAAAGTCCACGCTCAGAGATGAAGACCCAGTGCAACCAAAAATAAATTTTTTAGAAACAGAATGCCTTTTTTTTTCCCCATGAAACATTTTTTGTACTTGAAAATACAACTGACACAGTATGGTTATCAACTTTGGCTATTTAGCAAACATTATATATCTTGAAAACAGAGTAAGCCTGTAGCCTCAAAAGATAAGTAACTGTCACTATCTGTTGCTAATGATAAAACTAGAGCCTTGGAGAAAAAATAAGAATTCTGGAAACCCTGGATTTGCTACCACTTGAACACCCTATTCAATACTTTAGAAGACTTTTCTGATGAGACTGGTGATGCTATTAACCAGTGCTCAACATAACCACATTACTCAGTGAACCCACATTTGTCAAATGATGTTACAAAATCAGACATGAGTAGATAGAACCCAAAGCACAACAGGGACCAATGCATTTTGATGTAACACCGCATGAACATCCATATGGCTTCAGATTTCATGTTGCAACTACAGTCAATCCTTTGTATACCTGAGTTCCTCATCTGCAGATTCAACCAACCACAGAGTAAAAATATCGGGGGAAATATTCCAGAAAGTTCCAAAAGGTGAAAGCTGATTTTGCTGTGCAGTGGCAACAATTTAATTGGCATTTACATTGTATTTACAATTATTTACATAGTACTGGGTATTATAAGTAATCTAGAGATAGTCTGGCGTAACATTTACAGGACTGCGTATGTTATAGGCAAATACTATGTCATTTTATGTAGGGAACTAGAGCGTCTGCATTTTGGTATCCACAGTGGTCCTGGAACCCATGTCCCATGAACCCTGAAGAATGACTCTGACCTCAAAGAAGTTACCACTTGGTGGCACCAATAACCATAATTACTGAAAAGGCTATTAATCTCTCTTCTTCCAAAAAAGACCCATGGAACAATCCCAAAACAATTTGGAAAATGGTAGTAGAAACATACATGTCAACAATTACCTTGAATGTAAACGGAATAAATCCTCCAACCAAAAGACACAGACTAGCTGAATGGATACAAAAATAACACCTGTATATATGCTATCTACAAGAGACCTACCTCAGACCTAGGGACACATACAGACTTAAACTGAGGGGGTGGAAAGAGAGATATTCCATGCAAATGGAAATCCAAAGAAAGCTGAGTAGCAATATTCATATCAGATTAATAAACTTTAAAAACTACTTCAAGGCACAAGGAAGGTCCCTACATTAACAGCAAACGATCAATTCAAGAAGAACATCTAACAAATATTCATGCACTCAACACAGGAGCATCTCAATACACAAGGCAAATGCTAACAACCATAAAAGGGGAGATCAACAGTAACACAGTAATAGTGGGGGACTTTAACACCTCACTTATATCAATGAGCAGATAACACACACAGAAAATAAGGAAACACAAGCTTTAAATGACACAACAGACCAGATAGTCTTAACTGATATTTATAAGACGTTCCACCTGACAGCAGCAGGATACACTTTTTTCTCAATTGCACACTGAACATTCTCCAGGATAGACCACATCTTGGGTCACCAATCAAGTCTTGGGAAACTTAAGAAAACTAAAATCATATCAAGCATTTTTCCAACCACAACACTATGAGATTAGAAATCAATTACAGGGAAAAAAATGTAAAAAGCACAAGCACATGGAGGCTAAACAATATACCACTAAAAATCCAAGAGATCACTGAAAAGATCATTTCGTCTCTTACATTCCTATACACTAACAAGACCAGAAAGAGAAATTAAGAAAACAATCCCATTCACTACAACAAAAAGAAGAAAACATCTAAGAATACACCTACATAAGGAGACAAAGACCTCCACTCAGAAAAGTAGAGTAAAACGCTACCTTTTCTAGTGTGAAAAACTTTCTTTTTACAGCTACTTTTTAAACAAGTAGTTTTAAAAAACTACTAAAAGCAAAAAAGTAAAACACTGATGAAAGACATAAAAAATGACAGAACAGATAAAGAGATATACCATGTTCTGGGACTGGAAGAATCAATGTTGTCAAAATGAATATGCTAACTGAAGTGATACAGATTCAACGCAATCTCTATCAAACTACCAGTGACATTTTCCCCAGAATAAAAGACTTTACAACTTGTTAAAAAACACAAAGACCCCAAACAGCCAAAGTAATCTTGAGAAAGAAAAACGGAGCTGGCAGAATCAGCCCCCCTGACGTCAGACTATACCATATACAACAAAGCTACACTACTCAAGACAGTATGGCACTGGCACAAAAACAAAAACACAGATGAATGGTACAGGACAGAAAGCCCAGAGATAAATCCGCACACCTATGCTTACCTGATGTGCAACAAGGAGACAAAAACACACAATGAAGACAAGACAGTTTCTTCAGTAAGCAGGGCTTAGAAAACTGGACAGCTACATGTAAAAGAATGAAATTGGACACTCCCCAACCATACAAAATAAACTCAAAATGGATTAAAGACCTAAATATAAGGCTGGACTGTAAAATTCTTAGAGGCAAACATAGGAAAAACACTCTTTGACAAAAACCTCAGCGAGATCTTTTTTGACCCACCTCCTAGAGTAATGAAAATAAAAACAAAACAAATGGGACCTAATTAAACTTAAAAGCTTCTGCACAGAAAAGAAACCACAAACAATATGAAAAGACAACCCTCAGAACGAGGAAAAAGACTGATTTGCAAATATTTGAAAATATCTGCAAACAAAGCAACTGACAACGATTTATCTCCAAAATACAAGCAGCTCATGCAGCTCAGTCTTAAAACAAAGAACCCAATCAAAATGTGGACGGAAGACCTAAACAGACATCTCTCCAGATAAGACATTCAGACAGCCAAGAGGCACATGGAAAGATATTCAACATCACTAATTTTTAGGGAAATGCAAATCAAAACTACAATGAGGTTATCACCTCACACAGGTCAGAATGGCCATCATCAAAAAATCTACAAATAACAAATGCTCAAGAAGGTGTGAAAAAAAGGAACACTCCTACACCACTGGTAAATGTAAACTGATACACCCACTATGGAGAACAGTACTGAAGTTCCTTAAAAAGAAAAACAACTAAAAATATAACTACCATAGGGGAAAAAAAAAAGTGCTAAGTCGTGTCCAACTCTTGCGATCCCATGAACTACAGCCTGCCAGGCTCCTCTGCCCATGGAATTCTCCAGGCAAGAATACTGGAGTAAACTGCCATTCCCCTCTCCAGGGAACCTAGATGCCTATTCACAGATAAATGAAGATGTGGTTCATGCTTACAAGGGAATATTACTCAGGCATGAAATGAAACTGGGTCATCTGTAGAGACATGGATGCATCTAGAATCTGTCATAAAGTGAAAAATATTGTATACTAACATATATACGGAATCTAGAAAAATGGTACAGATGCACCTATTTGCTGAGGAGGAACAGAGACGCAGACGACGAGGACAGATACGTAGACACAGGCGGGGAGAAGGGGAGGGTGGGACAAATTGAGAGTATCACTGATGCATATAAACAACCACATGTAGAATAGATGGCTAGTGGGAAGCTGCTGGAAAGCAACAGGGAGCTCAGCTCGGTGCTCTGTGATGACCTACGTGAGTGGCATGGGTGTGGGGTGGGAGGGAGGTCCAAGAGGGAGGGGATATACATATCTAAGCATATATACACACACAGATAAATGTCCAAGAAGGAGGAGATACATCTAGCTGATTCACTTCGTTCTACAGCAGAAACACAACATTATAAAATAATTACATCCCAACAATAAGGACTTCCTTATAGCTCAAATGGTAAAGAAACCTGCCTGTGATGCAAGAGGCTAGGGTTCAGTCCCTGAGTTGGGAAGTTCCTCTGGAGAGGGGAACGGCAATCCCCTCCACTATTCTTGCCTGGAGAATTCCATGGACAGAGAAGCCTCGGCGGGCTGCCGTCCATGGGATCACAAAGAGTACCAACACAACTGAGCAATTAACACACACACACTCCAATAAAAATTAAGTAACCCTCCAAGATTTTTCCTCTTCCAACTACATACTTGTGTGAGACCAAAATTTCCCGTATCAACTAAAATGACACATGGCAACAGATTAAATACAGAGGCAGACAACAAAATTCAGCTATTACAACAGATACTAAAGAGATTAGCAAAAAATGTAGACGAATGCCCACTTTTCTCTCATTTTTTTTTGTTTTGGGAAATATAATTGTTAATATGTAATATATTTGTTATTTTTTAATGACTATAGAAAAATATTTTCAGTTTAAATTTCTAATGGGTGAGTTTTAGCAGGTATGATCCACATACACAAAGGCTCTTGAGGCTCTCAAAAGTTTAAGAAGTGTACAAGAATCCTGAGATGAAAATGCTTGAGAACCACTGCCTTATGGAGTAGCTGATCAAATTTGCACTTTTCAAAGATCTTTTAAGAACATCTCGGAAGGAATGCAAACATCCTGAAAGGCTCAAGAAAACATCTATAAGATTCGATAGGGCACAATGAACTTGGTAAAACAAACAAAAAGTTCCAAAATAGAATGTGAGAGAGGAGAAAGTTTCAGAGGATGTCAGAGCTCAAGAATTTCAGAGAGGACTAAAGGGTGAGGTAGTCAGGGCTGGAGGAGGGTTACTCTGTAGGAAGCTAAGGAACGCCAGTGAGGCTGCTTGCTGGAGGAGGCTGCTGAACCAGGAAGATGTACTGCTCTCCCATCTCTGAATGAAAGAGAGACAGGACCATGTTTACAGAGAGAGATGAGCCGTGTGGTAGGGACAACCAACCCAGAGGTCCCTAAGGTATCAGAGAAGACGGACACCAGGACACAAAACTGCTCTTTGAACAGGGAGGACGACACTCCTTCAATAGCCAGAGAAAAGAGACAGTAAAGGAAGCTCAGTTCAACTAGAGGGCAAGAACAGGGCCTCTAACGCCAACCGCCCAGAGCCTTCTGATTCTTCTGTTCTTCACAAGAATAGAGCCTCTCTCAGTCTCATTACAAGACACACTTAGCAAAACTGACAATCTTTCCTTAAGCCAATGTTTAACAAGGTTCTAGGACTCAAATCAGGATCCCAAACTACGAATCTCCTCCTCCTCCTGCAACAAGGCAGCCTGAGACATAGGAGAGGAGGACAGGAAAAAGCAGGTCAGGGAAACGCCCTGTAACCACTCTGAAGCTGTGGGGAGCCTCTTACAAGGCAGGGGAAGGCTGTTCCCAGCTTCCTCTGAAACATGCAGCAGCTTTAGCACTAGAGAACCTCCGGAACTCAGGCAGGGCTCCAGGAGCAGGAACAGCAGCAGGACGGTGGAGCTGGCGTAAGCACCTGACCGGCAGAGACAGATGCAGCCTCCTCCAGCCCACAGCGCCAAGGGAAGTCTGAATTTCATCTTAAAACTCCGGTATTTCAGCAGTAACACCTCAGTAGTTACTCCGTGGAGGGGTGGGCAGGGGGTTAGAAAGGATACAGGAAAAGGCCCTCTGATCCAGAGCTCACCAGTCAGCTTGGGAGATACAACTACACATTCAGACCCAAGGACCGAGGGTCTGAGGGATGTGTCTGGGGAACAATACGGCCATTAGCATGGCGTAGCTCCACCAAGAGTGGCAGCTGTGAATAAATCACTAAGGAGGAAGGCAGGAAAAGCAGACTGAAAATATTCACCCAAGGGACACCTGAATTAGTGGGAGCAACGGGAATGGAGAACAGGTGAAAGGATACATGGGCCGAGAGTTAGGGCACATCAAGGCTTTACCGTTACAGGAGCTGGAGAGAGGTTTCTGAAGGAAAGCTATAGGTATTTATTTACCTAGCATCCATCTGTACTGGGGCCTTCGGGGTTAAAAAAAATTAAAGAAAAAAAACCCAAAACACCCAAACAGTTCTTTCCCCCAAGAGGATACCACCATCTAGTCAGAAAAAACGCACTTGTAATTGGAGGGGACAGAATTAGATTAGCCCCAGGAGGAGAAGAAAGGGAAGAAGTTGGCGGTTTTGAGATCGTCTGCATTTAATATGCCTCACGAAAACATTCACTCAGTAGACTAATCAGAACCATGGTTCTTGAAACAGTCAGGACTATAGAGTGCTACAGGAATACACAGGCCCCCGTGAAAGAGTACAGAAATGAGCAGTAGAATGAGCCACAATGAATGTGGGCTTCGTGGGGGGGGTGGTGTAAGTGTCAAGACAAGAAAAGATCAGACAGAAAAAGAGAAACTAGGAAAAGGAAGCCATTGAGTCTTAGGAACCAAGTGGAAATTGTAAGTAAGATGAGATAATCAGAGACCTACATAGCAAAGGACATGGTGTGTGAATTCCAGAAACAACACTTGTCTGGAAATAGAAAGACCTGGGTTCCAGCTTTGGCTCCATCATCGCCTCACTGCAGAAATCACCCCTTTTCATTCTCAGCTTAAATCGCCTTGTCCGTGAAAGTAGTGAGACCCTATCATCTGGGCTTGGTGTCAACTCAAGAGTCACACCAGGGAGGCAGACAGGTCTCCAACCCTTCCTGAGCTTCAAAACAACTCCAAAATTACAGCTTAAGAACAAAGTCTCAGGAGAAAGGGCAGACTCAGGAGACAGATGGTGTCAGACCCAGAAGCACAAAGCCAGAATGCAGAGAGCACAGGTGTTAAGCAGTAAGAGATTAAGCGTTCAGTCAAGACACCAAAAAAACCCAACCTGCCCTTCAAGGTAACTGCTTTGCTTCCACAAGGGGAGAGGTACTCCACACTTCATCAAAGGAGACTTCAGGACCCTGTGCTAAACCTGTCGGGATGGGACCGTAGTCAGCATATTACGCTGGCCAAGAATAAGGAAACCAGTAGCACTACTGAAGTCCAGTTACTCCCAGAATCAGCAGCTAGATGCAACTGTGACCCATTTTTAGCACACAAATCAATCTTCAGATCTGTCCTCTGGGAATTCTCCAGTTACTTCAAGGAAAGTCATCACAAAATGCCTTAAAAGTCACAAGAGAGTGTTAATTCACTGTAGTCAAAAACAAAAATGGTACGCTAACCATACAGGAATACTGAAAACTAAAGCAGAATGCAGAGGCTATACATGCCTAAGCGTTCTTCTGCATCACTGAAAGCAAAGCTCAACCCTACTTAGTCAGGAGTAAGTTACTTAAAATTGCATTCTACTGGGTTGGCCAAAAAGATGATGTTGCAGAAAAACCCAAACTTTTTGGCCAACCAATATATTAAGACGACAAACTAATCCCTAACGAGAGCCTTTTTAAATCCCAATAACAAAACTGAAAACTATGCCAACAATGTATAATCAACACTCTCAAACTTGGAAATGGCTTTTTATGGGAAATCATATAATTCCCCTATGAGAAATATAAAATATGTTTATTTATTATATATACCTTCAAGTTCAACCGTTTCAGCCAGCTTACTGTAATTGAAAAATGCCTCATTTTGGTGGTCCTATCTTGAACATAAAAATTTCCAGCATTTGGAATCTGTGAGCTTACAGAGGATGACAAGCTCTCATGCAGGTGTAACTAAAATCAGGCTGCAACACTGGCAGGAAAGAAAACAAAGAGCATTCCCAAAGCAGCAGCGTGGGGGGCAAAGGAGGTGCGGCCAGCAGAATGCAAATACTGAAAGGGTGCAATCAGTGCCTCCTGGTCTAATTCAGAGAGAAGCAGAAATTCTTTATGTGACTTCCTCCACTCCAACCTCTAAGCCCAACCCTCTTTTCTATCCCACATCCCCTACCCCAGGGCTTTCTGGCAAGCTCTTCCCAGAGTCCATACAGCTTAGACACTACTGCCCAGGAAGAGCAGATTTGCAGAACAGGATGGGATTAGCACAGCTCCTCCACAGCAGAGAAAATACCTTGCTATTTGATCTCATGATTCTCTTACTGTCTCCAACCACTAACTACTGAAGACACCAACCTAAATGTGAATATCTGGGTTTGTTAAGTATCTCTATCCCAAACTTTAAAAGCAGAAATACTACCCACTAATTAACTTGCCCTTTAAACAAACACGTAACAATTTTAGGAAACAGTCATTTAGCTGAAAACAATGAATAAGAAACTCTGCACAGTTATTATCTAGCAAATAAACACTAAAATTCCAGTGCAGACCTACTCCAGTCATCTTACCCTTCCCCTCCACCACCAGATTCACAAGAGTGAATTCATGGCTGGATGGAATGTAAAAGTAACTAAAGCAGCAGGAGGGGACAGGTTAACACTTTAAAGTTTTCATCTTCCCCAAAACTTCCCAGATCACAGGTTAAAAAGAAAAAAGTTATCTGGTTTGTATTTGAGTCTCCATTCTCATGCAAAAATTCCCTTTGGCAAGTCTCTGAACATGGTCTTTACTTCTTTATGTTTAAATCCTTTGGGAATAAGATACAGAAATAAAGGCACATATCTTTTTACATTTGCTAGTGTGGCTTACACACTGCTAGAAGGATTCTAACTGTTGTCCAGAATGAAACCCCAGCCCCTCATTTCTGGTACAACAGCTCTTTTTATGTCCTAGGAGCTTATTCCAGATTTTACCATGCACTGCTAACATCATTATTAACTCTTCCTGGGAATCTAAGAGACAGGATTACGGGAATTTTAGCTAAGAGAGAAAAGCTAAGATTTAATAAGCTCCATTCTACTTTCATAGGTCTACAACAATCATATGATTTCACATACACCTTTTCTCAGGAGGAAAAAGTTGGCTGAAATTTTAACTGTCCTGAAAGAGGACAATCTTTTGTGCAGAGGGCTAGGAGGGTCACCCCCACAGTGGGAGGAGCCTGACTTCTCCAGACCTCTGGCTCTCTCAGAATCGGCTAAACTGCTCTGACACGTATCATGGAATGATAGACACAGCACATTCCTCCTGACACCAGCACCACAGTACTAATGCTCGGAAGACCCACATTGACTTCCGCAGCAACCCAGGTTCCCTCCAATGCAGTTAAAGCTCACTCTTGCCTATGAGACCAGCCCATAGACCACTACCTTTTCTGTACAATATATACTACCAATAACCCTCTTGACCCCTCTAACATACTAGAATACACACAGTATCATAGGCTGAGCTACCGCACCAGAAAGACCTAGGTTCACACAACCAGTTTCATCACTTGGTGGCCTTGTGATTTGATTTCTAAGCCTGTTTCATCAGCTGCAAAATGGGGAGGGGGCAATCTTAAACAGGCCTTTTGAGACAAAGATCCCAAACTAGCTCTCAGGTTGAATACAGCCTTCAGAGACTTTGATTCATAACAATGTTTTCAATTTTTTAATTGTTACATTTATGAATTAAGAGGCTGGCAGCTTAGCTAGGAAAAAAACAAAAGATCCATGAACTCTGGCCCCACATTTCTGCATAGCCAACAACCAGCTACTGGCTCTCCTTTAAGCAAACTCTGTAGTTCAGGGGGCACTGCTCTTCTTTCTTTCCCTATACTCATTTATGTTACCTCAAGCCCCTGCAGGGGTTTGGGTCTGTAGCCCATTTTAATGATTAAAAACAAAATAAATAGCTTGGGTGACCCCATGAAAACACTTACAAAGACAGCTATTATCATTAACCTGGAGTCTTACTGCTGTGATCACCTTCCTCCACCTCCTGCCTCACAGACACTGGAGAGCATATCACAGCAAAGACAAGACCATAGAACCCTGCCTTCATCGAGTGCCTAAAGGCCCAATCCAAGCTGCTCTGTTTCCACGATCCCTCAGCACACGCACCAACTCTCTCACCTCCTGCCTGCTGCACAGGCTGGCACAGCTCCCCTTTCCCAAAGGGGAGCCTGGCCAGAGAGAAGTTCCTAAGGCCACCCACGGGAGAAGGGAAAGCAAGTATTTCCATACCGTTAACACAAAGAGTGACTTACGGGGCAGTCAGCTTCACATCCTGCTTCTAACATACTGAGCATGTACTGCGGCCAGACCACTGCTCAAGCTTAGATTACATCACCGTGGCAAGAGCCAAACTCTAGAGCAAGGGGCTCTGGGAACACAGTGTCGTCCCAGGCAAGCTCCAGAGGAGGGTTGGCCCTGAACTCTCCTGTCCCGGGGCGGGGGCTGGGGGGTGGGGGTTGGGAGTGGAAGCCGACAACCCAGAGCTCCACGGAGCTCCAGAAGCAGAACTGCCTTCCACTCCTCTTCCACCTACGAGCAAAACCAACCAACCAGGAAAACCACCGCCAGCCCGAGGTTTCCAAGGTTTCCTTCCGCTTGTTTGCATGTATTTTTGTTTTTAGCCTAGCGTGGTCCCTAGGCTCAATCATAACCTCAGCGTAAGGGTGCACACCCTCCTCAGGAGACACCCGCGGCCAGCTAGCACATGTCAGCGCTGTCACCTGGGGGACAGACCCGAGGTGGGCGGTGCACCTGGGGCTT
Source organism: Ovis canadensis (assembly GCF_042477335.2). Taxonomy (NCBI): domain Eukaryota; kingdom Metazoa; phylum Chordata; class Mammalia; order Artiodactyla; family Bovidae; genus Ovis; species Ovis canadensis. The sequence goes on from NC_091262.1 coordinate 35,300,718, forward strand.
CCAGCTCCGACTCGCTCACCCTTCGGCAGCACATGACGCTGGCCAGCCGCGTACTCAGGTGCCAGCAAGAGAGCGAGGCGGCTGATCGGTAGCCAGGGAGACCAAGGGAGGCAGCTGCCAGCAAAACGCAGCGCTAAGCGCAGCCCAGCCCAGCCTGCGGGGCGGCTGGGGGAGGGTGTCAGGCTTTCCGCATCCCCGCCCCCCACCCTCACCCCCGGGCTCTGAGCGCTGCTGTCCCAAGTCCTCCTCGTGCTTCCCACCCGCCTCCCGAGGGCAACAAAATGCAAAGGGGGGCAAGGCCTGCAGGGAGCCGAGTGCCACCAAAAACTAACCCATGCACGCCAGGACCTGCTCCTGAGCCCCAGGGTCGGCTCGAGCTTTCTAGGTCCCCGGGGTGGCACTAAGCCACTTACAAGGACCCTGGCCTGGACCCTCGGGGGATGATGCAAAAAAGTCAGGGTCGCCTTGACTGTAAACACCACCCACACGAGGAAAAAGCCAGAGAATGAGGCCACGTGGTACAACCCACGGGGAGCAAACTTTCCTGGGTCTGCGTCCCCACTCCCCCCGGGATTCCAGGCAGGCACAGGCGTTCCTAACCCCTGACTGGCCAGGCCAAGCAACCCGGATGTCCCCTCAGGCAAACCCGGGACCAGAGCGGGGACCCGCGCCAAGCCCCCGACGAGAGTCTGGACACCTGGTCCGGTCCAGGGCTGAGGGGAGAATGACAAGGCCAAGGTCACTTGCACGCTTCGCTACCTAGAGAGCCTGGGTTAGGGAAAATGAGGCTGGCGCGGCCTAGCCTGGCTCCACGCCTGGGGCACCTCCATGTCCTGCAAGACCCATGCCTATGCCTCCAGGACCCAGCTCACCTGCGCGGCTCCCCAGCTCCGCTGCTGCACGTGCAGGTCGACCCACCCACCGGTGCTGGACCCCACCTAGCCAACCCTGCCCCAGTATTCTAGCTCCAGCCGAACGTGTGAAGCCACGTGACCTCCTGGGTCAAGGAAGCGCGTGCAGAAGGCACGAGGGGCCTAATCCCTCCGCCTTAAAGGAGCCGCGCCCACTGCCGTCGTGGCGGTCTCCCGAGACCCGAAGCCCAGCGCGAGGGCCTATGCCGCCTGCAGCCTCGCCCCGCCCTCCCCCGCTGCCCACTGGGTACGAACGAGGCTCGCGTGGGACGTGGCGAGGCAGGTGAGCTCCCGGCGCTGGTGGCTTCGGCTCTCACGTGCGACGGCTGCGGGAAAAGGAAAAGTTCCGGGCGCGGAGGCGCCCTTCCGTCTGGTCAGCTCCCGTCTGGACATACACTCGAGGCAGACGGGAGTCTGCAGCGCAGCTCGGAGGCCTCACCGGCCGCCCCCGGAGGGCCGCGGCGCCTTTAAGCCCAAAGGCCCTGAGTCACGAGGAGGCTCCCTACCCCTCCTTCTCCACACACCCCTCCACGAGGCCCCACGCCCGCAGGCACGTGACCCGCGCCCCGCCCGGGACTCGCGCGCACGGGTGGGGGCGGGGGAGGAGGGGACCGCGGTACCGGCCGAGGCTGCGCGCGGACCGTTAGCTACCGCGGCCCTGACCGCGGCCCCGCCCAGCCCCGCCCCGGCGGGCGGCGGGCAGCTCTTACCAGTGGGAACGCCATGAGGATGGCGTGGCCCTGCGGGACGGACGGACCGGCCGGCGGGCGGCTGACCGGCTCGGCGAGGGACGCGCAGACACGTGGGCACTATTTTTGCAGCCAGCCGCTCACAGCGCCGCACTCGCGGCCGCTTATAAAGCCCCGCCGAGCCGCTCCCCCACCCCCCCACGGCCGGATGCGAAGCACCTGTGTCGGCCCCGCCCGGGGCCCCGCCCCTTCCAGCAGGCCGGGCCGAGGGCTCAGCCGCCCACCCAGAGCCGGGCGCCCAGTTGGGGGCGCGCTCGGCACCCCGCACCATGCACCCCGCCCCAGGAGTCCAGGGGTCCAAGTGGAGCATGCCACTCACCTAGTGACCCTGATCACGTCCCTTATCTCTTAGGGCCTCAGTTCATCCCTTACAGAGCGCCATTTACAAGCCCCTGCGACGGAGCGGCAACGCGCTTTGTCAATAAAGTCGTCTTTACGGTGTCCATGCTCCTTTTCTGCCAAAGAACCCCTCCTTGGAGAGAGCCTGCGCGACGCGCCCCTGTCCAACCCTACTCCCGGGTTCCAGCAGGCCCCCTCACCTAGACCGGCTGCTTTGTGTGCTGGACCGGGGGTGGAGTGCGCGGGCGTCGGGGGATTCCGGAAAGTTCCAAGGACATCAGGGATCCCCTTTTGGACTGTAGTTCCCTGGGAAGGCGCTTCCGACGCTCTTTCCAGACTGCGAAAGGAAAACTTCCTGGAGAGCGGAGGAGGGACCCGGCGGAGGGTCAGACTGTGGTCAGGGAGGGCGTCTTTGGGGCAGGAACGGACCCCCGGCTAAAACCCGGGGCAGGTACGGAAACGGAGGTGGCGTTCCAGGCGGAAGGGCAGGCGAAGGCTGAGAAAGAGTGCAGAACAGAGAGGCTCCTTCTGACCAGGGCAGAGGATAATGCGTGCTGATACCGCAGGAGGCAAGCCTGGGCCTAGTTGTGGACGGGCCTTTATTTTGTAGACATCTGGAAACTATTAAAAATGGTGAACAGGAGAATGATAGTATCAGATCTCTTAAGACGTTACTGCAGACTTCGTAGAGGTTTGACAGTAAAAGGGGAGAAATAATGGACTATGGTAGGGAGAAAAGGAATGGGGCGTTTGTTGAGCCTAAGTGTTCCACGTGTATTACCTCAGCATTACCATCATACTATTTTGTAAAGCACTTACTCTGCTTAAGGTTCCTCCTGGCAGTTGGGGAGATAGGTCTGCTGCCTTCCTGGCAGGCTGATGAGGCTGGCCTGGATCTAATGGATGAGGGGAGGGAGTCAGTGTCTAGCTTTTGGTGGCAGGAGGATAAATGGGAGAAAGGGTAGAAACAGACGCTGGAGCAGGCAGTCCACAGGAGGACTCAGAGTGAGAGGTGGCCAGTCTCCATCCGTATAATGTCCCCGTGCAGGAGCTCCCAGCAGGAGCTCCTTGCTGAGGTTCTGGGCAGAGAGGTGATGGCGGCAGGGGAGTGCAAGAGGGGACCCTGGCACCCCCTAGCCATAAACTGCTCCACTCTCTCTTCCCCTTCAGAGGGGCTGCTTGAGCGTTTCCCACTCCCTCCTGAAGATGCCCCATCTCAGCTGCCCAGGAATTCCCTGCCTCCTGGTTTAGTTTCCCTGGAACCCTCCCACACCAGCCCTATCTGGAGCTCTTCCTTCTCTAGGAGCAACCCACCCAAAAATCCCACCCTGGCCCACAAACAGTGTAGAGCAACGCATCCGAGGTGATGCATCTTGCTTGTCCTCTCAGGGAGTGCCACACCTAGATGCCTACAGCACAGGAGCCGACTGGGGGTGTATGGCAGCACCAGGAAGGCCCCAGTTACATCTAAAGAGGATTAGCTGATGGATGCTGTGCAGGAATGACATCTCAGCCCAGCCAGATCTTTCAAGACAAGCTGGAAAAGCAGTTTTTGTGTTTGGGGTTTTTTGTTTTTGTTTTTTTTTTATGTGCAATCTTCCTAATTTTAAATTTGGTCATTAATTCAAAGAATCAAGCCCAGCCTGTCCAGGGGCCTCATGCAGCTCATGCTTTCTCTTCCCTGACCCAAAGCTGAGCAAGAGAAGAACCGGAAACTGGAATAGTGCCCAAGGCAACAGTACCTGGGAGCTCTTTCATATTTTAAAACTCCCAGCTGTAAGAAAAGGAAGGCATCTTTCAGGTGTCTTGGAACAGAAATTTCTGCTGCATAAAATCCCTCTTCTTAAAACTTTCTGTTGCAGTAAAATGAGAATATAGTTGACCTTGTACTTGACTGAGTACGTGATCTGTGCTTGGCACAGTTCCAAGTGTTTCACCTGCGTTAACCCATTTAACCCATTTGCAGACAAGGAAACAAGCTCAGAGAAGTAACTAGCGCAAGGACTCCCAGTTAGAAGCAGAAAAGTGAGGACTCAAACCCAGGCAGTCTTCTGGCTTCAGAGCCTAAAGCTTTAACCAGATAAGAACAAAATGTCCAGCACCCTTACGTGTGTGCTACCTTCTGACTGACCCCGAAGCTCAGTGGCGGCCCTGAAGGAGGGGTGGGTGTATGCACTTACAGTCATGCACTTGGTGAGTCCTGGCTGCTGCCCTGACTTGGCCAGGCTTGCAGGTTATTCAGGAAGAACAGTACCCCTGACTAGATGCCCGCAGTACACAGGGTCGGGTGCAGAAAGAGGCAGAGGTGGAGGTATTGCATGACTTGGTCAGGTCCCCGCAGCTGGTCACTGAAGTAGCAGGAACAAACAGGCAGCATTATCCGTTCTCCTAGTCAACAAATAGCCTTTGAGCCCAGCTATGCCTGGCACCATCTCTGCAGTCAAGCCCCAGATTTATAACACAGGTTTTGAGTGTAACTGTAATTGGCTGGACTAAGTTTTAAATACATGCACCAGGAGGGAACCTGTATTCTTTTATATGCTCAGGTGTTCGGTGCCTCCACAGCAGGCAGAGAGCTAAAAGAAGAAAAGAGACTGCAGGGAGAAAATAACTTTCCTGGCTGGAAAAGATCAGAAGGGAGATTCCTTTAGGAATTCAAGACCACAAGGTAACGTAAGCATATAGTGTCTACTCAGCTTTTGCCAAGCTCTGTGCAAAAGAAACCACTTTGTTTTTTTGAGTTTTTTTCGTGCCCTTTTAAGTGGAATAAAAGAAACTAGATCAGCCCCAGCTTTCATCATATACAAATGGAAATTTTAATTGGGCTAAAAATGAAACGTATACGGCATTACCTGGAAATTCGTTGTTGTTTGGTCGCCAGGAAATTTTTTTAGAAAACAATATTAGGAAAATATTTTTATTACACTGGAGTACAGACAAAATTTGTGAATGTGGAACAAGCACAGGGTATAAAGGAAAATTGATAACTTTGACCACATTGGAATTAAAACCTTTGGGTTATCAAGTTTAAAACTTGAAAAGTCATACACTGGAGAAAGGTATTCGCAATATATGATCTACAAAGGACTAGTTTCCAAAATATGTAGGAACTTCTACAGTGAGGCAAATAGACAAAAGATGAGAATGGGCCATTGACAGGAGTGGAAGCCCAAACGTCCAACAAACCTATCTCAAGATGCCACACTCACCCACAATCAAGGAAATGCAAACGAACACAGAAGGATACCATTCCACACTCCCCAGACAGATGCAGTGAAAAGGCTCACTCTCCCAGCGGCAAACTCACTGCCAGTCGGGGTGTAAACTGGTTCAGCCACTTTGGTTGTGGGTTTTATTTTCTACATTTTTCAAATCGAGGGCTAACCCGCATACAGAGTGCACAGAGTACACAGTCCTTGGTGTCCAGTTTGATGCTTTTTTCCTACATATACACCCAGGTAACCACTACCCACACCAAGGCATGGACTCCTTCCAGAACCCCACAGGGTTCCATCATGCCCCTTTCCACGTCATCCCCGTCTCCTTGAGATAACTAATCCTCTAGTCACTTTTCTCACAGATTCATTCTGCCTGTTTTAGGACTTCATCTAAACTGTTAGCTCCTTTCATTCAACAAGATTCATCCATGTTGATGCAGGTAGCAGTAGCTAAGTCCCTTTTATTCCTAAGTGGTATTCCATTGTATTGATATACCATATTTGCTTCTCCATTCTCCTGGTGATTGGCAATGTGAATTGGACTATGATGAATGAGGATACCATGAATAGTCTTGATGTGAAGTACAGCTGCCCTGGAAAGCAATTTGGCCATGTTAAGTTGCAGTTGTGTTGCGCTACCACCAGGAATCCCACTCCTGGGGTAACGTGTTAGAGAAACTTGCCCACATGTTAAAGAGGCAGGAGCTGAGGTTAAAAATTCCCATAGGTGTTATTCAAAGTTGCAAAAATAAATACCTTACATACCTATCGACAGGAGAATGGCTTGATAAATTGTGGTCTAGTCATAGGAAATGGCAACCCACTCCAGTACTCAACTTGGAAAGTTCCATGGACAGAGGAGCCTGGCGGGCTACACTCCATGGGGTCACAAAGAATCAGATGTCACTCCACAGCTGAGCATGCACACACACACACAATGGAATACTGTATATAAGTGAAAGTAAACAAAATAAAGCTAATCGTATCAACTTGGATGACTCAGACACAACATTGAATGAAAAAAAGCAGAATGTAGAATACATACTCTATGATGCCGTTTATAGAAAATTTCTGAACAGGCAGTACGTTACAATCACAAAGTACAATATGTTGTTTAGGAATACATCTGTATGTAGTGAAAGCACCCCAAAATGCATGGCCTTGATATAATAACATTCAGAACAGTGACTTATTCCAGGTGGGGAGGGAAGCGCTTGTGAGACGAGGTCCAGTGGGTATCTGCTGAATTGATGAGTGCTTTAGTTCTTAAACTGGGTAAGCAGACACAGGTGGTTATCTTACTCTTTAAACTTGAAATATAATTGCTTAAGAAGATACAGGGATGGGGGCAGTTCAGGGCAGAGGTGTGCTGGTAAGTGTTGACAGTTGACCACAGGGAGGGGAGTGACTTGCAGTATTCACCAATTTCTGTGGCATAAAGACCGTGTGTGCATGTAAGTCGCTTCAGTCATGTCCGACTCTTTGCGACCACCATGAACTGTAGCCTGCCAGGCTCCTCTGTCCAAAGGATTCTCTAGGCCGGAATACCGCAGTGGGTTGTCACACCCTTCTCTAGAGAATCTTCCCAACCCAGGGACTGAACCTGTGTCTCATTATGTCTCCTGCATTGGCAAGCGGGTTCTCTACCACTATCCCCACCTGGATAGTGGCTGATTTCAAACTGCCAGTGTGATACCAGCGGATGCTCCCAAGCCAGCCTCAGCACACCACTGACACTGAACGTGGTAGAAATTTGCTCCAAAGGCCAGAGCTGGGAGCCCAGGCTTGCTCTGAGGACATTTCCAAAACCCTAGGACCTGGGTCGAGGGCTGGATTGTATTCGTGTATGCTGTTAAGTTACCCAGAAGTGAGGCTGGTTAGAACAACAACAAATACTCATTCTCACACAATTTCTGAGAGTCAGGAATCCAGGACCGACTTAGCTGGGTGTTTCTGGCTCAGGCTGTCTCCTGAGGTTGCAGTCAAGCTCTCAGCCAGAACTGCAGTCATTTGAAGCTTTGCCTGGAGCCGGATCTGTCTCCCAACTCCACCCACCCTAGACTCACTCGGTTCCTCCTTACAGGGACTGCTCCAGGGGGCTGCTAAGATGGAGGTGAGGGGAGTGTCATAAGCTCATCTCCAAAATAACAGACTCTCGCTTCTACAGTTACACACACCAACTGTGATGAGATGCAGGAGGGGATGACTCCAGGGGGCAATTGCCAGGAAGCAGAGATCACCAGAGGTTGGCTCTCACAGTGGAAGGAGAGCGCTGCTTGTCCTGAGATGCTTGTAAAGGGGTAAGGGGATGCCTAGGGTCTCAACGAAAGGAGAGACGGGAACCTGAGGGGCCCTCGCCTTCATTTTATGGCTGAGGAGACCGAGGTTGAGGGGTTTCCTGGAGCGCAGGGGCTCCGTCTGGCCTTGGTCCGAGTGAGAAGGACCGTGCCTCACCGTCTCCCTGCCTGCCCTCTGCAGGTGCAAATGATGGGGTCCTGGCACATCGAGACCTCCATCAAGGTCACCTTGCCCACGAGGTCCTCCTTCCTCAGAACTGTTTCCTCACATTCTCCCTCAGCCAAAACAAGACAACCTCCACTTATTTCCACACACCTCGTCCCCTGCCACAGGGACCCCACAGAGCGGCATATGGTGCCGTGTTGGCATTACCGGACGCAAGTCTGTGCTGGCCTTCTGGGATCCCACTGCCATTCGCAGACGGGTAGAATCGTTTCAGAGCTCTGTGATTGATCTCTGACTGAAATATCAATGCTGCTATCTGTTTCTTGATATGAATACTAATTACACGGGTTATTCAGTCCACGAATAAAGTTGTTTTTTTTTTTTTTTTAACATAGTCCCAAAGACAGGGACACGTGTCTGGGAAGATCCCAGACAGAAGCATTTTGCTGAGCTGTTAGCAACCTTTATTTTCTAGGTACCACTGGGAAGTACCACTCAGGTGGACTCATGGGCAGATCTGAAAAGGGACTAAAGTTAGGGAGTCCTTGGCAGCAGATAAGAAGTGACATTCAGGGCGAAGGTGCCATTCAGGTAAGTAACCCCCAGCATTGCTCACCTTCCTCCACACCGTGCCGAGGCCCAGAGACCTCCAAGCATCCTCGGTAGTCATGGGGCCATCAGGGTGGGGTTCCCAGTGGTCAGAATCAACAACTGCAGGCCCCAAGTGCTCTTTCTTAGTAGACAGGTTAGTGGGATGGGGGGAGAGGAGAGACAATGGGGTAGAGGAAACAGGTTCAAGCAGCAGCACCATCAGTGGAAGATCCAGGAAGGCGCACATTTCAAACCCCTGTCCTGAGCCCCACCCTTCCAGGCACTGGCTCGCCATCCTGCTCTTGGCCCTGGGAGACAACACTGAGCGGGCCACGGAAGAAGGAGGACCAGCTCATCTCCTTGAGGACGCCGGTCCGTGCACACCCTCCCCCAGCAGCTCTCCTGGCCCACTCCTGAGCTGGGGCTCTCCCAGCCCAGCAGGCTCTGCAGCCAGGTGCAGGCTGGTGTGAGACAGGACCTACTGGGCTGAGCAGGCCCTCCATGATTCACACCCCAGTCCTGCTTGGCTATCAGCCCACAACCTCTTTGCCACCACAGTGCCAATCACTTGTGGGCTGCTCAGATGCTTGGCAAGGAAGGAGGTACCTGAGGCGGGCCTTTCCCTGCCCCCACCCTGCTTCATGTGTAGCCACAGTAGAAATGGGAGCGACGGAGAGGGACCTGACTGTGGCTGGGGAGGTGGGGAAGAAACTGATGGTGAGGGGGACTTCGCTGGTGGTCCAGTGGTAAAGAATCTGCCTTGCAATGCAGGGGACACGGGTTTGATTCCTGGTCAGGGAACCAACACTCCAACATGCCACGGAGCAGCTAAACCCCTGCATGCACCACAACTAGAGAAGCCAGGTGGCACCTAGTGAGCCTGCGTGTGGCAACAGGAGATCCCATGCGCCACAACTAAGACCCGACTCAGCCAAATAAGCATTTCAAAAAAGAAGCTAGTAGTGAGGACCCTGGCTATCCAGGAGCCAGGCGTTGGGGGCGGGGGTTGGGTCAGAAGTCTCCTTGGCCCAGTAAAGCCAGGGAAAATCCTGGCACAGTGAGTTACAGACCCAACATCCCCTCCCTTTGATCTGAAGACTCTGCCAAAGAGGTGACTCTCAAGATGCCCAGGAAAAGGTGCTGAATTAGCCTAGGGGCTGGGGCGGGGTAAGTTCAGACCTGAGCACAACTAGCACCACCCGCTTCACTCTTCCTTAGGGTCCCTAGATGGATCTGTCCCCCAGACAGCGTGGCTAGCCAGCTACAGCCGCCTGGCCAGGAACTGCACCCATTCCTTGTACTCATTTGCCAGGACACTGCTTCGAAGCCCTCCTGGACTGGGTTCCCATTCTCAACCCCTCATGGAGTTCATTGTCATGTCAAGGCCCGTGGTCTTGACCACATTCAGACCTTCTGGTCCTCGCTAATACTCTACCCGACCCTCACCAGGGGCACCTTCTGCCTCGGTGCCAATCCCTGGGCTTCTTTCTGTCCATTTCCGCCCCCACCCCGGTCCTCCCTGAGCTCCAGTAGAGCCCTTCCTAGGTTTCTCTGTCGTCCTGGGCCCCATGTGAGCCTCCTAGTCCTGGGCCCAGCTCTCTGGCTGCCCTCACTGCTGTCACGGGATACGTGAGACCCAGGAAGCCTGTGGCCACAGTGGCAGACTTGAATCAGTGACATGATCCAGGACATGACAGTGATTGGAAAGAATATGCTGGGGAGAAGGGCACCCCTTCCAGGTCCTGTATGTCTGATCTGTGTCCACCAGGGAGGCTCATCCCTGCCGACACTCACTCAGGGATGCCCACGTGGCAGGGCCATGGGAGGTTCGGCCGTTGACCTAGGGGTTTTAGAAGACACAGGTTGGGCTGAGGGCGGGGCAGCGCAACACCCTTCTCCTCTGACCAACATTTGTTCCCTGCAGACCAACCCCTAGAACAGAATGGGGCCCTTTTGCTTTCCTTGAGGGGTTGAAGACTGCTGCTTCTGCCTGCTTCCTCGGTGCCAGCCTTCCCAGCGGGGCTCCTCCTCCTCACCAGCTGCAGACCCAGACTCTCCCTGCTCACGCCCAGCTCTCCTGCCTCTCCTGAGGCCATCTCATGCTCGAGAATCATCTTCTCAGAAAGGGTTGCTGCTGCTAACCCCACAGCCTGGGACTTGCTCCAGAGGAACCAGCACAGGGCTATGACTGAGGTTCCTGGGCTCTGGGCTCTCACTTAGGGGCTGGAGACCCAGGTTCCCTTTCCACAAGGTTCTGGGAACCTGGGCTGTGGGCTCAGTAGGGGATGGCAGAGGACATGCCTTCTGTGCTTCTGGTTCCTACAGAACCCACTCGGGGGCCTGCACTGCAAAGTCCAGGTTGGTAAGGAATTCTCAGATGGTCCTTGTTCTGATTTCTTAGAAAATTGCCCCCACATTCTTTCTCCTGTTGCGAGCAGTGCTGATTTAGAGACATAGCAAGAACCAGTCCACCATTTGAGTGACCCCTGAATGGTGGATCAGTCCCCTCTCAGAGCCTGCAGTGACAAAAACAGTGATCTCAGGGGGACTCTGGGGCCCCAAGGCTCGCACACAGGTAGCAGCCCCAGCTGCGCCTCTGGTGCCACAGAGCCCGGCAAGTCCCAGGAGGCAGGGGCAGGGCTGACACCACCTTTGTTCTTCCCTGAGAAGAGGGCCGCACCGGCTCCACCCTGTCTGTCCCTAAACAGACCTGCTCAGGGCCTCTTCCCTGACAGGGCTGGGGATGGGGTGGTCAAAGGACTGAAGTCTTGGTTATAGGGGGTCAGGGCTGAGGTCCTACATCTCCAACCGTCACCGGAGTGTTTCTCCTGTAACACAGTCCATCAAAGCGTCCTGGGACAGATGCATTCCGAGGTCAAGAGCAAGTGGGGGCACAATGCACATTAGCTTAGTAAAGGCTCTGAGAAGGCCTGTGGGAAATTACCTTACTGTGTTTCAATCTGTGATTCCTAAACTTATTTGATTACAAGCTTTCTATTTGTTTTTGGCAGAACACATGCTTATGGAACCCCTTTTATCTGTTTAGGAACCCCTGCCTGCTCAGGCTCTTTCCTCACCAGGAAAGGGCCCTGACCCCCACAGCCACCCCCGGAAGGCTTGTCCCAGGGTGGAGGCTCTATACCTCATTCCTCTAGTGTGTGTGTGTGGAGCAGCAGCCACGGTTGCTGGGATCTCGTCAGAAATGCAGACTCTCAGGCCCCACTCCAGACCCACAGATCTGAATCTGCACGTTAACAAGACCCCCAGGTCATCTGATGAAGCACTGTTCTACATCTCCTGTTCTTCCCTCTCCAAGACGGCCCCTTGGGTCATCTCCCCAGCAAAGTGGGGGCTCTAGGCCCATCAAGATGCAGTTGACATACTTTGAACCTTGCACCTATGTTTAGGAATTCCCCACATTATGAGTTCTCCTTCTCCAAGGCCCATGAGAGGAACCAAAAGGGATGGCCAGATGTTGAAGAGGAATCTTTGCTGAGGCTTGTAGAGGACCAAGGAGTTCCTCCAGCTTGGCCTCCCCATCCTAATCAGGTGTCTCTTCCATAGAGACGCATGGAGACTTGAAGACACGGTTATCTTGGGGCTTCAACCTAAAAGGTCAGTAGCGGTCATTCACAAGGGTCAAACACTGTCAATCTTGGGAGCTGGCCCCCCAGTCAATCCCCTTAGGTAGAACCCAGAAGAAAGGGAAGGTGAGCCAGCCTCTAGGGAGAAGATATTTTATTGAGCTTTTGCTACATAAATAGCTACACCAAGCTGGGAAGGCTGAATGGAATCCCTCTGTACAGATCACCAAGGAACCCTTGGGGAGGGGGACCAGAAGGGAGCCTGGTAATGACCAGAGAGAAAGAGGACCCCCCCCTCCTCCGGATGCTATATGGAATGAGGAGAGAGAGAGGCTAATAGGCTACATGTCATGAGGGAGGGACAAGAAGGGGTCACACAGGTCACAGCCCTTGATATCACTGGGTCAGGGCCTGTACCACGTCCTTCACCAGCATGGTGCCGATCACCATCTTCTCACTGTTGACTGTCAGCTGGGCAGCTCCAGTGGGCCGGGCATCCAGAGTCAGCAGGACCAGGCTCCCACTGGTCAGCGTCCTCCCTGCAAACCTGGGGTAGGAACGGAGGAATGGGCTCAACACTGGGCCCCGGGGTCCCTCATTCCAATCAGGCCCAAGAGCCCATCTCGTTCCCCTTGCTGGCAGTCAGTACCTGTACTCGTCAGATGTCCCACAAGGGACACGACCCAGGTTGGCTGTGGCCGTCACTTTCTGCACCACAATGTGGTCACTCCGACAGGTGTCTGGCAGCGTGAGCTTCTCTGTGATCTCGTTCATGCCCGTCAGCTTTGCTGGGGGCAGAGGTGATGGTGAGGGTGAAGGCCATGGTGGGTGCCCCTGGGTCTGCCCACTGAGCATTCTCACCAGGGTCTACACAGGTCTCCCTCACCAGTCTTGGGGAAGGGCTACTTCCCTCTTGGGCCGTGTCCGCCCCCAGGGAGATTTTGTCAGCCTCTCCCCCCCGCCACCCCGGGGTCTGTCCATACTGCAGACCAGAGCCTGACCTGGTGCTTCCCCACTGTCAGACATCTGGGCTACCAGCCCCTTGGCAGTGGCCAGTGGTTGTGGAGCCCAGTCACTTCTCAGAGGTTTCCTCCGCCTGGCCCCCACATCTTTTGGTCTTTCCTGGTTGACCCTCCAACCCAAGTTCAACTCTCCCCCAGCTCCTGGAGGCTGACTCCTCGCAGAGAGGTCACTGGTAGCTGCTGTAGGTCCTCACCAGACAGGCCCGAGTCCAGGGGTCACAAGCAGCCCTCATGAGTGGACCCCTGATTTCACACAGGACAACAGCTCCAAACATGGCCCAGGCTCATGATGTCCCCATGCCTTCAGAGCATCCCCTCGCCCCACAGGGCTGACATCTCTGCACTCCTGTGCTCTCCCCAGCCCCGTGAGCTCCTCCATCTGCCCTGCCCACCTTCTCCCAGCCTCTCTCCTCCCTCTGCTACTCGCTCCATTGTTCTCCTTTGGAGAACAGACACACCCTTCCTGTTTCTTTCATCCCCTCCATTCCTCACTAGTGACATTTTCTTGTCCTATACTTTTAGTTTCTCCTTATCAAGTCTCCTCATTGCTAAGTCCTCCCTAGCAGCCAGACATGCCATGATGCCAATACTGTTTCTCCTTCACGGTTGACCTCCAAGGGCCTCCAAAGAGGACTCACTTCCTCAAGCCCTGCTCTCCTAAACCCACTGCAGTTGGCCTCGGTCTCCTCCTTGGCAATAACCCGCGCTCTCTGACGTTGGCGGCAGTTTCCTATATGCTGGACCTGAAGGGCTTCGGTCATCTTGGCCTGCAGACTATCCGAGACACACTTCCATCTCCTCATCCCTCCTCCTACCTACACCCTGTTCCTTCTCTTCCCCCTCCCTTCCTTTTTCTCCTGAAGGACACAAGTTTTCCTCAAGAAAGGTCTGTGGCCTGCTTATCTCCCCATTCATCTCTCCCTCAGGGTGATCTCACTTATAGTCACAGCTTCAGTTATCACCTCTCTGCTCCTGACTCCAGCCTAGAAGTGTTTCCTGGGCACAGACCCACATTTTTTAGTTGTGTATGAAACACCTCCTCCTGAATTTCCCACGTATATTTCAAAAAGCAGCTCATCCAAAACTATGCAAGATCTTCCCCTCTCCCTTGCCTGATCCATCCTTCTTCTTTCTAGATTAGGGATTTGGCAAATCATAGCCTGAAGGGCAAATACAACATACCACCTGCCTGGTCCACAGTGTGTTTGTTTGTTTGTTTGTTTTTAATATTTTTTAAGTGTTGGGGGAAAGAAAGCAAGGCTAGATATTTCATGACACATGTAAAGTACATGAAATTCAAGTCTGTGTCCATAGATAGAGTTTTACTGGAATACAGCCACACTCATTCATGTATGTATTCTCCATGGCTGTTCCTGGCTTACAAAGGCAAGTTGCAGCAGAGACCACATGACCCAGAAAGCCTAAAATGTTTGCTGAGACTTCCCTGTGGTCCGGTGGCTAAGACTTCACCCTCCCAATGCAGGGGGCCCAGGTTCAATCCCTGGTCGGGGAACCAGATCCCGCATGCCACAATCAAGAGTTCACATGCCGCAACTAAAAATCCTGCATGTTACAACTAAGACCCAGCACAGGCAAATAAATAAATATTACAATGTTTAACATAAATAAAACATTTACTTTACGGCCCATTACAGAAAAAAGCTGGCCAACCCCTGGTCGAGGTGAACAGCACTGCCATTCTCCCTCTCTAAGCCAGATATTCTAGAGACAGCTTCAACGTCCCTGTCTCCTCTTTCATTCGGCAAATGCCCTCTCCCCTACCTCAGCCTTTCTTTCTTTTTGCTGTGGCTCTAATCCTGGTTCTCACCATCTCTCATCAAATCTATGTCAATAGCCTTATAACTAGTCACAGGATTTAGTCCAAGGTCACATACCAAGCAAGTGGCGGGTTCAGAACTTAAATCCAGGACTCACGAAGCCCCATGATTCTTTCCACTTATACTGTTCTGCCTCTTTTTCCTGCAGCACATTCTCTCAATTCCAGTCCTAACTGTAAATGTTGCCAGATTTCAGCCCAAGACTGAACCTGGCCCCTTCTTTTTTCAAAAAACTTCAAGAATTTCTCTACTGCTAGAAAAATGAAACCTGCACTCCTCACCCCTCTGTTAATGGAGTTGGTACCAAATAACCTCTGAGACCCCTTTCACCTCTGAAATTTTAGGACTGAAATCTTTTAGCACAGGATTCAAGGCTTCCAGAAACTAGACCAAACATATTTTCAGCTTTGTTTTCCCTACTCCCCAGTGCTAAGACTCCCTAGGCCCCAAGGCAAACTGCACCCCTGCTTGCTTCCTGTAAATTTTCATTAATGCCTACTCATAATGCTTTCCCCCAGCTGGAATCCTGGCCTAGAATCTTCTGCCTGGCTGTGTCTCAACTCTCTCCAAAGTCTCACTGAAGTGTCTGAGGGTCTGGGAAGCCTTTGCTGGAGTACAAGGGGCGAGGCCTCCCTCTGTGTGCAGCAGCTGAGGCTCCCGCAGCATGCCTGTACCGTGGAGCTGAATAAGCCCCAGAGGGGGATCCTGAGCACCCGTCCCACCCACCCCCAGGGAGCACTCACCCTGTTCCTTCTTGAACTCATTCTCACTCAGGAACACGGGGGCCATCAGCTCCCCAACGGGTGGCTGAATGGAGACGTAGAACTGGCGGGTTTGGGTGCTGGGAAGGCCGGAGGAGACAGAGAGAGGGAGTCAGGCCAGCTTCTCTCCCCTCACCTTGCACCATGTCTGGAGGTGAGGCCCCAGATCCTGGGATGCCTTCCAGGTCATGATGCCTCCCCACCTAACACCACCTCCAGTCCGTTTATTCTGACCCCTCCTCTCCCCAGCTGCCCTCCCGCTCCTCCACAAGCTGGACACATACCATAGCTGGAAGTTGGCCGCCTGGGTTGAGTCACAGAAATTAATGCCCATGACAACAGTGGTAGACTCTCCAGGTGCCAGGGACTCTGCAGTGGTGAGAGGTAGGAGCAGGGGGAGACAGAGACCCCATCACCTGATGGGTCTGGAACCCAGACTCTTCTCCCCTCCACTGCCACAGCTGACTGCCTTCCATGGAACCTGGCTTTCTGGGCTACTGGAGACTCTTCCTGGTTTCTTCCTGAAATCTAGACACCCACCCCCACCTGCCCTCACCCCACTGAAGTCAGCGCTGAATCAGTCTAGCCTCAAGCTCCTCCTGTCCTGATATGGACTTGCTCGTTTCCTAGTTTGTCTTGTCCACCAGGGCGTGGATTGTGGCAGATGCCATCTCTATACTCCCAGAGCCTAGCCCCTGGCTGGGCACAGAGTGCACTGTCAGCAGCCACAGGCAGACCCGTGGAGTTCCCACCCCTGTCCCCGCCCCGGAGCTTCCTCCACCACTCTGTGTTAGGGTGGAGATTTCCGCACCGATTTCAGGGAACTCCTGGATGCTGATGCCGGGAGGCAGTTTGGGGGTGCCCACGTGCAGGCCCTTGATGGGGGTGTCTGAGCTGTTGGAGAAGTGGATGTGCACAGACACCATGTGGGGGTCCCCGGAGAAAGGCTGGCGGCTGAAGGTGTAGTCCACAGCCAGCCCCTCGCCAGCCACGCGGTGCAGCAGCTCCTGTCTCCCAGCTCCTGACACGGGACTCAGCAGCTGGTAGGGATCGGGTAAGGGGGTGGGAAGGACGGAAATGACCCACCAGAAAAGGGCCAGCCCCAGCCTCGTTCCCGCCTGTGCTCACGGAAACAGGGACTCAGAGCTACCCACTCCATCACACCCCTTTCGCACAAACGCATACCACAGGACACACCACAGAGATGTATTTCTGCCCAGCCCACTCACCGAGGGCACCAGGGGGGAGTCTGTGAGTGTCAGACCCTCCAGGTCAGCAGCCAGGCTGGTGGACACGACTGTGGGCGGGGACACAGGCTGGACGCTGGGCGGGGTGACTGTGGGGCATACGAGGCACGTGATGATAAAGGAGAGGCAAAGTGGAATTGGCTTGGATAGGGCCATGGAGCCTAGGGCTCAGGGAGCAGGCAGTTCAGCACCATGGACAGCGAGACGTGGCACCTGGTGCCTCCAGAGAGATGTCCACCCTTGACTTCAACCCTGCACCTGGGGAGGCTGCCCCGCTGCCCTCTCAGGCTCAAATGTATTCAATCTGCTCCCATTACCCTGAAGCCCCAGGGAACCCAGTCTAGAGCGCCATGGACCTTCCTACATCATCCTCCCTAGGCCTCCTCCCCCCTGACTTCTACCCAAACTCACAGTCCTCTAGGTCAAGCAGGGAGACCTCCTTGGCTGCAGGGGCACTTTTGCTACTGGGAGGCTGGAAGAGAAAAATCGGGTGTGAGTGTGGAAGGGGAGTACCCTGGCCCGTGCTGGGCTGTGAGGAAACATCTGGGCCTGGCCCAGAGGGTGGAGGGGGCCCTGGGCCATGAGCCAACCCCTTCTCTATGCCAAGGCACTCACTGTTTTTTTCCTCCAGGAGGCAGGTTCCACCTGCTCCTCCTCGGTCTCTGATGTCATCTCAGACTCTGAGGAGCTGCTGCTGGAATCGCTGCCCTCATCCGAGGATGAGCCGCCTTCTTGCCCTTCTGGCACCTTCTTCCTCTTCTTCATTTTCTTCTTCTTACCTTCCTCTTCACTCTGTTCACTGGAAGAGAGGGGGCAAACAGGACTTGGGTCCAGCCTGGATGGCCACTTCTTGCCTCACAGAAGAGCAGGGAAAGCCTTGAAAACTCGGGGTGAGGGTGGGGAGCCTGGACCACAGGACACCACACCTGGGTTGCAGTGAGAGGTTTGGGCCAGCCTGAGCCAGCCCAGGCCCTTTCCCCGACTGCTTCCCCAGGCTGCGGCCCTCATGTGAGCAGACCTGGAGGACTGCAGGCCCCTGCAGCTCAGGAGGAGGCTTGGGGGCTCTTAGGAGACTGACAAAGGCTGAGTGTTGGCCCTTCTTTCCCACAGGAGCCCCTGAAACCCCCCAGTCGTCTCACCTCTCACTGCTCCTCCCTTTCTCCTCATCCTCTTCCTGGTCTTCGTTGTCAGACTCGCTGCTGGACTCCCCGGAGCCGCTTTCACTGCTGCTCTTACTTTCCGATTCACTCTCGGACTCGGGGTCTGTGGAGAGACAGTCTCAGGCTTCCCTCTTTTCTGAGCAGGCCTCCTGGGAAGCCCTAGGAGCTCAGCTTCAGACTCTGCACTGATGCAGCAAACTCACCTCTTCCTCCTCCCCCGCTCCGCCCACACCCTGAACTGCTCCTAGTCAGACGCCAACCAGACCAGCTGGGACACAGATGGACCCGTGTGGATGGAGACCTACACAAGCACACACGTTTCTAGGACATGCAGTCAGTCCCTCCGGTGCCTAAACACACATACTGGTGTACGCTCCCTTGGACCCATGACCATGTAACACAAGAGCACACGCTTGCACCAGACAGGTAACCACAAGATGCACACACAGGCCCCAGCCCTGCCCATCTCCTCACCGCTGTCTGCAGATTCTGTGGGGCCTGACTCTCCCTCTGAGTCTGAGTAGAAGGGTTTCTCCTTCTCCTTCCTCTTCTCCCTATTGGAGCACTTGGTCCATTCAGGTACCTAGAGATGAGGAGTTGTTAGTCGCTTTAGTCGTGTCTATTTGAGACCCCATGGACTGTAGCCTGCCAGGCTCCTCTGTCCATGGGATTCTCCAGGCAATACTGGAGTGGGTTGCAATTTCCTTCTTCAGGAGACCTTCCTGACCCAGGAATCGTATCCAGGTCTCCTGCATTGCAGGTGGACTCTTTACCATCTGAGGCACCAGGAAAGCCCCTTTTATCCTTCACCCCAGCTATTTTGGGGGCCCCACCTGGCCCTGGCCCTGGCCCTGAGAGGGAATAATGGGAGGCAGGCAGGGGCACTGTCCCTGGAGGGTGGGGGTGGTGCTCACAGAGCCTGGCTGCCAACAAGGAAGGAACAGAGTTCGGGGCAGGCACGGGGGGCAGCACGCAGGGGAGAGAGGGCAGCAGAGGCTGGGGGAGAGCACTGCACACAGGGCAGGCCGCACGGCACACGGGGCGGGGACCTCTTTGTACTCGCCCAACAGGCCCACGTGGGTCTCCATAAGGGAGAGGTCTTCTTCCTGCATGTGGGGAGGGTGTCAGGAGGGCTGGGCACACCCCCAGGGCTCCCTGATGTCCACCTCTCTCTGCACACCCCTGCCCACCCCACTCCTGCTGACCTCCACGTTGCGCACAGATGGGTCCGGGGCTTCCTCTGGCCAGTCTGGCAGCTCCTGGTAGCCCGTGGCCTTGGCGTTGAGCAGGTGGGACAGGGAGCCCAGCTGGAAGTGGTCCCGGTCTGAGGACAGGGTGAGAGGTCAAGCCAGGAGTGGTAGTGAGGAAATGCCCTGGGGGTTGTTTCCTGGGTGGGGCCTGGTAATGATTCTGGTGGGAACATCCTAGCTAGACGGAAGAGGGGGTGGACGTGTCCCCTAAGGGCTCTTCAGCCCTGACCAAATCGGCAGGTCCACAGGCTGGGAAGAAGGTTGTATGACTGACAAGAGCAGGGCTGAGGGGCCAGGGAGGGGTGGGGGGAAACTGGGGCCTCAGAGGAGACCGGAGGGCACTGGGCCCAGAGCTGCTGCAGGCCCGTCTGCTGGGGTCTGAGATGGGCCGGGAGAGGGGGGGTAGAAATGCCGGTGTGGCTTTTCCCAGGGCGCGGTGCAGGTGGGGTGAGGGCTAGGTGGCCGCAGCACCAGGCTCAGGAGGGAGGCCCGCTTGGGACGAGGGTATCAGCTCTAAGAGACTGGCCAGGCTGGGACCAAGGGCAAAGAGCCGTGTCTGGTCAGGCTCTGGCCTCCGTGGGAGAGCTGAGCCATCTGCATGGGAGTGGGATGGGCTCAGAGCCAGAGGGGGCAGCACGGAGACCTGTGGTGGGGACAGTGTGGGGAGGAGAAAGCTCCGCTGCTTCCTCCCGGCGGGTTTTCCATCTGCCCCATGGCTCTGAATCTCCTTTCTCCAGGGGGCCAGGGCAGAAACAAAGCAGAACAAGAAGATAACCGAGCTTGGTGCAGGAAGCTCCCTCCTGAGATTCCTGGGTCCAAGAGCCAGCTGGGTCTCCCACCCCCTCGCCGTCAGAGCCCTTGCCACGGAAACCTGCCTGAGAGACGAGGCAGGGCCGGGGGCCCGGGGTCTGGGCTGACCTGCGGTGACAGCCCAGCCAGTGCTGGAAACCGCTTTCTCAGGGCCCTTACCGACGTACACCCCTCCTCTGTACGCAGTTCTACTTCCTGCCTTGCTGGGCTACTGGTTCGTAAAATCTTGATAGATATGCCTGCTCAGGGAGGTGGCTGGAGAGAGGAATCTGAGAGCTGAGGAGCCAGGGGCCCGTCCTGCCTGGGAGGGCAGAGACCAGGTGAGATGATGCTAGTGGTGGTGGTGAGCGGGTGAAGGAGCAAGCCCGGGGTGCCACAGGACAAGCAAAGGGTCCAGCCAGGGGCAAAGAAGTCCTGCCCACCAAAGGCTGGTGCCCGGCCAAGACTGAGACCTCAGGGGGAAGAGCCAGGACTGGGGTGCTGGCCAATTCTCCCCTTCCCCCAGGAAGGCTCCTCTTGATTTCAGCTCCCACCTTTGAAGGACGACTCCAAGACTGGAGCTGGTTTGGGTGCCAGGAAGAGCTTCTTGGCATGGCGGCTGAGAGCCCCGCCCTGCTCCGAAGGGACAATGAGCTGCCGGGTGAAGCGCGCTCGGTCACGGATATCGTAGTTCTGGTCATACTTGGCCAGGCTCAGCACGTACTGGGTCAGCAGCTTGGTCTGGGACATGAGAGGTGAGTCAGCAGCCATCACAGAGGGTGGGGACACAGGAGGTGTCCCACCAGATTCTTTTTTTTTTTCCTTTGCCCATGTCCTGTAACATGCAGGATCTTAATTCCCTAACCATGGATCGAAACTGTGCCCCCAGCAGTGGAAGCACCGAGTCTTAACCACTGGACCGCCAGGGAAGTCCCAGAACCAGATTCTTTAAGCCAACAGCTCCAAGCACCGCTGCCTCCACCCACCTTTCCCTCCAACCCCACCACTGTGTCACCGTGTCAGGGCTTCCCTGGTGGCTCAGACGGTAAAGAATCCGCCTGCAAAGCAGGAGAGCTGGGCTCGATCCTGGGTTGGGAAGATCCCCTGGAGAAGGGAATGGCTACCACTCCAGTATTCTTGCCTCATGGACAGAGGAGCCTGGTGGGCTACAGTCCATGGGATCACAAAGGGTCAGACATGACTGAAGACAAACACTTTCACTTTCCTCCATTGTGTCAGACCTACATTTTCCCTCACCTCCCCAGCCCTGACCCCTGACCCTGACATTGACAATTGCCTTGGCCAAGACAAGAGGCTGCCCTTTTGGAACCCTGCCTCTTAGCCCTGAGGAGGCCATTCTTCCTCAGGTTTGTGGTCCCCACTGCCTTCGGCCCACTCCTAACTGACTAGTCCAGGTTAGGCCAACCTCTCCACCCTGAGTTCTGGAACAGGTTTCAAGACCTCACCATTCCTAGACTCCATCAACCCAGGGGAAACCAGATGACAAAAAGGGAAAGGGGGACACAGAGGAATCCCCTTGGCAGGGGCTGTCCGCATACCCCATGGACCCACAGAGTAGAACCTGGGCAGCCCAGGGGTTTCAGAGGCCATAATCCCCTGCTGGAAGGTTCTAATGAGATTGGAGCAAACCGCAGCCACTTTAGGGTCTGCTGAAGTAAACATGGGGCTCACAGTCTGCAGTCAAGGGAGCCAGAGCCCAGGACCCCAAACCTCAACTTCTGCCCTGCTCCTGTCTTCACAAAATGACAGTGGCAGCCACCACCTATGGAGCGCCTCCTAGTGCCCACTACTGCGCTGGTGGGGCCTTTCGCTGCCTCGTGGGATCCCCACAGCCCCCTTTCCAGAGGAAAGTCAGAGTCACTAAGTGACATTTCCTGGGTTCAGGACCAGTCAGTGCTGCACCCAGGCCTGGACTGGCCCAAGAGTAAATAGAGTGCCTGGACCCGGCACTCTGTTTACCTGTCCCTCCCACCGCCTACCCTCTGTGGCTGACCCCATCCAGGTCTCCATCCCTATCGCAAAGACGATCAAAATCCACCAAGTATGTACATCCCGCGTCACCATGGCCAGAGTGTCTGGGGATATTCTGAGGGATGGGACCAGCAAACCGACTCTGGTCTTCCTGACGTTCTGGTTACACGGTGTTACATCCAGCCTTGGACACAGCTGAGCCAGGTAATCTGGCAGGGCCATCAGCAAGATGCTAGCCCAGAATCAGAGTAGCTGCTGTGACAAAACTCTAGAGAGCTGCTGAGACTCCACTTCTTCTACAACAGGGGCTTCGGCGGCCTCATGTTCAGCTCAGACCCTTTCAGCACAGTACTGCCTGCGATACTGTTCCCATCACAGGTAAGTACTCCAAACCCCACACTTCCCTAGGATGCCCCCATCAAAATGGACTTCATTGTAGACCTGTCTCTCCTTGACCAGACACCACCCCGCGTGCCAAGGCTACCAGATGTCCTCATCCACACTGACTGTTGTCAAGCAGCTAGTGATCCAACTCTATGGATTTCCCAGCTGGCCGATCATAGACCCTCTCTCCCTCCCCTCAAGTCCTTGCCTAATTCTGGAAAGAAGAGTTCAAGGTTTCAATCCATCTGTCCACAGCCTTAACTGCCCGTCAACAACCAACCCAAGAAGGGGCTGGTCCCTCCACCTCAACACTGCAGGATTTGCCTATAGTTCATTACCCTGCTCCATACTGAGGACCCATTCCCCAGGGGTTATTGCATCCAGTCTGCAGCCCCAGGACACCTGCCTTGCCTAGTCAGTATGCACAAGAATCACAGGCTGTTTAAGAAGGCCTCTGACACAAGCCCCAGTGCACGAAGAACTGAACAAAGCTCCCAGTTGGATCCAAAGGCTCCAGCTGCCTGGAAGAATTTTAAGTGGGGAACATCGATGCCTTTTCAAGAACCTATGCCAGAACTTCCCCAGTGGCCAGTGGTAAAGAATCCGCCTGCCAGTGCAGGAGTCTTGGGTTCGATCCCTGCTCTGGGAAGATCCTACACACCACAGAGCAACTAAGCTCGTGTGCCCCAACTCCTGAACCTGTGCTCTAGAGCCTGGGAGCCACAGCTACTAGAGCTCGTGTGCCTAGGGCCTGTGTTCCCCAACAAGAAAAGTCACAACAAGGAGAAGACTGCGCACTGCAACCAGAGCACTCATCACAACTGGAGAAAAGTCCTCACAGCAACAAAGATCCAACACAGCCATAAATAAAGAAGCAAAATTGTTTTTAAAAAAAGAACCTATGCCAACATACCTGCTACCTTGCAAACACCTGTTAAATCATGCTAGGGAAACTAGCTCTCCAAAAAAAGAAAAGGAATTAAAATACATTCACACCTGACATGCTACACGAAAATAAGCTCTAGATGGATGTGGAGGACAGATGCCCAGGTCCCGTCCCACTATCCCACCTCCTGAAGCCCAGTCTTGCTCCCCTCCCAAGGGTGGGCGTGACCGAAAATGGGATTCTGACCAACAGAATATGGCAGAAGTGACCAGGGGCACCATATAACCCCATGACTGTTTCCATACATTCAGCTCCAGTTTTGCTAGCAGACTGGCTCTAGACACTTTTATCCCTTGCGGCTCTGAAGAAGCAGGCAGCTATGTTCGGAGACCATGTGGCAGAGAGATGAGGACGGTCTCCAGCTGACAACCAGCGAGAAGCCAGGGCCACAGTCCTACCATCAGGCAAGCGAAACTGGATACGAATGCTTGCCCAACACAGCCTCCAGATGAGAACCCCAACTTGACCGGTTCCTCAGCTGTAAGTAAGGCCTTGTGTAAGACCCAACCCAGGTGGCAGTAGTGATAAAGAACCCAACTGTCAATGCAGGAGATTTAAGAGATGTGGGTTCAAACCCTGGGTGGAGATGATCTCCTGGAAGAGGAAATGGCAAGTCACTCCAGTATTCTTGCCTGGAGAATGCCATAGACAAAGGAGCCTGGTGGGCTACAGTTCATGCGGTTGCAAAAAGAGCTGGACACGACTGACTGTGTGCACGCACACACATACACATACAAGACCCAGCGAGGCCATACCTGGATTCTCGATCCATGGAAATAGAAAGTAAACGTGTTGTTTTGGCCTACTAAGTTTGTGGTAATTTATTACACAGCACTAGAAAACCAATACAATGGATTAAAAATAGAGAAAAAAGTCTGGAGGAAATTATGCATGAAAATTTTAATTGATATGTGAACGAGGAAGCAACTTTCTAAATATAAGGCATTATGAGGAAATAGAAACAAAAAGATTAATGTATTTAACAAGGTACAAATGTACAATTTCTGGATGATTATATCTAGAAACCAAATTGAAAAAAAAAAACCTAAGAAAATATAAAACCAATGCTAGTTTTTTCTAAGTGGTAGACCTATAGCTAATTTAAATATTTAACTTATAATATTTCTCTGGATTTTCCAAACATTTTATGATGAACATGCATTATTTTTATGATATCAAAGAAGTTATTAACTAAAAAATAATAATAATGCAGAACTTGTCAGACTCTTCCACTCACTCTAGAAGCCAGATTTTAGCTCCCACCACGACCTAAGCAGACCCTCCTCCCAGGTATCTCATCAAGCAAACAAAAGCAAACCTACCTACCAAAAGCATTCAAGCAGGCAGTTGCCCGAAGTGGCTGTAATGGTCACCTTCACTAATCCTGCCACTCCAAGACCTCTGCCAGTGCGTCTTCTGTTAGACCCTCTGGTTATCTGTTCAGCCACAGAAGGGCAGAGCTCATCCGTCATCTCCTTAACTCAGCCTGGGCCAGAGTCTGGCATGCAGTGGGGGTCAGCATGTTGGGGAGGCGGTAGTGGCTGGGATTGCTGTGGCCTTGTGGCAGGTCGAGCATGTCACCCTCTTACTGGGAAGAAGGGAGCTTCCTTGCTCTTTTGCAAGGATGGCCCTAGGCACATACAAACACTTCCCTCCTGGAGTACAGAGAATTCCTATTCTCCACCACTCTCAGCACAGGCTGAGAAAGAAGAAAAGAGAAAGACAGGGAAGGTAGGAAGGAGGAAAGCTCTCTTTACTGAGTCCAAGAACAATTCTAAAGAGCTTGTGCCTTGAAGGACTGGCCTTAGGATGAAGGGTGTGTGGAGGGTCCATCTGTCTGAACAGCCTACTCAGAGTGGCCTGATGGGGACCAGGACCCCCTGTCCTGCCTAGGAGAGGGGTTAAGCTGTCTGTACCCATGGTTCTCTGTGCCAACTCTGACTATACCCTTTGTTGTTGTTCTTTAGTCACTAAGTTGTGTCCAACTCTGTGACCCCATGGACTGTAGCCCACCAGGCTCCTCTGTCCATGGGATTTCCCAGGAAAGAATCCTGGAGTGGGTTGCCATTTCCTTCTCCAGGCTTTCTTCCTGACCCAGGGATCGAACTCATGTCTCCGGCATTGCCAAGTGGGTTCTTTACCATCTGAGCCACCAGGGAAGACTGACTGCAGCCCTTACTGCTCTGCATTTTGTGCTGTTTCCTCTATTTGGCTGTGAGCACCTGAAGGCCAGTATCATGTCTCGCTCCTTGTCATCACCCAAGGACATAGCTCAGTGCCAGGCACAGTAGGCACTTGGGAAATGTATGTTAATTATGGTCATAAATAAATGCACAAGAAGCTAACAGGGACAACTTAGGGAAGAGCCACGTGGGCACACCCAGACTTATGCAAACATGCTGAATCACTATGCTGGGGCTCAGGGCTCTGGTGTGGTATTGAGCTTTTCAGACACCCCCTCTACCCAGCAGCCACCCACCTAGCCTGCTTCATCTCTTCAGACCTTCCTCCCACCTGCTCTTTTCTCCTGTTTGCATAAAGGAGGCGCACAGATATTTGTTCCAAGGCTTCCCCATGGTGCCTTTCCCTCTAACTTGTCTCTAATCTGCTTCTCCCAGAATACTGACACCCACAGACCCAGCCCCTCACAGCTTCCACACGACCACTGTTCATCCCAGCTCCTGACAAGAGGCCCCACATGTGACAGCCCTGCCCCTCAGCTGGAGGCCCTGGGGCCCACCCTGTCCACCGTGGGTCACAGAAGATGCACAAACACCACCATCCAAAGACTCCACGGGATGGCAAGGAGGCCACCTTCAGGCCAGCAGAGATGTCGCCACCTCCAGGGATGGCCCACATGCTTTGCTTGCTCTGAGGGTTGCCAAATCATTTCTACAAAAGGCCGAGGGTCTATTTTAGGATTTGCAGGCCATATGGACTCTACTGCAGCTACAACATCCATAGACGGTAAACAAATGAATGAACGTGGCTGTAGCCCAGTAAAGGTTTATTTACAACAACAGGCAGCGGGCCAGGTTTGGACTATGGGCGGTGGTTTTGCCAACCCCTGCCTCGCCTGACTGAGCAGAGCAGGGAGCGTGGGAACCATCATGGCGCCTGGTTTCCTAGCACCTTGAAGAGCTCTGACATGTTACACGTGACTCATAGAAACGTCTCCTGGGACCATCTCAGAGGATACTGGACACTCAAGAGGCTGTTAATATCCTGCTATTACAGCTTAGCTGAGCCGTGTTCTTGGCTACGGTGCCTCTCATAATATTTCACCATGGGAATGACGATGACCACTAATACCACCCAGGCTTGTGCCCTCTTGTCGCTGGCATAGCCTGGTGAAGCATCACCAAGCTTTGGGAGGAGGACAGACCACGTCTCCTGGGACATGTGGTCTCCCATCAAAGCCTGTCACTGCAGGTCCCTCCCTCTGGCCCCAGCATCGCGAAGGCAGCAAGTAGGGACACTCCCACTGGCAGACTGGAAGTCACAGCCCCACTGAAGAGTCTCTTCAACATGGCCACTATCTCTACTGGGCCCTTGGGCCTCCAGAGTAGTCGTGGACTCTGGGGAACACTGGGTTACATGGGCAGACCAGCCACCTGTCCTGAACGAGGTGCTGATATATGTATAACTGAATCACTGTGCTGTACAGCAGAAATGAACATGACACTGTGTATCAACTATACTCCAATAAACATTAATGAAAATACAAAATGAAAAAACTGACAAAGATAAAGAGGTACTCAAGTTCATGCCTACCTGGTGAGAACCCACAGAACACCACCCGGGCCGTTTCTGGGGCCCAGAGGGCTTTGAGGGGCATCTCTCAATCAGTACCTGCTTTGAGTTGGTCAGGTAGAGCTTGGCTGCCAGGTTGATGACCTGCAGCTTGACAATGTCCTCCTCGGCAGTGAAGGATTTGGCCATCTTTCTCAGGACGTCTGGTGCGATCCTGGGGACGTGCTCACAGTACTCGCCGATGAGCCACAGGATGCTGGCTCGGGCCATGGGCACCTGTGTGGGTGGGAGAGGAGTCAGGACTGGGGTGGGTGTGGGAATGAGGCTGGGCATGTGGCCTGCAAGGGAGCCAGCACTCCTCCCGTCTGCGCTCGCTTCTCTAGGAATGGGAGTGGGAGGTGGTGGGAGAGAAAATACTAGGTGGGCATTTCTCAGGCAGCATCTCCCCTCTTCCCCAGGGTTTCAAGAGCACACACAGAGCCTTGGAAGTTTAGTCACAGTTTGGTATAAAAGACTGGCTTTCTAGATCCACTGTACCCTTGATGCTTTCTGGCCATGTTATCCTTCCTGAATCTTCAGGAATGCCTTGTCTGAATGTTTCAACTTGGCAACGCAACACAAAAACACACGCATGTCAACCAGCCACCCTGAGCCAGAGCTTTAGAGAAAATGTGAATGTGCACCAGGATGGAGCTCAGCAAGGGGTCCCCAAAGGGAAGGCAAACCAGGGTCACATGGTCTCATCTTTCCCCTTCTCCCACCCAAAGACCTTCCTGTAGGAATGGTTTGGAAGATTTTTTTATTTAAAAAGTGGAAGTGTTAATCACTCAGTCGTGTCCGAACTCTTTGAAACCCCATGGTCTATAGCCTGCCAGGCTCCTCTGTCCATAGAATTCTCCAGGCAAGAATACTGGAGTGGGTAGCCATTCTCTTCTCCAGGGGATCTTCTCCACCCAGGGATCGAACCTGGCTTGAACCTGCATTGCAGGTGGATTCTTTACTGTCTGCCCCACTAGGGATGCCCGATTTTCTTCTTTTTCTTTCTGATTTTTATTAAGGCCAGTTTAATTAGAGGATCTTTTTTTTAAAAGTTCATTTGGCTGCATTGGGCCTTTAATTGCGGCATGCGAGATCTTTGCTTGCATCTTGCAGCATCTTTTGTTGCAGGGCACAGGCTCATTAGTTGTGGTGAACGGAGTTAGTTGCCCCTTGGAATGTAGGACCTTAGTTCCCCAACCAGGGATCAAACCCGGGTCCCCTGCCTTGCAAGCCAGATTCTTAACCACTGGACCACCAGGGAAGTCCCTAATTACAGGGTCTTAAAATCACAGGGAGGATCCTGGGTTGGGGAAGCCAGTGGGGTCACCCCCTCACCTGGATGTTGTCTGTGAGCTTCGCCAAGTGTTTGATGATCTCTCCATGCTGGGCTGGCTGCATTTGCAGCAGCTTCTTGATGACCACCACTGACTCTGCAACCACAAGCTCTGTGGAACAGGAAAAGAGCCCAGGACAGTCAGATGGCCACACACAATGGGCAGACACACCTGCAATGCCCCCAGGCCCTTGGCTTCGCTCCTCAACCTCCTGTACTTCTACAGTGGCGCTCGGAGAGGCAGGGGTACAAGGATACAAACAGAGGCCAATGGACTGATGAACACGAATTGTCACTGGCCAGACAGGAGAATACCTGCTGGCCATCAGTCAGACATGCAGGCAGCACCCACTAGTCATCAGAGCTGGACATGCAGACAGACAAACACTGACCATCACGGTTGGACAGCAGCTGCACCAGGCCGTTGAGGCAAGTGTCGCG
Source organism: Ovis canadensis (assembly GCF_042477335.2). NCBI lineage: Eukaryota > Metazoa > Chordata > Mammalia > Artiodactyla > Bovidae > Ovis > Ovis canadensis. Next base: position 35,329,528 of record NC_091262.1, read on the forward strand.
GACTCGGCCTATGTTAGTTGCGCAGCGCCCAATGGCCTGGATGGTGGCTGCCACAAAGTCCTTGTCCATGCTGCGAATGTAGGTCTGCGGGAGGCCACAACAGAGTGAGCCCCAGAAGGTGGTGATCCCTCAGACTTGACTCAGCGGCAGTGACTCTGCAGACTTGAGGGGGACCTTCTGGAAAGCTGTTACCCCTCATTCAGTGACTGAACATGCCAGAGACTAAACTCTGGGGAGAGGAATGACACCCTCATCCATTACCCGGTGACTCCCGGACCCAAAGCCGGCAGAAGGCATTGGGAAGGGACGTGAAATTACAGTTTCTCCATTTGGGGTTCTAAAGAGAAGATTTAACCCACCAAGGTGATTCTCACTGAGCATAAGGAGCTACAGGGCAACTCTCACGGGCTTCTCTGGCTACAAGCTGGTCCCTAGCCAGTACCTGGAATTCCCGGAGGACAGTAGGAATGTTGGTCTCATTGGCGAGGTTAGTCAACACTTCCAGCTGCAGGGAGGCAGAAAAGGGGCAGAGGGTGCCAGTGGGCTTTTTGCGCTCTCATTTGTTTTCATATTTATTCAGTTGGGTGCATCAGGTCTTAGTTGTGGCACAGCAGGCTCAGTTGCCCTGTGGCATGTGGGATCTTAGTATTCTGACCAGGGCTCAAACCCGTGTCCCCTGAATTGCAAGGCATATTCTTAACCACTGGACCACCAGGGAAGTCCCTCTGTGCTTTCCTTAACCCTTCATTAAGGCCACAGGCATGGCTGTCCGTCACTCACCTTCAGGATCTTGATCTGGGTGGGGTCAGTGGACCTGATGTAGAAGCTCTTCAGGTACGGCTCAAACATACCCTGGCACGAGAGCGGTGGTCCCAGGGAGCGCCATCACAGCGCTGTTTCTCCTCCAGAGCAGCCCCTCCCCGCGACCCTCCCCCACCCGGGGCTCAGCTCCCTTCTTGCCCCTGCACTCTCTCTTCCACGGTCAGCTCTCCCCTCCCCCTCAGCTCCGACCCTATCTTCCTTCATCAGGGCTTCCACCCTGGGGATCTGGGTCCTGCACCTCCGCCTGCATTTAGGGCCTCTCCCTCCCATGCTCCACACCACCAAGGCAGCATCCCCTTCTGCCTTCCCCAGCGCCCCTGCCCCGCAGAGCCACCTGTTGGACCACGAGGGCAGGCCTGGGTCCCGTGCTCACCCGGCGCTTGATGGACATGGTGGCCACGTTCTGGAGCACCACATACTGCACTTCACTGCGGAGAGGAGCAGCAGAGGAACCCGGTCCCCAGGCCAGGGCCAGGGCAGGAGGCGCGGGCGGGAAAGGAGGCGGGCCCAGAGGAGGGAGGAGGGCGGGACTGGCGTCAGCGTCAGCGTGGAGGGGCCGGCGGGCTGGGGTGGAGGGCGCCGCACTCTAGGTAGGGGAAGCGGAGAGGCGGCCCCCCTCCAGGCGTGGCTGGGCCGTGGGCGTGGCCTGGTTGTTGTGGGCGGGGCGGGGCTGGGGTGGGTTGGGGTGTGGGCGGGGCGGGCACGCACCTGTGGCTCCTCAGCAGGCGCACGAGGGCCTTGGCGATGACGCCCACCTCTGCCTTGGGAGCCAGGTGGAAGTAAAGCTGCGCCACGGCCATGACCACGGCGGCGCTGCGGCTCTGCAGGAGCGGCTTCGTGTTGCGCAGCAGCAGCCGGTGGTCGGGGTCCATGACGTAGGGCTTCCGGGTGGGCAGCGCCGTGGAGGCTGCCTCCTCAGACCCCGGGCCCTTGGCCTCATCCTCCTCGGAGCCATAGAAGGCCTTCTCAGAGTTCTCCTCCAGCAGAGATTCCTGGGGGTGGGGTGGGAGGGGTAGGGAACAGGCGGGTGGGGCAGGGGACACCTCCTCCTGGAAGCGCTCCTACCCACTCTGCTAGGGCATGGGTCGCGGTCGCGCCTGGGGGTCCAGGCCACTCACGTTCTGGGTGGGGCTGAGGAACTGCGTGCGGGCATAGCGGGTGAGCATGCTGATGATGACCACCTGGCCCCACTCCTCCACGTCGATGAGCAGGTTACAGAGCTTCCGGTAGTTCTTGTGGATCAGGTCGATGCGCTCGGGGCACACCTCCTCGAAGGCCATCACCACGCTGCCCGCCACCAGCTGGGGAACCCACAGAGGCAGAAGCGCATTAACGGGAAGGACAGAAGGGGTCGCCTGGCACCTTTCCACCACCCACCTCTGTGTGTCCATATACACACCGTGGTCTTGTCAGCCAGAAGCTTCTCGATGACCTCTATCAGCTGGTCCTTCTGGTCAGAATCCAAACTGAGGGAGAAACTGTTGTTTGCCCCTCCTTCCTCTCCAGCCTTCCCAATACCGGCTGGAGATGTGCTCCCCTTTCTCCCCACAACCCTATTCATCAAGAGGTGTGAGCCACTGCTCCCAACGTCCTCCCTCTCTGTCTGTTCCCCAAACTGTCTTAAACCACCTAAAGACTTAAAAACAACAAACAACAAAATCAGCCTTCAAAAGTGGGAGAGGCCAGGGATGGGCAGTGGCTTAGGGCATACCTGTATAGCTTAGGGATGGCGTGGGCAGCTGTTTTCCGCACATAGGGAGACATATCTGAGGCAGCTTCCTTGATGGCCAGCATCATGATGGGCACGATGATGGGCACACGGATGCTAGACAGGACGCGGAGGGCACTGGCGCGAATCAGCTGGTTGGGGTCCTAGGGCAGAGGTGGCAGAGGCAGAGCCATGGGAGGGCAGCGGGCACCCTGATGGGAGGGGAACTCACTGTCCCTGGCTGCCACCCACTCTTGCTTCCCTGTCTCCTGTCTTGAGCCTAGATGAGGTGCTGGTGCTGGGTGCCTGGGGGGCCCTGCCTGAGGGCACTGACTCAGCCCCGCAACAGAAATCTGATATCTGGCTGAATGTGGCACTGGGCTGCTTCACTTTCAGGGAGAGCGACAGACTTTCAGAATGCCTAAAATTCTTGAAGCACCTCATTTCTTAGGAGTGTCTGCAGACCAGGAGGGTGTCTTTGTGTTTATGGTGGAGGAGACTGTCAGCAAATGCAACCTGCTCTCCCTTCCCAAGAGTTCATCCTTTCAGGGACTTCTCTGGTAGTTCAGAGGTGAAGACTCTGCTCTCAATGCAGGGGGCTCAGGTTTGATCCCTGGTTGGAGAATTAGATCCTGCATGCTGCAACTAAGACCCAGCACAGAAAAATAAATATTCTTTTTAAAGTTCACCCTTTCAGTCTTCTCTCCCTGCAAACTCTCAAAAGCTGCTCTTCTTCCCCTTCCTCCATGTGTTTAAAAGAGAATAGGTGTATAAGCCCCTCCTCTTTGCACCTACTGCATCCTACAGACCCCTGGAAGGAGCACGTCAAGGCTGAGTATTGTCACCCTGCTTATTTAATTGGTATACAGAACACATCAAGCAAAATGCCAGGCTGGATGAAGCACAAGCTGGAATCAAGAGTTGCCAGGAGAAATATCAATAACCTCAGAGACGCAGATGCCACCACCCTTATGGCAGAAAGCAAAGAGGAACTAAAGAGCCTCTTGATGATGGTGAAAAAGGAGAGTGAAAAAACTGGCTTAAAAACTCAACATTCAAAAAACTAAGATCATGGCATCCAGTCCCATCGCTTCATGGCAAATAGATGGGGAAACAATGGAAACAGTGAGAGACTTTATTTTCTTGGGCTTCAAAATCATTGCAGATAGTGACTTCAGCCATGAAATTAAAAGATGCTTGCTCCTTGGAAGAAAAGCTATGACAAAAGCTATGTCAAACTTAGACATAAATTTGACAAACTTATGACAAAGCTATGACAAACCTAGACAGCATATTAAAAAGCAGAGACATTACTTTACTGACAAAGGTCCATATAGTCAAAGCTATGGTTTTTCCAGTTGCCATGTATGGATGTGAGAGTTGGACCATAAAGAAGGCTGAGCACCAAAGAATAGATACTTTTGAACTGTGGTGTTGGAGAAGACTCTTGAGAGTCCCTGGCACTGCAAGGAGATCAAACCAGTCAATCCCAAAGGAAATCAATCCTGAATATTCATTGGAAGGACTGATGCTGAAGCTGAAGCTCCAATACTCTGGCCACCTGATGGGAAGGGCCAACTTATTGGAAAAGACCCTGATGCAGAGAAAGATTGAGGGCAGAAAGAGAAGGGGATGACAGAGGACGAGATGGTTGGATGGCATCACCGACTCAATGGACATGTTTGAGCAAGCTCTGGGAGATGGTGAAGGACAGGGAAGCCTGGCAAGCTACAGTCTATGGGCTTGCAAAGAGTCGGACACGACTGAGCAACTGAACAACAAGACACCTGAGAAGAGCCTTAGACACAGTGTACTGTGATCATGAGATTATGAGCGCAGCAGCAGATGTAAATTACTGTTCATCTCGAAGGACAGTGGGCAAAGGAAGAGGTCCTGGAAGACTAAAGAGTAGGTGCTACCGTGAGTTTCTAGAATAGGGAAAGAGGAGAGCCACAGAATTACAGATGAAAATGATGGTGATCCTTGCTAAAATTCCAGAACTGGTTTTTGAAAAGGTGGTTTCAAAGCACTTTATTTACTTTTAAAATATCTTATGAAGCCATGATTTTACTTTATTTTTTATTTGGTTGCACGGCATCTTAGCTGCTGCATGCGGGATCTCCCTCAGGTGGGACGGAATTCAGACCCCCTGCATTGAGAGTTCAGAATCTTAAACACTGAACCCCCAGGGAAGTTCTTCAAAGCGCTTATTTTAAAAGCAGGAGTCTGTATTTTCTTAGAGTCAAGTCATATCACATCCACTGCTAAAACCTATTTTCCTTTTTTTTTTTAACATTTGGAAATGATTATGGATTCAACATGAAGTTACCCCTCAGAAAACTCCTTTCCTTTTTAGTAGGGTAATTCAGTTCAGTTCAGTTGCTCAGTCATGTCCGACTCTTTGTGACCCCATGAATCGCAGCACGCTAGGCCTCCCTGTCCATCACCATCTCCCGGAGTTCACTCAAACTCATGTCCATCGAGTGGGTGATGCCATCCAGCCATCTCATCCTCTGTCGTCTCCTTCTCCTCCTGCCCCCAATCCCTCCCAGCATCAGAGTCTTTTCCAATGAGTCAACTCTTCGCATTAGGTGGCCAAAGTACTGGAGTTTCAGTTTTAGCATCATTCTTTCCAAAGAACACCCAGGGTAATTAGGCTGGCATATATTAATACTATATATCTTGATATCAGCAAAGCACCATGGGGGTCTCTCATAGCATTTCCCTAGACAGCTATTTTTGATGTAGGCCTTTTGTTTCATTTACTACGTAAGCATTTTAAGAGCAGAATTCATGTCTATTTTATCTCTAGATAACCACAGCCCTTTCAACATAGAAGGTGTTAAATTTTTTTTGCTGTTGAGATCCTTCCTAACAAGATGGGAAAATACCAGCTGACTGCAGTTAGGTGGATCCACAGTTTGGTAAAATGCAATACTTGTGGAAGATTTACTAGCATATCAGTGTCAACCTGGAAACATGATACATGGGATATAAGTCTCTTGCCCTGGTTGGAATAGCTTATCAACATCTTCTAGTTCCAGTTCCAGCTCAGTTGCTCAGTCGTGTCGACTCTTTGCAACCCCATGAATCGCAGCACGCCAGGCCTCCCTGTCCATCACCAACTCCCGGAGTCTACTCAAACTCATGTCCATTGAGTCGGTGATGCCATCCTGCCATCTCATCCTCTGTCGTCCCCTTCTCCTCCTCCCCTCAATACCTCCCAACATCTTAGAAGAAGACATAAAACCAGGAGGACAAAACCAAGATTCAGATCCACCCTGGCTTAGATCTTGTGCTAAACCTAAACAATGAAATACAGAAGGGCGTCACAGGGGATTCAGGGAACCAACTGCATAAAGACAGGATATGGGGACACCCGGTCAGAACTGAGTCAACATTAGCCGGCTGCAAAGCAAACAGTCTCAGTCTGGGCTGACAGAAAAGGTTGGTACTATTGTGCAGAAGAGCCCCCTAAACAGTAATAATAACAAAAAGAAAGTGAATTTTAGAGGAACACATATAAGATGCTGTTTATAACAATATTTTACATTATTTAGGAATACAGAAATAAGTAGTAAAAGAATAAATGCACACATATGAATAATATTCTTTATGCCTTTGGTGGATCTGATATAAATTTTTTAAAATTAAGGTGATAGATGTTTCAACACAGTATAATGGTTTTTAAAAAGTTATAATCACTTCACATCTGTCAGAATGGCTGTCTTTAGAAAGATAACAAATAACAAGTGTTGGTGCTGCTGCTGCTACTGCTGCTAAGTCGCTTCAGTCGTGTTCGACTCTGTGCGACCCCATAGATGGCAGCCCACCAGGCTCCCCTGTCCCTGGGATTGTCCAGGCAAGAACACTGGAGTGGGTTGCCATTTCCTTCTCCAAAGCATGAAAGTGAAATCTGAAAGTGAAGTTGCTCAGTCATGTCTGACTCTTAGCGACCCCATGGACTGCAGCCCACCAGGCTCCTCCGTCCATGAGATTTTCCAGGCAAGAGTACTGGAATGGGGTGCCATTGCCTTCTTCAAAGTGTTGGTGATGATGTGGCAAAAAGGGAACCCTTGTACACTCTTGGTGGGAATGTAACTTAGCACAGCCACTGTGGAGAACAGTGTGGAGGTTCCTCAAAAAGCTAAAACAGAACTTTCATATGATCCAGCAATATCACTCTTGGGTATATATTCTGGGTATGTTTTCATTAAACAAATGAATGAGTACGACAGAACAGAAATGGCTCATAGAGAACAAACTAGTTGTTATGAGTTGGGGTGGTGGTGGTGGGGAGAAGCAAGATAGGGTAGGGAATTAAAAGGTACAAAGTATTAATACTATGTATAAAATAAAAAGCTAAAAGAATATATTGTATAGCACAGGGGATATGGCTAATATTTTGAAATACATTTAAATGGAGTATTAGCCATAAAAATGTTGAATCAATGTATTATACACCTGAAACTAATTTAACATTGTGAATTGTCTATACTTCAATAAAAACAAAAATGAAAAACAGTGGTAGTTGTTTTAAGACGGAACTGCCTTATGAAGGAGTAGGTCTGTACCACTGGAGATGACCTGTCAGAGATGTTCTAGAGCAAAGGTTGGCATACTACAGTCCAGAAGCCAAATGTGTCTTCTGCCTTTTTTAATAAATAAAAATGTATTCAGGGACTTCCCTGGTGGTCCAGTGGCTAAGACTCTGAGCTCCCAATGCAGCTCTGAGCTCCCAATTGCCTGGGTTCAATCCCTGGTCAGGGAACTAGATCCCATATGCTGCCACTAACACTTGATACAGTCAAATATGTTTTAAAATATGAAATCAAACCCAGTCATACACACTCATTCATCGCTGCTTTCATACTATTAAAATATAAGGGCAAAGCTGAGTCGTTGACGGTTGAGACTAGATGGTCCGCACAGCCTAAACTACTATCACCTGGCTGGATACAGAAGTTTGCTGACTATTGTTCTAGAGAAATCACTGCACTGAGTTGAACTAAATGAGCTCTGGTTTTCTAAAAAGGGTAGAATGTGGAAACTTCAGGTCAATGTAAAAATTTGTGCAAAAATTTCAGAATGGTTCTTATAAAACGATTTTAGTCCCGATTAAACCAATCTGAGAGAGAGAGCATATGGTTTTGACTTGTTAAAAAATAACCTAGCACAAGGACTTCCCTGGTGGTCCAGTGGTCACGACTCCTCGTTTCGACTGCAGGGGGCAAGGGTTCTATCCTTGATGGGGGAACTAAGATCCCCCATGCCTTGCAGTGCGGCCAAAAAATTTAAAACAAACAAAAACAAAAACCCCTAACACAGTGTGAGGCATAGAGATGATAGGGGAAGCACGCTGATTGGAACCCCCACACTGGCCAGGCACCATAGTAACCATTTGCATGAGTTGTTTTACAACAGGAGGTCCCAGTAAGGAACAGGGAACTAATAAGCCTCCACCAGCCGGAAGAGTTCGGGAAAGGTCAAAAGGAGACACCACCTGTCCGACCACCTCCCAGAATCCTTCTCTCTGGCATCCATCTTGGCTGAACAAGGCGTGCACCACCAGGAAGGACTCTTGAGTCAGAATGATTGGCTAAAGACAACCCAGAAACTAATCCCATCACCATAAAACCAGAGACTGCAAGTCATATGACAGAGCTGTTCCCCTGGGTTCCCTTACCCTACTGCTCTCCACCCGGGTGCCCTTTCCCAATAAAATCTCTTGCTTTGTCAGCACATATATTTCCTCGGACAATTCACTTCTGAGTGTTAGACAAGAGCCCAGTTTCGGGCCCTGGAAGGGGTCCCCCTTCCTGCAGCAGAGATACCCAAGTATTTGCTGAATGAAAGAATGGTAGATACAAATGCGCGCCCAGGCTTTCTGCCCCACCTCAGAGGAGCAGACTCTGCCATCACCTCCTGCTCGCCAGAGCAGAATGAACCAGGGGTGAACCCTCAGTTTGGGCAGTCAACTCTCAGTCTGCTCAGCTAACCTACAGAATCAGCTGAACAGGAAAAGATGAGTCAGACCTTTCAATGTCCCTCTCACAGGAATTAGAACTAAACGTGTGGAAAGACTAGAGGAGTTAATGGCTGTAATCAGAGCTGGAGAGTCTGATTGGACAAAGAATAGAAAGATAGTGATGCTGACTTCTTTACCCTGGAGTTACCTTATCCTAACGACAAAAGCACCCAGTGGAGATTATCATGCATGCATCTAACATACAAAAGATGAGAATATTCAGTTTAAATGTGTGTGTGTGTGTGTTTGTGAGGGGTCAGCCTCCACTGCATACGAAAGGACTTGAATCTTCCCACTGTCCCTTCCCTTAAGTGATTCAGTTTCTACCTGCCTCAAAGAGCATTTTATTGCCACAAAAGTGATCCAGGTCTTTAAAAAAAAAATTTATATATATATATATATTTTTTTTTAAATTTTGAGGCCACGCCATAGGGCATGCAGGATCTTAGTTTTTAGTACAGGGATCGAATCCATGTCCCCTGCATTGGGAAGGCAGAGTCTTAACCACTGGACCAGCAGGGAAGTCCCGATCCAGGTCTTTAAAGGTGGATATTTTACATCCAGTGGGGCATCTAAGACAAGTCAATTATTTCTTCGGGGGCTAAACCGAATAATCAACTTCTTCCTACTTTCAAGGAATCATTGGCTGTACTAACCTTATTGAAAATGGAATGGTCTTGTCTTTATGTTCTCTCTGCAGACTGTCAAACCCAGTCTCCACGTCTGAGGCTGCTCTCCAGCTTGGTGAGCTTTGTGGTTTTCCTCTCCATGGAGCTCATTTGTTTCCAATAAACCCTTTTGTCCTCCTCACCCAGTTTCAGGTGAAAAGGTTCCAAAGCCATTGTTCCTAGCAGATACTCAAACCAGGTGAGCCAGCCAGTGCCAAGGCTCTGACACCGAGAGGTGAGGAATCCAGGTCAGCGGGCTCCCCACACATTACTCTGTCTTAAGAAGGCTGACTTCTGCCTGGCTGTGGGCCTCAATCCCTTTACATCAGTAGGGTGAAGGCCAGTGTCAGGGGCTCAAGTGATTCATAGTTGAGGCAGCCATTAGCACAGGCGCCTTTGACTCTCCTGACTTTAGCCAGGTAGGAAAGGGCCTCCAGAGCCTGACGCCCACCCTCCAACCCCTGCACTCAGGCCTCTCCCTGGGCCCACTCCTCTGACAAACGGAATTTATTTCCTGCCCTATCGACAAACAAAGGATGTCACAGTCATCAGCAATTGCAGCCCCCATGGACAGTGAGCTGGTGATCCCTGAGGGACCTCAGGAAGAAAGAACACTGGCCATCTAGCAGTCATCAGACTGCAGCCACTTCCCATGGTGAGCCCGGAGAAACTCAGGATATGAAAACACAGGATACTGGCCGCAGATAGCTGCGGTGCACATCAAAGGAATGATTTCAGTGAGCCCAGACTCTCGCATCTTCCCACACACAGAAAAGCACCAAACTCCTTAACCCGGGTTATCTGGTTTTCTTTCATTAACAACTGTCTTTTGATGTTAGACCACCTGCCCTTTGTTGCAAAACTTCCATATAACCTGACTCCTCCCCTCACCTCCTTGGAGCAGTTCTGTCAGGGTTACTTAGATGCTGCCTCCTAGGCTTGAAGTCCTAAAAACGCCCACCTAATGAAACCTAATTCTCAACTTTTAGGTTGTGAATAAGTCCACACCTCCAATACAGCCCCATCAAGGCCCAGACCCCAGGGAGGCAAATGGAGACCTCTGACCTTCAGGCCACGCTGGAAGGTGGAGATAGACAGCAGGGCTAGGTCTTGCTGCTCCTCAGCGTAGCGCACCAGGTACACGTAGACAAGCTTCTTCACCTGGGGAAGAGGGGGTTTCTCAGCAGGGACTGGGGCCCCGTCCTGAGAGATGTCCTCACCCCGGGTGGCTGTGGTCCACAGGGAAAGCATCCAGGGTACCCTGGTCCCATCATGCTGATCCACGTCTGATTCAGGGACATCTGGGAGGGGTCTTTTCCTGGACCAGGGACTGGGCTGTCCCCTTTCTCATCCCCAACTAGCTCCGGTTTATTCCTGGAGGTGGACGAGGGAGACTCCTCCCTGGTAGCGCTCACCTCTATGTTCTTACAGGCCACGTTCTTCACCACGGCGGGGAACAGGTCTGAGGCGTTCTTTCCCCGGGCAATCATCTAGGAGGTGGGGTCAGGGTAGGGGGGGAACAAGAAGGGAGGATGCCAGCACTCACTGGGGGAAGGTCCACAAGCAGCCAAGGAGGGCTCTTGGATCCGCAAGCTCCTCCCCCAAGGGATCCCCTCTGACCCCCCTCACCGCCACAATTCTCTTCATGGCCTCCAGCTTGAGCGAATCCTTGTTGGTGTCCAGCATCGCCTTCAGGTCATCGTGCCTGGTGGGGACACAAAAGGTCAGCTGAGGGCACAACGGTGGGGACAGGGCTATCAATCAGTAGGATTCAGACAGAAAGAAGGGACCTGGGCAGGGAAGGCAGGACTCGACCACAAAGGAAAGTGGTAAAATACAGATCAGGGGACTTAGGGTGGGGAGAAGCATGTGGGTCAGTCAATGTTGCGGGGCTGAGCTGTGATCCTCCCAAAAAAGAATGTACCCAGAATGTAATCTTATTTGGAAACAGAATTGTTTCAGCTGTAATTGCGATGAGCTAATACTGGAGGAGGGTGGGTCTCTAACTCAATACGTCTGGCGTGCTTTAAGGAGATGGCCCTGTGAAGAGAGAGATGCAGGGAGAATACTGTGAAAACAGAGAACTGGAGTGACTCACCTGCAAGCCAAGGAACATCTGCAATATCGCTTCTCTCTTAAGGTTTGGTTTTCGGCTGAGAGGCAAGTTAAATCTTAGCTCCCCAATTAGGGATCAAACCCATACTCCCTGCATTGGCAGGCTTAGTCTTAACTACTGGACTGCCAGGGAAGTCCTGGGTAAACGACGATGTAAATAAATAACCCCTTGCACTTGGTGGAGGGGAATAATGTTAGTCTCCAAGCCAGTATCTAAATGTCATGCAATGGCCATTGAAATTTCAAGGGAGGCCTTTTGTTAGACTTCCTGAAGTGACTGCAAAATTCATCCAGAAACAAAAATCAATAGGTAAGAACTCCAGAGAATTTGGGGGCAAAAGGGGATGGAAATGAGAAAAACGGAACAATGACAGACAATTCACCTAACCAGAATTCAAAACACAAAACAAATGACCATGATAAAAGCTGTGTGGTGCCAGATTAAAAATTTCACAAATGGATCTAAGTTGATACATTAGGAACAATTAACACCAATCGGAGAAAGAAACTTTTGCCTCCCCTTAAACAAATGCTGTTGGGACAACTGCTACGTAGCAAAGAATTTAACTTGCACATGTACTTCACACCAAAATAAATCCCACATTTGTTTAACAGTTAAATTATGTTGGGTTTCCCTGGTGGTCTAGTGGTTAAGAATCCACTTTGCAGTGCAAAGGACATGGGTTCGATCCCTGGTCTAGGAAGATCCCACATGCCTCAGAGCAGCTAGACTCATGTGCCAGAACTACTCAGCCCGCACACATGAGCTGCAACTACTGAAGCCTGTGAGTCTCGAGTCTATGCTCCACAAGTGAAGCCATAATGAGCAGCCTGCACACGACAGTGAAAAATAGCCCCCCACTCGCGCAACCAGAGAAAGCCTGCGTGCTGCAACAAAGACCCCACCAGAGACAAAAGTAGATGAATCATTTTTAAAAATTATTTCAATGTATGGAAGAGGGGAAATTTTAATTTTCAAGGTCATAAAATTATCAGTAATAAGATGCTAGGTTTTTTTTTTTCAACTCTTGTGTATAAACTTAATTTAAGAAAAAAACCAAGGCAAAACTGTATTTGTTCCCTAGGGCTGCTGTAACAGTACCACAGAGTGACTGGGTGGCTTAACCACCTCAATGTATTTTCTTGCAATTCCAGAGGCTAGAAGTCTGAGATCAAGGTGTCAGCAGGGCTGGCCTGTCTTCCTGACTTGCAGATGACTGTCTTCCCTTATCTTTACATGGTCTTCCCTTTGTGTTTCCTCTTCTCATAATAAGTGAATCGTATTGGATTAGGACCCGCCCTAATGACCTCCTTTTCACTTAATCACCTCTTAAAAGACTGTCCCCAAACACAGTCACATTCTGAGGTACTGGGGGTTAGGGCTTCAACATATCAGACCACACTTCAGCCCACAATAGCAACAGAAAGGAAAATATTTGGGATATGGTGAATACAAGTTTAACATTAAAAATAAGGTACTGATACAAGCTTCGGGTCTATATTCAGGACTCACTGGCAGGGCTGCCCCCTGCCATGCCCCTGCCCCTTCAGGTGGACACAGCCCTGAGCAGCTGCTCCCCAGTCGGTGAGCGGAGCGTGGTCTGGCACTCCCTGACCATGTGCCCTTGAGGAGTGAACAACCTGCCCAAGCATACCCAGAGGCCCAGCGGCTGAGGGCCAAAGAAGTTAGCAGAGAAACGCGAAACCACCTCATGGAAAATGTGTGTCTACACAGCTAACAGAGCGGCAGGACCACAGATGCGCTCATACTGTCCAGGCAGCTCCAAAATGCGATGAGCAGCTGTGAATGGAGACCTGTCTATTCTCTGACCTTCCAGATGATACTCAGATAACCCACAGCTTTGACCCTGCCAGGAGAGGTATTACCAACGGCAGGAATTAAAAAGCAGTGTGTGCAAAGTTAGTCATGGAAGTGAAACACCTAGAAGCAACAGAAAATCAGAAAATAGACGTAGCCATTCTAGGAGAGGGAAGAGCATGCTAACGGCCATAAAGAGGCAAGTGTGACTAGTGCTGATGCTGAGACATGAGTAAGTGATAAATGCTGAGAGGAAGGAAAGAACCTGACGTAACAGACACCTAGTCACAGGGCTGCGTTTTGCAGAAATGTGCGAGTGCTTAACAGATAAAATCAGAAAAGACGGGAGGAGTGCTAAGAAACTGATGTTCCCGGGATTTTACAAGTGTTTCTTGTGAAGACATTTTTGATGGGAAGCAAAGTAGAAAGATGATGACTTCCAGAACACAGAGGACTTGCTAGCTGTCGGATGAGGGTTGGAGAAGATGTCCAGTCCCACGCATATTGATCTAGAACCCCTCCATACCACTCAGCCGTAAAAAAAAAAGAATGAAATAATGCCATTTGCAGTAACATGGATGAACCTAGAGGTTATCATACTAAGTGAAGTAAGTCAGAGAAATACCATGTGATATCATTTTTATGTGGAGTTTAAAATATGACACAAATGAACTTATCTGTGAAACAGAAACAGACTCACAGACACAGAGAACAAGTTCACGGTTACCAACGGGGAAAGCGAGTGGAGGAAGGAGAAGTTAGGAGTTTGGGATTAGCACATACAAACTACCGTATATAAACAGATAAACAACAAGGTCCTCCTGTATAGCACAGGGAACTAGATTCAATATCCTAAAAGCAACCATAATGGAAAAGAAAATGAAAAAAATATAATAAAATATATGTATGTTTGTGTGTGTATGTATCCCTAAATCATTTTGCTATACAGCAGAAACTAACACAACATTGTAAATCAACTATACTTCAGTTAAAAAAAAAAAAAAACAGAATGAACAGCTTCCATTCAGGAAGATGTCCCCCCGAACCAGAGGACGTTTTCTACTGCCTATGGCCAAGTGAGGGTCAGAAGATAACCACCTCGTCCCTCTCCCAAACACAAACCAGGTGGTCAAGTCCTAGGCATGCTGAACTCAGGACAGATGGGTGTAGACAGAGGTACAGACCATTTAGCTGGGCCTGGGCAGCACGGAGGGCGTGGGGAGAATGACAGAACTGGGCACCATCTTCCCCAATACACAAATGCACATCACACACCCAGGATCCTTTGTACACACGTCCACACAGTCAACTCACCCCCGCAGATCCCCATCACCCCAACACCCCATCGTCCCCACAGAGACACCTACACTCCAGAGACATACTCATACCCCCAAAGACACACTTACATCCCTCAGATATATATAGTTCTTACATAAACCCACACACACTCAACAAACCCCCTGCAGACACACCCATAATCCCCACAGAAACATACAAAGACACATATACCACACATACACTTCCCACAAAAACACTCAGCACATAAAGCCACACACCTGTGGACCCACACGCCTCACCTGCAAACGCCTACAGACACCCACCACAAGCCCTCTGTACCGCCCCACACCCTCATCTAGACATGCACACCCACACATGGCCTCCACAGACACACACCACCCACATCGCGCACACATACAGCTTTTTGACAAAACTGCGTCACTCTAATCTCATTCACCAAAATGGCCTGTGGACTCCTATGTGTGATTTCTGATGATAAATTTAGGCTTCTAAGATCAAATATATCCAGCCTCACAGATCCTCTGACTTCCTTAGGGGTCAGATGGGCACCAGTTGGAGCTGACTCCGGGGCCCTTTACCTTCAGGAATTCTCTGCAGCAGGTTTCCTCACACCCAAGCGTCCTCACCTCCCCTACAGATGCCACAAGCCCATGTCAAGTGTCCACACCCAGGGTGGTGCTGGGTACCCACACTGATCCTGCACTCCCAGCCTAGTACCCACCTTCCAGGCTCCTGGGAGGGTCCAGGACCCTAGGAGAGGGGACTCAGGGGAAGAGAGGGGCTGGGGGACATAGCACAGGCAAGACTGTCAGCGGCCCACTAGCAGACAGCAGCCCCCACCTGAGGTCAGACCACCTTGGGTCCCTCACTTTCACTTCCACCGGCTGATGTTCCCAAGATGGAGAGGAAGGGAGAGAGACACAGCAACGCTCCAAGGCCATGAAACATTCATCTCCTGGAGTCAGATCCCTCTCCAGGGCTCTCACTGTGACCCGAGCCCTGGCCTGACCTGAGGGACTCTGTGGGTGACTGGAGCCAGCAGGTGGGGTGGGAGGAAGGTAAAACCTGGAGTTTGAGGCCAGATACACTCACTTCATGTGATATACACCGTCCTCCTTCCCCTCACCACCCAAGTTCCAACCCACTAGATGGGAGCTGCTGCTGCTCCTGCTGCTAAGTCACTTTAGTCGTGTCCGACTCTGTGCGATCCCACAGACGGCAGCCCACCAGGCTCCCCTGTCCCTGGGATTCTCCAGGCAAGAATACTGGAGTGGGCTGCCATTTCCTTCTCCAAGGCATGAAAGTGAAAAGTGAAAGTGAAGTCGCTCAGTCGTGTCCGACTTAGCAACCCCATGGACTGCAGCCTACCAGGCTCCTCCAGCCATGGGATTTTCCAGGCAAGAGTACTGGAGTGGGGTGCCATTGCCTTCTCCACTGGATGGGAGAGGGTGGTCAAACTATCCTGATCTTATCCTGTCTCCAAAGCTCATCAGGAACCCTCACCTAGCCAGGACCTGGGGAGAGGAAAAGGGCAGATGTTTTACTCCATCCTCAAATATTTTACTGTCCTCCTCCCTTCAGAGCTACCAGGGAGTTAGGAGTTAAGCTCATTTTCCCCAACTTAAACTCTCAGCCCCCCATAACATCCCCCATGCCCACCCCCGTCCTGGACACTAAATGCCAGTCCAGTCCTCCTGCTAAAGAGGTGGGACTTAAATGGTTCCTGCTGGAAGAGGCAGCTTCCCATCCCTGGCCTTCCTCTCTGTCCGGGGGAGAGTCCGAGGGCTCCTCTGTACCGGAGAGGCTGGCTCTGGCTCTGGCCCTGGCCAGGCTCTGGGCAAGGTCCTTCCAGGGACTCTTCTGGGGTCGTGTCTTCTTCTGGGGCTTGCAGCCACCGAAGCTCCTCCGGCTGCAGGGCCTGGTACCAGGGTGGGGCCCCGCCTTCGGGGGCCAGCACAGGGCTGGCAGCCTCCTGATCGGCCTCTCTGCCCCCTGGCCTCACTGCTGCCCCCGGGAGCTGCAGGAATCGCTGCATCAGGACACCAGATCCTGCTTCGAAATGAGACTGAGCTGACCAGGGAGCTGGGGGTGCCTGTCCCTGTCACCAGAGGGCCCGCCCCGAAACTCGGAAACTGGACACTGGCGGGATGGAGGCTCTGGTTTCCTCTTTGCTGCTCAGAGACAAGGACTCATGTGGTGGAGGAGGGCAGGGACTGGGGACAGAGCCAAGTCCCAGTCTGCAGGCAGAGGACCAGCAGGCAGGGGAGCGGATCCAGACACAGGTGAGGCATCTCTCACTTCCTCCTCAGGCCACAGCTGAACCTCTGCCCCCTCAAAACTCCTCCTCCTCAACAGTCGTGTTTGCCTCCTTCCCACTCTGACCCCCACCGTCTTGATCCTCACCTGTCTTTCCATGGCCAGGTCCTTGATTTTTTCCTTCCTATCAGCATTCTCTTATCTCTACTTCCTCCATGCCTAGCTGAGGCCCCTCATGCGCACGACTTCAACTGCTCTTCACTTACATCCTTGGCCCTCTTGTCCTCAAGACCCCTACCCCACCAGGAGTGGTTGGCTTTATTTGCTGTATTTGGATGCTCGTCAGATTCCCACCATCCTTGCCCTAGCAGCTTCACTACTTGCCTCTCACAGAAAACAAAGGCTTTAGATCAAAATCCCCACAGCTCTCAAACGTCGCCATCTACTCTTTCCCCTCCTCTTCCCTCTAGGCAGAGCTGGTCCTCCTTGAGGCCAGGCCAGTTCTCCCACCCAGCTCTGGAAGCCTCCTTCAATTCCTTCCAA
Source organism: Ovis canadensis (assembly GCF_042477335.2). NCBI lineage: Eukaryota > Metazoa > Chordata > Mammalia > Artiodactyla > Bovidae > Ovis > Ovis canadensis. The sequence continues at coordinate 35,346,786 of NC_091262.1, forward strand.
CCTCTCCCACACTACTGGCTCCTTCCCAAAGGCAGTTAAACTTGCTCTGGGCTCTCCCAGACTAATAATAGACAAATAAAAACAACAACAACAATAAACAGACATTCTTGAACTGACGTTCTCCTCTGGCAGCTCTTTCCCTTTCCCCTTTATAAAAAATATATATATATATTGTTCATTCATTTGGCTGATCTTAGTTGCAGTGCACAGGCTCTCTAGTTGTAATTCATGGGCTTAGTTGCCTTGCAGTAAGTGGAATCTTAGTTCCCAGACCAGGGATCAAACCCACATCTCCTGCATTGCAAGGCGGATTCCTAATCATTGGACCACCAGGGAAGTCCCTATAGTCATACTTCTCGAAAGCGAAATTCTCATTCACTGCGTTTTATTCATTTACCTCCTCTTCACTCTCCTATTCACTTTTGATCTGGCTTCAGATGCTGATCAGAATTTTGGGGTCAGTGGCCATGATGTCTACAACTTAAATGGGTCAGCCAAAAATATTTATAGATCGATGGTTAGATAAAGCAAATACCACAGAATGGCAACAACGACTGAATTGAATCTAGGTGGAGGGTATACATATATTCATTGTATTATTCACTCAAATTTTCTGTATGTTTAAAATTGTTCATCAAAGAATGCTGGAGAAAATGAACCCAGCCCCTCCTCTTTTGACTTTGCCAGAACTAGTCTCTCAGGGCCGGAGGTAGGGAGTGGAGCAGGAAGGGGTAGACCTGCTCTTTGTCACACCAGGGGGCACGATTTCTTTCCTTGTTTGAATTGACCTCAGAGGGTATTGACACTGCTGACAGCTTCCTTCTTGAAACAACATTTTATCCCTCCTGCCTTTGGCTTACTTATTCTCAGTCATTCTGAAACACTTTCCCCTGCTCTCTGGTCACTCCTATTCTATGTCTTCAGGATTCTCACCTGTGCTTTGTCTGAATTCATTTTATAGATGCTACTTAGGTTATCTGGCTATCTTTACTTCCTTCGGTGGCTTTGATGGATGGACACGCACATGTGTGTGTGTGTGTACTAATAATCCCTTGGAATCCAAATCCTAACATCCAACTACCTACTAGACTCTACCTCAGAGTTTACAATCTCAGCATCTCAAAAGCCAGGCTCAACATTATTTTCCACAAATTTGCTTGTAATATCTTTATTTCCAATTACCCTGTCTGGCATCACCTTCTATCTAATACAAGAATTGGTAACCTGAGATTACCCTCATCTTCTCCCAGCCCCTTCCTACTACCTTCCCCCCAGGTAATCATCAAGTCTGTGGCTTCTACCATCTCAAGAGCCCCCCAAGTCCTGGACATCACCCATAGCCTAGTCCACCATCATGCCCACCCATCCAACTTCAACACCCCTTCACCTGTCTTCTGAATCCAGCACACATCCGATCTCTTCTCCACAATCCAGCCTGGGACCCTTCTAAAATGCAAATGTGCTACTGCCTGCTTAGAAACCTTCAGTGGCCCTGCACCCCCCTCCCTCCACCTTGGCATCACTCTATCTTCAGTTCTGGCCATTCCAGTGGCTTGGACAGAGATTCTGGCCACACCGTATTAGCACATACAAAACCTGTGATCTGGCTCTCCTTCATCTCCACACCTTGCCTAAAGCTCTTTGTTCTGCCTGAAACATCCTTGGTTCTCCCCCACTCCCTTCTCTCCAGGCCCAGGGACCAGCTCCTCTCGCCCCTCTGAGAGCCCCACCACACTGCACTGTCACTCACAGGCTCTTCCCTGTGCCCCCTCTAGAGGGGCTTGAGGAGGAGACTGTCTCCTGTTCACCGCGGCATCCACACTGACTAGAACGAGAAGCGACACAGCAGGCCCTTAATAATGCTTGTTTCAGAATTTACGAATAAACAAATGAAGGATGGAATGAGCCAAAGGTGGAAGGGAAGGGGAGGAAGTTAAGGAAGGGTTGAATTATAGGGGCAACGTGGGGAGCAGGAGTGGGAGCTCCAGACGCTCCCCAGAGATGGGGATGAGGACAGGGGGACCAGAATAAGGGGAAATGGATTTGTAGGAGCAGCCAGGCCTGGGAGGCTCTGAGTCTATTCTAGGACGGGCCTTCCTGGACAGGCCTCCAGGCTCAAGCTCGCAGATCTGACCCCGCCCCCGCGTTCTTTTGGGGTCATAAGCGAAAAAAGGCAGAGACCCTCTAACCCAAGTCCACCAACAGGAGAAACACTTGAGGAGGGAGGATTGGTCTTTCAGAAACAGAGCTGGCCGGCCCATCCCCCACCAGCCTCCACCCCCACCCTCACAGTTCCCAGGCCGGCCCTTCGCGGGGCGGGGGGCGAAGCGGGGACAGGGGTCGGGAGGGTCTGTGTCCATGGCCGGAGGGGGCCGTGCAGGATTCCGGTCAGCGCCACCTGGACCGCCGCGGACGGGCCTGGGCGCTGTCCATGGTACCGCAGCGCGTGTTCCCAGGCCGCGCCGGGCCCAGCCCCCCTCTCGCCCGGCTCCCTCACCGCTTGTAGTCGGAGGAGAAAATGCCGCCGCTCGCCGGGTCGTGGCCATACTCGGGCTCCCCGGGGCCGGCAGAGCCGCCTTTGTCTTCGTTGTAGGCCGGGGCAGCCGACATTGGGCGGCAGGGCAGAGGGCTTCGCTGGGGAGGACGCGGCGCTGCCGGGATGCGGCAGGGACCGGGGAAGAGCGCGCAGGCCGGGCAGGCGAGGTTGGCGGCGCTGCCCGGGCTCCGCAGAGGCCGCAATCTGCGGCGGCCGAGGCAGCAGCGCGCGGATTTATCAGTCAGGGCCGAGTGCGTTGTAGTTCTTAAAGGCACCTGCTCCCGCGAAGCGGAGGGCGTGTCCGCGGAGGGAGCAGGAGGGGCGGTGCCGCAAAGCCTGGCCCCGCCCCAATGCCTCGGAAATCCCTCCAACCTCCAGTACCGAAGGTGCCAGCCCTTGAAAGTGATCATGCACCTCCAGGTTTGGGGGTGGGGAGATGGGGTGCGGGGGTGGGGTGGAGTTGCTGGACTGATGTTGGGACAGTTGTCTGCAGATGCAGAACGCCATTACTCATCCCTGACCACCCGGTCTCGGTAGGACGGTCTCTAGGAGCTTCACTCATGCCAGATACTATGCGGATTCTCACCCACCCTGTGGAAAGAAAGGCTGGGTCTTGGGTGAGGGGAGGGTAAAAGAAAGTTGTTCACGACAGCTTCCTAGAGATGATGGAATTTAAGGAAGGTTGGTCCAAGAGCGCGGAAGATGCAGATGTAGAGAGATGGGGACTGAATAGAGGGAATGGTGAACCTCGAATTTGGCTTCGGAAAATAGTTTAATGATCATTTCTGAAGCCCCTTGCCCACCAGGAGTGCCTGAGGTCACAGCTAGTCCACGGTCAAGTCCACATCCACGGAAACCCAGGAAAGAAGGGGAATGGAGGAGGTTGGGTTAGGGTATGGTGTAACTGCCAGGACTTTTGGATCCTGTGAGGCCTCCAGCTCCTCCCTCAAGGTCCAAGGTACCCCCCCAGGGAAGGCAGCCTGGATCTAGAGAGAAAGTAGTGATTGGGCTGGGGGAAGGGGGTGGGTTCCAGTTGAGTTGGGGCATCAGGCTGAGTGAGTGGGGTGAGGGTGGGGGGTTGGTCTTTTGCCTGGGCTTCCCTGGTGGCTCAGATTGTGAAGAATCTGCCTACAATGCAGAAACCTGGCTTCGATCCTTGGGTCAGGAAGATCCCCTGGAGAAGGAAATGGCAACCCACTCCAGTATTCTTGCCTGGAGACTCCCATGGACAGAGGAGCCTGGTGGGCTACAGTCCATGGGGTCACAAAGAGTCCGACAAGACTGAGAAATTAACACTTTCACTTTTCAGGAGGTGAGGCCTGGATTCAGAATGTGGAAGGGGCCATAGGACTGAGTCTTGATCTATAGGCTACTGTGTCTCCAGAACCAGAATTGGAGGGTCTCGGTGGAAATGGAGGGGCCCCGGAAAGGTAGGGCTTGACTGCTTAGGTAGGTTCCATTGGAGAATGGGAATGAGGGTTAATCAGGACCACCACAGCACCTGGCTGAAGAATGGGAATGGGGGTTGACCAGGACCACCACAGCACCTGGCTGAAGGAGACTGAAGTAAATAGATGTGCCTGGTATCTGTGAGAGGGGATCTTTCTGGAGTGGGCCCAAAAGAATTTCTGAGAAGTAGAACGTTGATGAATTAGCAGGTCTAGTTTGCTTCTGGGGGCTTTGGTTATGCCAAAGTAAAGTGGATCTCCAATTTGAGTAACATGGCCTGGGTGGAGAGAGAGGGCCTAAACTGTCCAGAAGCTCATAGTTTAGCTACAGTTGTTAATTGGTTCTAGTGGTGATGTGGGGTCCTATGTGGGTAGCTGGGCCGTCCTCACTGAAGTCATGGGACTTCGGACTACTTGTACAGGGTCCAGGTTGGGCCCTGGACCCAGCAGTTGCTGAGCAAAGTGCACACAGTTGCTGCGCATGGGGTGATAGGGAGGCGGGTCAGTGTCCATGGCTTCGCACACTTGGCGCTCCAGCGCTATGTGGTCAATGCCGCCGTGTCTATGCAGCACCCGCCAAAGCAAGCGGGAGTGCAGCATTGGGGGCTGCCCTTGTTTGGATACAACGCCTTCGCAGGAGCCGAGAAACAGGTGAGGCCCATGGCCATGAGGGTTCTTGCCTGCAAGGATCACAGGTCAAGTGCGATCAGAGCTGAGTTTGGTCCTGTGACTCCAGCCCCAAGCTCCCACCCACACCCCCATCTCCCAGGATCCCATGGCCCTGAGCCCCATGCCCTGGGTGCCCAAGCGACTTCCTTCGGAGACCTGCACCATGAGCTGGGGGTGGCAGTCTTCATCCCTATGAGGCCCACCCACTGGTGGCTTGATGGGCAGCCTCTGTTCCAAGAGCAGGGCCTGTCCTCTCACCCTCAAAGTGGATGATCTCTCCATGGCCACAGTACACACCAACGTGGGCCCCGACCAGTGTCCAGTGGGGGACATCAGCCTGAATAGGAAGAGGTCTCCCAGCTCAGGTTCATTGTCCTCCAACTCCACAGCCTCGAAATGCTGGCCCAGGAAAGCCTCAGAGAAGAAGAACTTAATGGTGCTGACTGCCCCTGTCACAGCCTGGGAGGAAAAATGAACCAGACCACAGGACGACTGCAGGCCGGGATGAAAGAGAAGTCAGTTCCTTCTGCTGTTCATTGTGTCAGATGGGCCACCTGGGGCTCAGGGAGACCTGGTTTGGGGCTAAGCCCCGGGTGACTGTCTTCCCTACGCCACCCCTGCCTCCCTGTGCTGAGGATCTTCAGAGGCCTGGGCATCATGGGTAAGTTCTGCCCTGAGCCATCCTTCAGTTTCCAGCCATTGAGACCTCCTGAACTGTTTCGTCTCATCTCAAATTCCAGCCTTGCCATTCCCCCAGCCAACTCCCACCCCCTCATCAGGATCCCCTTTCCCACTCATCTCCTATATTTCCATCCCCTGGAGGCAATACAGGGAGCATGCCTACCTGAGATGAGCCGAAGTCCTAAAGAAACAGATGAGCGATCTGGTGAGATCTGGACCCAAGACAGGCATCTCCTCCCAAGTCTGGGAGAGAAAGACCCCTCCACAGCCTCAGCCATCAACATCTACTAAGCAGCTGCTCATTTGATGCTTAATATAGTCCCACAAGATGGGCACAGTATCTGCATTTTCAGAATTAAAAGAAAAAAAAAAGACAAAACACAGGTGCACATTCATCGTTGGACATTTAGGTGGTTTCCACGTCCTGGATACACTATCAGGTGTAAAACAGAAAGCTAGTGGGAGCCTGCTGTAAAACACAGGAAGACCAGCTCAGTGCTCTGTGATGACTCAGAAGGGTGGGATGGGGAGGGGGTGGGGGGCAGTGAAGCTCAAGAGGGAGGGGATATGTGTATATTTGTAGCTGATTCACTTCATTGTACAGCAGAAACTAACACATTGTAAAGCAATTATATTCCAATTTTAAAAAAACAGGTTCACACGTTTTGTTTCTGGAGCGCACACAGCTTAATGTAGGTCTGCTTCTTGTGCCCGTCGACCTAAACATCAGTCACCTGGTACCTTCTTTTTATCTATATGGAAGGGAGCAGTACATTTAGAGCAGGTTTCTCCTATCTTTACTGGGAACAAAGGGCTTTGGGGACTTGGGAGGATAGCCTGCTGAAATTGAGCCTAGGCTTTGGTCTCAGAGAGAGCCTGGAAAAGGAGGTGAAAGAAGGGCCGGCCTCTCTCATCCCTGACCTTCCCCTTCGCCCCTGGCCCCACTCCATAGTCTCCGTCTCCTCTATGTATTACAGAGCGAATCTTATTTTCCTGAACTGGGAGCTGTGACCAATTCATTGCAGTTTGTGTGGGACTTTCCAGGTTCTAAAATTGAAAACCCAGGAACCCAGGAAAGCTTGGGACGACTGGTGACCTTGGGGTCCTCTCTCCCAGCTCTCTTGATCTCAGGAGACCACAGGGAGGACCCAGTCATGTGAACAACTCTTTGGTTACACTCTTCTGCAATCCACCAGGAGCCTCTCTTGCTTCCCACTCCCCTCATACCCATCAGGCCAAGCAGAGATCATAGCTGTGGGCGAGAGTGGACTGTCCTGGCCCCTGCTAGGGCAGCAAGAATCTGACCTGGAGAAAAGGTAAGACAGACAAGCTGAGGACTTCTGTTCCAGTCACCTGGGATGTGAAGCTCATCTAGGGAAAGGGGGAAAAAAAAAAAACAAACAGCTGTCACCCCCTGGCTCGTGAGGAGTGAGGGTCCAAATCACTGCTCCTCCCACCTCTCCCCACTCCCCATGCGCCCTTTGCACGAGGGGCTGTCTGTGTGTGTGTTGATGCATGGCTGTGCATTTGCTGTGCTGTGAGTCTGTTGCAGCACTGGATACAGGACTGGGAGACTGAGTCTGGGCAGTGCCACTTCTCTGTATGGGACATCAGATAAGCCACTTCCTCCCTCTGGGCCTCCACTTCCTCATCTGTGAACTGGGGATAACAAGCCTGGAAGACTGGGCATCACAGGACCATTGTGAGGCACTGAGAGCTCTTTGTGAGCAAGACAAGGCGAGTCGGGCAGGGTTTGTTTATCTTCAGCCTTCGTCTGAGCATGCAGAGTTGGGCATCAGGGCAGGAGGGGTGGGGAGAAAGCATCTTTCTCAGCTCAGTGGAGAAAAACAATGGGCCCTCAGAGTCGGGCTGCCTCCCTGTGACCCCTGCCCCAGAGTGCTCAGGAAGTCGCCCAGTTGGAAAGGCTCTGGAGAGCAGGGCCCTACCCCTGACTCCTCCTCTGGAAAGTTCCCCAGTGGTAACCTGGGTGAGGAGGCGCTTTGGCCACCACCAGCTGGGCCCCTGGACTTGAGTCAGGGTCCAGATGAGGAGCTGCCCCTTCAGGTAGGGGATCTAGGTCCCTACATGGGGCTTCATCTGTAATGATAACGATTATTGCCAAAAATTTTGTGATAAAGTTTGTGTTAAAACACCATTTAGCCCTAACAGTAATGTCATGAAATGGGTACTGTTGTTATCTTTCTAATTTAACAGAAAGGGAAACAGGCTTGGAGAGGTTGCCAAGGTTCCAAACAAGTAAGTGGAGGAATGAGGATTCAAGCCCGGGTGGGTCTGGTTCCATTGCCCAAGACCTTAACCACTGTACAGGACTGCCTCTCTCACGCTGCTGGCACACAAGCACCCCCTTCCCCAGACCCCTCCACCAGGAATTACTGACCTCTCTGTTCTTCCTGACCTCCCCCTCAGCTTTCATTAAGCCAAGCTGCCATTCTCTTTGTAAGAAAAGGAGTAAAGAGCAAGAGCCGGGGACAGACTGTCCTGCTCTCTGGGCACCTGGCCAGAGAGCTGCCCACCACACTGGGGCTTCTCGCTGGGGACCTGGGCTCTTCCTCCCCTCACCCTGACGGAGAACTTCAGAGGACCAGTTTTGAGAGTCGCCCTGCAACTGGGTGTGGGGCTGACAGGTAGTCTCCTTGGGGCCCCAGGCCCTGCCCTTCCCTCAGAGATCCCTGAAGGACCTCAACTCAGTGGGGTGCTACCACCGGGCACAGGGCTTGTGGTAGACCTTGGCAGTGTGGCTGTGGTCCAGCCTGAATTTCTAGACCCTCCTGTCCCCCTTTGGTCTAGCCCTGGACAAAGGTCCCTCTGTGGGAAGCAAGTTTCTGGGGTCACTGCTCTCAGCCAGTCATCTCTAGCCAGAGGGTCCCCACTGGGACAGAGCAGGACCTTCCTTTAAGCCCCCAGCACACCCTGGGGCTGCCCCTTCCTTCCCTTATAAGCCTTTGGTCATCCTCTCCCTCTCGGCCCAGTGATCCCACCGGAATCCTAGCCCCCAGCTCGAGCAGCTCACCTTGCAGCAGTCACCTCTGTTCCTTGCTAGGTGCTCTCCTTCTGCGGCCAGGGCAGGGAAGGCTAGCTGTCCGCCCCTGAGGCAGATAAAGGAGCCGAACAGGAAGCCCTGGGGCCCCGTTCTGAGCATCACCGTCTACGCCAATCTGATGGCAGCCCTCCCCACTCCTGGCAGCTCTGGGAACAGGCAGCAGCCAGCACCTGAAAGGCTGGAGCCTGGAGCGGGTAACCGGGGCCCGCACCCACCTCTCTCCCCTCCTCCTGTTCAGCCCCGACCCCGCACCCGCTTCTGCTGACACTGCCATTTGTACCTGCTCTCTGGACCTACCCTTCTTCCCTTACTGGCCTCCAGGGTCAGTACCCAAGTGCCCTGAGAACCAACTCCATACAGATTTCATTTCCTTTTAATTTGTTGATACTTGGTTTTATTGACTAACGTATGGTCTCTTGGTGAATAGACTACGTGCACTTGAAAATGTTCATTGTACATTTAGGGTATGGTATTCTGTAAATATTAGTTAGGTCAAGGTGATTGACAGTGTTGCTCAGATAGTCTGTGTCTTTAATGACTTCTTGTGTAGATTTTCAATTAATTAATAGAGGGATAATAAAACAGAGGATGAGATGGCTGGATGGCATCACCGACTCGATGCACATTAGTTCGGGTGAACTCCGGGAGTTTGTGATGGACAGGGAGGCCTGGCGTGCTGTGGTTCATGGGGTCACGAAGAGTCGGACACGACTGAGCTGAACTGAATAAAACTTTCACCTATGATTGTGAGACTGTCCATTTCTCCCTTCAATTCTGTCAAATTTTGCCTAGTGAATGTTAAATGCTATTATTAGATATTTGATTATTGTTATGTCTTTCTGATGAATTGACCCTTCATGGTTATGCATGGGCTTCTCTCGTGGCTCAAGCTCCAGAGTCTGCCTGCAATGTGGGAGACTCAGGTTCGATCCCTGAGTCAGGAAGATCCCCTGAAGGTGGAAATGGCAACCTACTCCAGTATTCTTACCTGGAGAATCCCATGGACAGAGGAGCCTGGCAGGCTACAGTCTATGGGGTCGCAGAGTCAGACAGGACTGAAAAACTAACACACACGATCAGTTATGCATGGCGCTCCTTTCTCTGCTGATAAATTTTGCTTTGAGGTCTATTTTATCTGATGGGGCTTCCCTAGTAGCTCAGTTGGTAAAGAATCCGCCTACAACGCAGGAGACCCCGGTTCGATTCCTGGGTGGGGAAGATCCACTGGAGAAGGGATAGGCTACTCACTCCAGTATTCTCGGACTTCCCTGGTGGCTCAGCTGGTAAAGAATCTGCCTGCAATGCGGGAGACCTGCATTTGATACCTAGGTTGGGGAGATCCCTCGGAGAAGGGAAAGGTTCTGGCCTGGAGAATTCCATGGACTATACAGCAGAGAATCAGACACCACTGAACCACTTTCACTTTTTCTGATATTATGCTCACTATTTGTGGTTGTATCTTTTATCATTCACTTTTGATCTATCTGTATCTTTTTCAAAGTGCATCTCTCCTAGACAGAACATAGTTAAGTCTTGCTTTTTTATTTTTTTGGCAATCTCTGCCTTTAAAATCGAACCATTTGTTCCATAGATATTTAATGTAATAATTGATACAGTTGGATTTTGATATAGAATTTGTTTTTTTCCCTTCTGATATTTCTTCCTTTCTTCTCCCTTTCCCGACTTCTTTGGGCATATTCAACTTTTTTTTTTAAGAGTTTAATTTTATGTATTGACAGCTGTACCTCTCAGTATATATTAATATTTCAGTAGTTGCTCCAGTATTACAGTGTAACTATTTAAATTCCCAGTCTACTTAGTGATAATATTGTATGACTTCACATACATGTAACCAAACATGTCCCTTTACTACAATCCTCTATTTGTTATATGCATCATATCCACACACATTATAAACTCCACAAGCTAATGTCGTAACTTTTGCTTTAAACTGTCCCGTATTTTAAAGAAAGCAGGAAGAAAAGTCTTTCATATTTACCATTTCTGATCCTCTTCATTCATTCTTGAAAGTCTAAGATTTTCCCTGATATCATTTCCCTTCAGCCTGAAGAATTTCCTTTCGCATTTCTTGTGGTGTACATCTGCTGGTGATGAATTCTCTTGGATGAATTCGTTTATCTGAGAGTAACTGTATTTCATCTTCATTCATACTGTTGGATGTAGAATTCTGTATTTAATCTTTGCTTTTAGCAATTTGAAGATTTGCCCCCACTGTCATCTGACCTTAATAGTTTCCAGTGAGAAGTCAAAGACAACTATTATTAAGTTATTAAAGATAACTCCAGCATGTCATGTACTGTTTATCTTTGCTATTCAGATTTCATACTCATTTTTAGGAGTGTGACTGTGACTGTACCTAGGAATGGTTGTCTTTATATATAAATCATTCTGGTGCCTTGAGATTTTTTAATACATATGTTTTTGTCTTTACCAAATTCAGGGATTTTTTGCCATTATTTCTTGACATTTTTCTGCCTTGTTTTCTCTCTCCTCTCATTTTTAACTCCAATTAATATCATCACCTTAATGCTGTTTGGTATGTCTTTTTTTTTTTCAATCTTTTGACTGAGATGTCTCTGTATTTCTTTAATTTCACTGACTCTTTCTTCTGAGAACCTTGACTTGCTGTTAATAAGCTCACTCATTTAATTGTTTTCTTAATTTCGGTTTTAGAATTTTATTTTAAATATAATTTTCCTTTCTCTAAGATTATCTGTGTATTCATTATTTCTATCTTTTGCTTAAAGTTTTTTGTAGATATTTAAAATAAGGCAATGGCACCCCACTCCAGTACTCTTGCCTGGTAAATTCTATGGGCGGAGGAGCCTGGTAGGCTGCAGTCCATGAGGTCACTAGGAGTCGGACACGACTGAGCGACTTCACTTTCACTTTTCACTTTCATGCATTGGAGAGGGAAATGGCAACCCACTCCAGTGTTCTTGCCTGGAGAATCCCAGGGATGGGGGAGCCTGGTGGGCTGCTGTCTCTGGGGCTGCACAGAGTCGGACACGACTGAAGCGACTTAGCAAAATAAATGCTTAAAGGTTTTTCCGCCACCCACATTTGGGTGGTGTGGGCATACAGTGTCTAGTTTTTCTAATGATGTTGAGTTACATTTTCCTTTTTTTTTTGCATGTCTAGGATTTTAAAAATGTGTATATTGGACACTGGAGATGATACATTGTACAGATTCTGTATTCTTTTATCTTCCCCTGAAGAATATTGATTTTTATATTAGCAAGCTGTCAAATTAATAGCTTGGACTTGATTTCAAACTTGTGGAGTTCTGGTTCAACCCTCTATTATGGTGAGTCTAAGTTTCACCATTTTTATTAGGGTATATTCCTTAGTCCCAGTCCATAGTCTAGTAAGGAATAGCCCCTATGGAGTTTCAGTGGATGGTCCAAAGGGATTCACCAAGCCACTTTAAGTTTGTTGAAATCAAACTACATATTCCATCTCCCTTGCAGTTGACAGCAGCTGAAATACTCCCCTTCAGCTGTTGCTTTCCACTGCATTCCTTGGAGTCTCACCCAGTGGGTTGCAGTAGAGTTATCCACGGATTTGTAGGGATTTTATATGCAGGTTTAGGGGATTCCCCTCTCTGTAGATACTTTCTTTCTGGAATACTCCACCCTCAATTTCCAGCTGCTCCATTCTGAAATTTATCCATTGATGTCTTGAGCCAAGAAGTTCTGTGGTTTTTTCCATGAGGTTTAGCCATCCCATGCTGGATAGATGGGGGAGGGCCCTAAAGGAAAAGCTTGAAAATTTCAGCCTCACCTCCTGTTCTTCAGGGAGGGGAGGGGGACTAGCAATGGAGTTAATGATACATCATACTTACTGGACCCATGATGCAGCCTCCCTAAAAATTCCAGAAGTACCAAGTTCACAGAGCTTATAGGCTGGTGAACACATGGAGGTACTGAGAGAGTGGTGCCCAGAGAGGGCATGGAAGCTCCCAGCCCTTTCCCATATACCTTGCCCTGCATCTCTTTCATCTGGATGTTCACCTGGATCCTTCATCATATCCTCTCTTAACAAAGTGATACATGGTGATGACTTGAAACAGACTGCCAGGTATTTCTCAGGCAAAGATGAGTTTATTTGGGATCAGCAGAGAACTGCAATCCAAGGTCTGCAACCCTGGTAGAGCCGCACGCACATCCCCACCAAGCAAGGGAAGGAGAATGCTTTTATCGACAAGAAAAGGAAGTTCAGAGGGCTAGAGCAAGCAGAGTCCAGGGTTTTTCATTGGCTGAGTGCTTTCCAGGAAAGAAGAGCCTGCTTTCTTTCTATTAGGCTTAGATACCATTACAGGACCAGTTGGGTGTGCTGCAGCCCATGGGGTCGCAGAGTTGGACACGACTTAGCAACTGAACAAGCTTTACAGGACGGGAGAGCTCCCCCTTCTGGTTTCCCAACTCTACTTAACTAAGGTTTCTGTTTATTAATTTTTCACAATAGTAAGTAAACTGTTTTCCTGAGTTTTATGAACCATTATGAAAATTAACTGAATCTAAGGTGGATTCAGGGGAGGATATGGGAAGCTCCAATTTATAGGCAAGTCAGACAGAAATTGTAGGAAACCTGGGGACCTAGTACTTGAGATTGACAGCTGCCATGGGGGGCAGTCTTGTGGGGCTGAGCCCTTAACCTGCGGGATCTGATGCTATCTCCAGTTAGACAGTGTCAGAACTGAGTCAAATTGTAGGACATGCAGCTGGTTTCACAAAATTGCTTGGTGTGGGCAAAACTCCACACAATCTGATGTCAGAAGTTTTGTGACTGTGGTACTAGTGTGAGAGTAAAGGAGACTCACACAGGGAAAAAGTGAATTCTTCCTATTCAAGAAGTAACTAAGAAGATAAGGGTTGGTTTAACAGTTTGCCTGTATAGATTTTTCCGCCCTAGATTCCCCACCTCTGGTGGTGAGAATGTCTTCCTTCCTCCTGGTACAGGGAAAGTACTTTTCATATGGGAGTTTTAGCTCCAGCTTTCAGAAAGAAAAGGAGGGTCAGGGTGTTCTTATACCTGCTATTTCCTCTTGCCTTTAATTCAACATCATCAATATACCAAAGTGGCATATTTTGAGGTGACATGGTCTGGTTTTCCTTCACTAGTACAGTGTGTGTGCTCAGTCGTGTCTGACTCTTCTGTAACCCCACGGACCATAGCCTGCCAGGCTCCTCTGTCCATGGGATTCTCCAGGCAAGAATACTGGAGTGGGTTGCCATGCCCTCCTCCAGGGGATCCTCCCAACCCAGGGATGCTACCTGTGTCTCATGCATTGCAGGGGGATTCTTTATCTGCTGAGACATCAGGGAACCCACTCACTAACACAGTAGGCAATAAAAAGTAGAAAGCAAAACAAATAAAACATGTGGTCCCACCTCTCTTGGAGGTTGCAGTCTGGGACTGTATCCGCACTTTATGGAGAAAGGGGAGGGAAACAAACATGTGTCTCGACTTCTGCCCCATCCACTAGGCTGCCTTCAAGAGCATGATTTCTCTGGATTTATAAGAATGATTTTTCTGCAGGTATTCTCTTTTAGATACTAAAACTGATGGTCCTCAGTCTAGGAAATGAATTTAAATGAATTTTTAGCCTACAGCTGCTGTTTTTGTTGTTATTATTTCACTACACCAGATATACTGAATTCTATGTGTCAGACATTACAAAGTTAGTGTTTAAAACAACCCTGAAAAGTACATTGCAAGAGACCTTAAATATCGTGGAGAGAATCTGAGTGGAGATAAGTTTTAGAGAATAACTAGTGGCCAGTTTGAAGGATAATGAAGTAGGTTTTTGGGGTGGCTGGGTGAGAACACAAGAATAATTAAGAGATGACTGTGAACTGAGGCAGTGGCAGGCAGAATAAAAAGATGGGGACATAAAAGACAGATTGAGGTAAAGATACCTAAGAATCCTCTTAACTGGGTTGTCCTAATTAAATCTCCCTTCCTAAATGAAACAAGTTGAAAGTCAAGGTTTCTTCCACCCTAGTTCTTTACTCATGTGCACCTTATACTCTTTCAAAATGCTATACCATTAGCTGATTCGGTGCTCTCAATGCAAGGACAGGTACGCATTTTAGAGAGAACGATTTTAAGGGGTCTTTTTCAAGGTTCAAAAGGCACAATCAAGACCAGATCCCCGATGTTCTGACAGTTCACCCCACGAGTAACAAGAGGAACTGGTTTGCTTGGCTGATAGGCTACTGAGAGAACAGAACATACATCTTTATGAGGTTTCACTTCTGTTTTAGTACACATAAAGCTCCTTCTCTCAACTTTACTCAAGGTCATCACATGAGAATACATTTAGAGATCTTCAAAGCAGGAAGATCACCACCAATGTTGTTGTCTTTCATAATCATTCCTAATCCCCCCCAAGTGGCCAGGTGGGGCTTCTCTCATAGCATCTGGTTAAGACGGTGGTGTTTCACCAACTGACCCCTCCCACAGCCTCGGAAAAGCACAGAGCACCTATCTATCCCTCGGTCTGGATTATGGCACTCTCCCTGCCCCACGGCTGCTTCCTGCCTCCAGCGGAATGCTAAATGGTTGGTTGCCCAACCAATAAAGGAGAACCATCTTTCCTCTAAAATACTGTGTTATCATGGATCATTGTCATAATGTGATCTCCTCAAAAGATAATGAGTTTTTATCTGTATATAATCCTAAATGAAACATTCAATGTTTCATACATACAATGAAGACACATACAGATCACACTGAAGTTTGGAAAGTAAGCAGTGAAGCTATATGTGAGGCTGAAATGGAGAACCCTGTGAAAATCTTGAAAAAAACAATCGTGGGATCAATAAAGGAACTCATAGTACATGTATACAATTTATTTGCGTCTAAGTGGTAGTTTAAGCAGAAAATTTTGCTTTTAATCCTGATACTTATACAACCCACAAATCACAAGTTCACCTTTATGTTTAAAACTTTTGGTGAACTAGTGTTCTAAATTTTGTATCTCAGAGTGAAGAGAGAGTTTGTTCATTTCATAACCATAGAAACAAATGAGGTGAAACACTGAAGGGAAATTAAGAACACAGTTTGCCTCCTACTGCTTTGTACACTCCAGGTTAGTGAAGGAATGGATAAGCACTAACAAATGGTTGGCTAAAGTCACAGAGATGACTTTCCAAGTGTCTTCTCTCAGTCAAGGAAGTTATACTACAGGAGGAAACAATCCACGTCTAATCCCAAGCAGAAATCGGAAAAATATAGTATCTTAACTCTCAGTTCTGTGGGGTCATAAGGACGGACTAGCTCTTCCTAAGAACAGGTTGTTCTGCTTGAGAAAACATACACCCATCCGTGTAGTTAGCATTGCCGAGGTGCTTCATTCTTTGAGTAGATCTAGGTTTCCATCTGGTGCTATTCTCCCTCTGCCTGAATGGCTTCCTTTAATATTTCTTGCAGGGAGGGTCTGCTGCTGATGAATTCTTTTAGCTTTAATAGGTCTAAAAAAGTCTGTGTTTCACTTTTTTTTTTTTTTTGAAAGAAGGTATAGAATTGGTAAGGAATTCGAGCCTGACAGTTTTCCTCTCAGTACTTACGGCGAGAAGCCTGAGATCAGGGCATCAGTACAGTGGGGGCCTGCTGAGGGCTCTCGTCCTGGCTTTTAGATGACGGTCTCCCTGTCATTGCTATTTCCTCACACTAACGGGGTCGGGGGCGAACTCTCTGGTTTCTCTTCTTATAAGGGCACTAATCCCACCACAAGGGCCCCACTTTCAAGATCTCATCTAAACTTTTTTATTTCCCAATGGGCCCACCTCCAAATACTATCACATTGGGGGATTATGGCTTCATATACAAATCTGGCAGGGGAATACAATTTAGGCCATAGCATTATAACGGTCACAATGATAACAAAAATAAACATAACTTAAGAGCTTCCCTTGTGGTTCAGTGGTAAAGAATCTGCCTGCCAATGCAGGAGACACGGGTTTGATCCCTGGGTTGAGAAGATCCCCTGGAGAAGGAAACAGCAACCTACTCCAGTATTCTTGCCTGGAGAACCCCATGGACAGAGGAGCCTGGCAGGCTACAGTCTATGGAGTCGCAAAGAGTCAGACACGACTGAGCAACTAAACAACACAACAAGAGTTTGTTATGTACCAGCACTGTGTCCCATGCTTGCATGGATACTTTCACACAGTCCTTATTACACAGATGAGGGAATGAGTTAGTTCATTGACCACCTTAACAGATGGTTAAGTTGTTGTAGAGCTAGAATCAGAGCTCAGGCAATCTGACTTCACGTCCCAAATTCCTAGTTCCCTCCTTATACTGCCTCAACCAGGGGGGAAACATTTTGAAATCTAATGAATTGAGTTCAGGAATTTGTTTTAGTTGTCACATTTTTAGACTCAGCAGAGAAGGGCTCCAAATATTAAAGTGGTCCTTTTGATAACTACTCATTAGAAAGTAGACCAGGGCTTCCACAGTAGTTTAGTGGCAAAGAATTCACCTGCCAATATAGGAGACACGGGTTTGATCCCTGGTCCGGGAAGATTCCACATGTTGTGGAGCAACTAAACCCGTGCGGCACAACTACTGAGCCTGTGCTAGAGCCCGGGAACTGCGACTACCAAGCCCATGTGCTGCAACTACTGAAGCCCACACGCCTAGAACCCATGCTCCACAACACGAGAAACCAAGGCAATGGAAACCCCGCACCCTGCAGCTAAAGAGTAACCTCTGCTCACGGCAACTAGAGAAAAATCCCACGTACAACAAAGATCCAGCACAGCCAAAAATAAATAAATAAATAAAATTATTTTTTAAAAAGAAAATAGATCAGACAGACCAAAAAAAAAAAAAAAAAAGAAGTTGACATAAAAAGAGCTAAAAGCAAAGGAAAATTCTGGAAAGTGTACAAATACCAGTTTGTACCAAGGACCCATCATTCCTTGGCTCCAGTATGGGTCTGGGAAAGCAGCACTGTCAAATACTGCTGCAAATATGTACTTGCATCCTCTCTGGAAAGGAAATTTGAAAAGATGGATTAACAACTTCAAGGAATGTGTTCTCCTGAACAAATAACTTAAATATGGGTACCTAGATTAAGGAAGTCAAGATGTACACAAAACTGTATGTACCCAGACAGTCATTATTTCAAAACTAGACTTACATATATTCTGGTTATTAAAAACATGCTACGGTTTTTCCAGTTGCCATGTGTAGATGTGAAAGTTGGACCATAAAGAAGGCTGAGCGCCAAAGAATAGATGCTTTTGAACTGTGGTGTTGGAGAAGACTCTTGAGAGTCCCTTGGACTGCAAGGAGATCCAACCAGTCAATCCTAAAGGAAATCAGTCCTGAATATTCACTGGAAGGACTGATGCTGAAGCTGAAGTCCAATACTCTCGCCACCTGATTCAAAGAACTGACTCACTGGAAAAGACCCTGATGCTGGGAAAGACTGAAGGCAGGAGGAGAAGGGGATGACAGAGGATGAGATGGTTGGATGGCATCACTGACTTGATAGACATGAGTTTGAGCAAGCTCTGGGAGTTGGTGATGGACAGGGAAGCCTGGTGTGCTGCAGTCCATGGGGTCCCAAAGAGTCGGATACAACTGAGCAACTGAACTGAACTGTTCTAAAGTTCAGAAGATACAGAGATGTCTAAAGAAATTTAAAAAACAAATAACTTTGGCTATTACCTCTCAGATTTAACCATTGTTATAACTTGGCTCCCCCTTCCCCTTAGTCACATGTATGTTATCTAATATTTCTATAACTCAGTGCTCTGTAATTTGCCTTTTTCCCATACTCATCTTGCCTAGTTATTGATGCCAAAATGCAGTCACATCATTTTTAATGAATCCTAGTATTTCTTGCATGAATAAACCAGTTAATTCATGATGGTCTTTTAGTTGTTCTTAATGGTAAGAATTATAAAGCAGTGATATAGAATTGTCTGGTTATATTTGAAAGACTGAAAACATTGATCTATCATCTCACTCTCTTAAGATCTTGTTAAAATAACACCTAAGAAATAAAAAGAGCCATAAAGATCTAAACAGAAGAATGGGATAAGAACCATCAGTGAGAAATTAAAAGAAACAATCCCAGGACATAGAAAGTTGACGCGGGAACAGTACTCGATAAGGAAAAGCAGAAGGAACTGTAGCGGGTGAGAGACACAGCCAAGGAAGAAGTCGGTTCACCCGCTGCCGCTGCCGCTGCCGCTGGCGCTGCCGCTGCTGCGTCGCTTCAGTCGTGTCCGACTCCGTGCAACCCCAGAGGCAGCAGCCCACCAGGCTCCCCCGTCCCTGGGATTCTCCAGGCAAGAACACGGGAGTGGGCTGCCATTGCCTTCTCCAAAGCATAAAAGTGAAAAGTGAAAGTGAAGTCGCTCAGTCTTGTCCGACTCCTAGCGACCCCATGGACTGCAGCCTACCAGGCTCCTCCGACCATGGGATTTTCCAGGCAAGAGCACTGGAGTGGGGTGCCATTGCCTTCTGCACAATTCACCCTACAGAACACTAGAAGGATTCAGAACTAGGAAGTATCAGGAATCGCTGAGTCCAGGAGGGCAATACAGGGCCAAGAATCCACATATGAAAACAGTGGTCCCTCCCTCCTACCAGCATGCCTTACAGTCAAGCACCTACTTCAAGAGTGAGGGTGTGACAGGAGGAACAACATGGAGAACTTCCCAAGATGTTTATACACATTAAACACTGAAATGTTATTCACTAAATAAATTCACTGGCTCCATAGAAAATATCCTGCATCCTTACATTCCGAATATCAGCATTCCTGTCCCATCATCTCAGCCCAGTGACAAGTCTTACCCAGTACAGAGAGCTCACATCCACCTCATTCTTAAATACACACAGTTAAGATTCCCCCAGACAGTTGAAGCAGCTTTCAATATAAAGGAAAGATTGAAACAACAGACCCTAAAGGAAACAGTTACTTCAGGGAACAGGAGAGAACATGCATCCATATGTGCACATACACACACAGAGTGAGAAAACTGCCCACTTAAAATAATAACAGATGCTATGAAAGAGTAACAAAGAGCAAAAACTGAAAGTTAAAGCTAGTGCTAAAATTAAATCAATGGAATGGGAGAAGATATTTGCAAGTAATATATCTCGAAGGGGGTTAATTACAAAGAAAAATAACACGTTTAAAAAATGAGCAGAGGACCTGAATAGACATTTTTCCAAAGACGACATACAGATAGCCAACAGATACATGAAAAGATGCTTGACATTACTAATCATCAGGGAAATGCAAATCAAGACCGCAACGAGATCCACTTCATGCCTGCTATCCAAAAGACAAGATACAAGTGCTGGGGAGGCTGTGGAGAAAAGGCAACCCTCATGCACCCTTGGTGGGAATATAAACTGGTGCAGGCACTATGGAGAACAGCATGGAGGTTCCTCAAAAAAAAAAAAAAAAAAAAAAACAAACTAGTATTACCATATGATCTAGCAATTCCACCTCCAGGTATTTACCTGAAGAAAAAGAAAACACTAATTAGAAAAGATATACATACTCCCATGTTTGTTGCACCATTGTTATTGCCCAGGGGAGGTGCAGGAGGTGCAGGCACTTGCCAAAAATCCTACATCCCTAACTTAACATCACTGGCACACAGGACACCATTTAATGATTCACCCAAGGATGCTCTTCCAGAGTACTGGCAGCACCTGTTGTTAAAATGGGTCTTCTTTCTCTTGTCCCCCTGATCCCCTTATAAAGATGTTTACAAAGATGTCCTGAATTGATTGAAAACCCATTACACACGGAGCATCCCAGCGTTTTCTCCTATATTCGTCATACAGGAAACCTGTTATCATCTTCTCTTCCCATCAAGATGTCTCCCTTGCTCTCAGATGAAGCTTACACTGAGACCCAAAAACTGATGAAAATTTACAGATAACGAATGATGGGAGTTTCTACAAAGCTCACGCAGGTAAGACAGTAGAGATAACACTCTGTTTTTCTGACCATCTGTAAAACAAGACCTTTGACCTTGATGCTAAGGTTTCTTTCATGACACTGAAATTCTATGAGTTTCAGCGGAGGAAGAAAGGGCGGTGTATCAGAGGTGCTCAAAACTTACCGCTTAAAGAGAAGGAGACAGGCATGTAAAGAAAGAAAAGCCAGGGAGCAAGATAAGCATCGTTGGTGCTAACCTGAAGCTTCTTCAGCAGGAAATTGAGGTAAGCCCCAAGAGGACAAGGGCCGCCTGGCTGCGATCTGATTGGCTCTTGCCTTCCAGTCCTGGAAACTCTGTCTTCCAATTGGCTATTGTTGAGAGGGCTGACCAGCGCTAACATGGATGGAAATAATTTGTTTCCTATTCTCAAGCCTTATTGTGCTCACCCTAGGGCTTCCTCATTTCAAGAAAGAGACCTCATTTTCCCCTCCACTGCAAAAGCCCTCATAGGGCCTCTGACTCCATCCACTCCTGAAAACTGAGAACTAGGTGGGCAGCCTAAAGGTAGGGTGTGAAGAGGCCGGCGTGACCTATGGCAGGGAAAAAGGGAAAGCAAAGAGATAGCGGACCTGGGTTTTAGGAACCTACTGTCAAAGAAAAAAAAAAAAAATCAGTAGTCAAACCAAGAAAGAAATGGAAAATTTTATTCCAGCCAGCCTGGAGACATTTTTTCAGAAAACTCAATTATGTAAGAAAGTACATATGTAAGTTTTTGAGACAAAGGGTTATACATCAAGTGATATATCATTTATAGCTTGCACAGTCCAAATGTACAATAAAGCAAGCAGTGGGTCATGGGCCAGTGACCCCTTACAAGATTAAGAAGGAATACTCTCTCCTTAGGAGGTCTGGTTAATCTAGATGCCCAACAAATACTAAAGGGAAGAGAGAATGCCAAAGCGGGCAAAGGAAAGTTTTATATTTAAATTACTCTCATCTGGCCATAAAACATGGATTTTATTTCACCACTACAAAGTCCTTTCCCAGGATACCTGAAATATATAAAGAAGGAATATAATCTTTACCAATGGAAAGTCAAATCCATGACTCCACACAAATCGCCTTGTGACTCATTAGAATAAACTTCCAGCTATATGCTAAACTCTTTTTGTCAAGTAAACTGTGAAGTTATAAACATGGTGTGAGGGGCTGGCTGCACATTTAGACCTCAGTGTTATTAGTCAGTATATGTAATCTTAACAAGATTATGCAGGAAATGGAGATAAAAGACACACACTGAAGTTCAATGAACTTTTAAGGATATACTTCAGACAGAAATACAGATGGAATGAGTGGCAGTGTGGAGATGTCAACTATGGGATAAGATGGCACAGTGAACTCATGTGGAAATGAAATCTCCCGTTTCAAACATGCCAAAAGATTGTTTGTTTTCACTGTTCAGTCATGTCTGACTCTTGCAGCCCCATGAATTGTAGCCCGCCAGGCTCCTCTATCCATGGTATTTCCCAGGCAAGACTACTGGGCAAAACTACTGGAATGGGTTGCCATTTCCTTCTCCAACGGATCTTTCCGACCCAAGGATCGAACTGGAGTTTCCTGCATTGGCAGGCAGATGATTTACGGCTGAGCCATGTGGGAAGTCCAAGATGCTAGGTAAAAAAAAACTAAAAAAAAAAAAAAACCCTAAACATATATTGAGCCTGAAAGCAGGCTTTAAATATGTATATATAAAGCAGGTTTTCTCTCTCTCCCTCTGTATTCTGATTGCTTCTAATATATATATATATATACACACACACACACACATATATATACACATAAATATCCTGCCTGCTTCTATTTTATATAAATATATAAAAACACATATGTATTTGTGTGTGTGTATATACCATATATATTTTACCAAACCAAACTTGGATATGCTTGCCTGCACGCTTAGTAAAGCCAATCTATCACATCAGGTTGTGATGAAGGAAAAATGCAGCATTTATCACAGAGAACCAAGCAGTCTGTCCGGGCAGCTAATGCTCAAAAGACCCAAATTCCCTAATGGCGTTCAGGGAACCATTTTTGAAGACAGGGTCGGGAGGGGGGTTGCAGGGTGCACAATCAGTTTGGACATTCTTTTGATTGGTGGATGGTGAGTTAATTGGGAGTTAACATCATCAGTCTTCTAGTCTGCGGTCAGCAGTCAGTTAACTACTTCCACCTGGTGGGGGTTTCAGTGTTTGCAAAACAGCTTAACGGATTTGGCTCAGAATATTATCTACAGACCTTGAGACAGAACTAAAGGTCCCTGATTTTGTTTAATGGCTAGACTGTTATTATTTTGTCTTGCTGAAATGTTTTGTTTCTGCATTTTCTCACTTCTCTTGATTTTTTTTTTTTTGAACTTGGGGAAGGCCTAGGCAGCAGTTTTTTTCTAAAAACGAGGCAGGTGGAGTACATGGTGGGGAAGGGGTGTCTGTCCTCCTTATAGGGGAAGGCCCATAAGGCATGGTAACAGTGGGGAAGCCGAAACTGAGGCAGGAGCCAGGAAAGGGTAGTCCCTTCTATGAACTAAAGTAATAAAAGCTCTAAAAAAGGGCATTTTAGCAAATAAAAATACAGGACAGCCATTTCAATTTGAATTTCAGATAACTCACATTTAAGACATACATACTAAATAATTATTCATTGTTTATCTGAAATTCAAATTTAACTGAGCATCCTGTATTGTATTTGGTAACCCTATCCCAGAATGAAGTGAGGGGGCAAGTCATACATACATTTTAGGGGAATGATGGTTCCAGGCAGAGACAGTTGCAAGTACAAAGGCACAGAGGTAGGAATACAGCCAGAAGTGGAGAGAAAGGGGGACAGTGGTAGAAGACGGGTTGGGCAGAGATCTCACAGGGCCTTGCAGCCCATGGTAAGGATATAGGATTTTATTTTAAAGTATGATGAAAAGTCATTGGGCAGTTTTGCACAGGGGAGGGACTGGTGACTTAATAGGATTACTCTGGTTTCTGTGCAGTAGAGAGTGACAAGGAGAGTCCAGTTAGGATGCTCAGCCAGCAATCCAGGCAAAGATGCTGGAGGCTAGGACTAGGTTAGTATTTACATTGGGGACAAAAAGTGATCAGATTCAGTTTATGTATTTTAAAGTAGAACTCATTTGCTGATAGGTTTAATGCAGAATGTGTTTGAAAGAAAGGCATCAAAGATGACTTCAAAGTTTCTGACCTGGGTGACTGGGTCAATGCTGGTATCATAAGATGAGGAATACTATAGGAAGAGCAGTTTTGAGGGTGGCAGAAATCAAGAGTTCAATTTTAGACATGTGACGCTTGAGATATGCATTAAATATCAATTGGAGAAGTGAGGTTAATGTCTGGATGTGGGAATGCAGAGTTCAGGGGAAAACTGCCAAGACTAGAGAGTTAATTTGAGGCTTATCAAAATAGAGATTTTTAAGGTCATCACAAGATTTCCCTAGTGGTCCAGTTACTAAGACTTCACACCCAAATGCAGGGGGCCTGGGTTCAGTCCTTAGTCAGGGATCTAGATCCCACATGCCACAACTAAAGATGCTGCGTGCCACAACTAAGACCAGGTGCAGTCAAACAGATAGTTATTACACTGGAGAAAACCAACGAGAATGTCGGGGTGAAAAGGGAAGAGGGCTGTAACCTCGACTGAGGTATTCAGAGGCACATGTATGCCTTTAAGATGTCTTCATTAAAAACAGAAGACTGAAAGTGAAGGCACTTTAAAGAAATAAAGAATCTTCGGTTCGTTTCTCGGAACTCCCCTGGTAAGTTCAGTGGTTAGGAATCTGTCTTCTGGGGCTTCGCTGGTGGCTCGGTGGGAAAGAACCCACCTGCCAATGCAGGAGACATGCACTCAATCCCTGGTTTGGGAAGATCCCACATGCTGCGGAGCAACGAAGCCCGTGTGTCACAACTACTGAGCCTGTGCTCTGCACCTAGGAGGCGCAACCAGAGTCCCTGCGGCCTCCCGCCTGTGCCCCACAATGAGAAGCCCCTGCAACGAGAAGCTGGCGCAGCGCGAGAACAGCAATGAAGGCTCAACACAGCCAAAAATAAATGAATAAATACAAGCAGAGAATCCTCCTTCCAATGCAAGGGATGGGGGTTTGATCCCTGGTGGGGGAACTAAGATCCCACATGCCTCAAGGCAGCTAAGCCTGTGCTGCAACTAAGGCCTGACACAGCCAAAAATAAATAAATAAATAAAAATAGATTCATATTTAGAAGTTAGAAAAGAAGAATAAGAGTAGGAAGAAGAACTATCACAAAAACTAAAACAGAAAAATACTAGAAAAACAAACTCCAAAGCCAATTCCTTGAAGAGTTCAAGAAAATAAATCCTTTGCGAGCCTGATTTAGAAAAAAAGAAAGAAAAAAATATGTAAGGTTAGGAATGAGAAAGGAAACAACCACGTGAGCAGAACAGATTTTTAAAATCATAAGAGAATTCTATGTCTAACATAATGACAACTAATTTAAAAAACCTTTTGGAAATGGATGACTTCCAAGCAAAGTATAAATTATAATTGACACCAAAAAAGTAGAAAAGATGAGTAGTTCAATTATCACAGAAGAGAGCAGACACTTTATTTAAAATTCACATATAATAGTGTTTCATACAATATAGTTTCACAATCAATTTTTCTATTATGTCTTAAAAGAGCAGATAATTCTAAAGTTACTTCAATTATTTCAGACCATAAAAAAATGAGAAATGCTCCCTATTTTAAGGGATCTCATACAATTTTAAATACCAACATGTGATTAATATAGTACCAAAAAATCCTACATGCCAATCTAATAAATATATGCTAAATAAAATATCAATAAATTGCACATAGGAGTCTATCAAAAAATAATATACTTTGGCAAAACAGTTATTTGGACAGCCTATCAGTATTTTAATAGGCACAGTATCAAAAACTTTTGTCATAAAATTTTATCTTTAAAACAGTGAATTTTTTCAATCCTGGAACATGAAAATCTTCATTTAATTAAACCTTTCATGTCTTTCAATAATATTCATATTACTGTAGATCTTCTGTTCACTGTATTCTGATGGACTCTTTTTTTCTATTGTATTACTGACAAATAACAAAATCTTAAGTTTTTATATATTGTTAGCCACTTTGCTGAACCATTTAATTAGTTCTAATAGTTTGTCATTGAATTCTCCTGCATTTTTTAGAAAGAAAAATTACATCATCTGAAAATAGTATTTTTGCTTCTTCCTTTCCCAATCTTGTCTTTTTCTTGTTTCGCTGCATTGGCTACAAAATCTAACACCATGTTAAACACTAGCCGTGAAAGTGGCTATCTGTTTTTTCCTGACTTCAATGTCTCTAATGTTTCATCAGTATGCACAATGGTGCCTTTTATCAACTTGCTGTTTATCCAATCCCATTTTGCTGAAAGTGTATTAAGTAGATACTAAATTAGTTCAGAAAACATTTATCAGTTGAGGTGATCATATAGTTTTTTTAAAACTTCTAAACTATATAAATGATTCACAGCAACATATTTTCAAATATTAAATCAGTGCATAAATGCTTTCTTGTTCCAAATGGAGTATGGGGTTAATTTGCAAATATTTTACTTTAGAAGACTGTACCTATGCGAGTTTGGTCTCTAGTGTTTTTTGTTGTTGTTTGTTTGCTTGCTTGTGCTATCAGGGGGATACTAACAATATAAAATAAGGATAAACTACAATGAAGTATCACCTCACACAGATCAGAATGGCCATCAACAAAAAGTATGCTGGAGAGGGTGTGGAGAAAAGGGAACCCTCCTATCCTGTTGGTGGGAATGTAAATTTGATGTAACCACTATGGAGAACAGTCTGCAGGTTCCTTAAAAAAGCTCAGAGTTACCATATGATCCAAAAATTCCACTCCTGGACATATACTCAGAAAAGACAAAAGCTCCAATTCTAAAAGATCCCTGTACTCGTGTTCACAGCAGCACAGTTTATAATAGTCAAGACACAGAAGCAACGTAAACACCCGTGGGCAGACGATGGAGAAAGAAGATAATATTCCATCTATGCAATGCACTATGACTCAGCCGTAAAACGAATGAGATAACACCATTTGCAGCAACATGGATAGACCCGGAGATTAAGAGAAGTCAGTCAGTCAGAGAAAGGCAAATGGCATACGATATCCTTTATATGTGGAATCTAAAAAAATGATACAAAACATTTTTATTTACAAAACAAAAATAGACACAGACATGTAAAACAAACTTATGGTTACCAAAGGGGAAGAGGGGGGATAAATTAGGACTATGGGATTAATACATACACATTACCATATATAAAATAGGTAAACAGCAAGAGAATACATAGGGAACTGAAGTACAGGAAACTACACTCAGTATCTTGTAATAACCTATAATGGAGAAGACTCTGAAAGAGAATATATATGAATCACTTTTCTGTACACCTGAAATACAATACTGTAAATCAACTATACTTCAATTTAAAAAATAGTAAGTTGAACAACTCTCCTCCCCACCTCATATCACAGCACAATTTCCATGACCAAAAAAAAAAAAAAAAAAAAAATCAACAAGTGAAAACCACATGGCCTGAAAGCAGCATTTCAGAAATAAAGGACGGCATGAGCAGGGCCACCAGGAAGAAAAAGCACAGGGTATCAGAGGATGGGATTAATACTCCTTAAACTGGAGTAAGTAACAAAACAGAAGTTTGGCTCAAGTTACTAATCAATCTTCAAAGCACAACCCCCACATCCTGAAACATTTCAATTTACTCTTTTAACATACAGAGCAGACTCCAAACTCTTCAGCCTGCATTCAAGATCCCTCCTGCTTTAACCTAACTTCTTTTTACATTTCAATCAGTGCTTGTCAGTGCTGTCTGTTTGCCAAGCACGCTGTGAAGGTCTACAAATGACACATCCAAATTCTACCCACCCCTCAGTGTGTGTGTGTGTGTTTGTGTGTGTGTGCTAAGTCATTTCGTTCGTGTCTGACTCTTTGTGACCCTATGGACTGTAGTCTGCCAGGCTCCTTTGTCCATGAGGTTTTCCAGGCAAGAATACTGGAGTGGTTGTCATGTCCTCCTCCAGGCGGTCTTCCCGACCCAGGGATGAAACCTTGTGTCTCTTACATCTCCTGCACTGAAGTGAAGTCGCTCAGTCGTGCCCAACTCTTTGCGACCCCATGGATAGTAGCCTGCCCCAAGCGCCTCTGTCCATGGGATTTTCAAGGCAAGAGTACTGGAGTGGGTTGTCATTTCCTTCTCCAGGGAATTTCCCAACCCAGGGATCGAACCCAGGTCTCTCACATTGTAGACAGACGCTTTACCATCTGAGCCACCAGGGAAGTCCTGGCAAGTGCGTTCTTGACCATTAGCGCCACCTGGGAAGCCCCAGTGTCCATGAAAACTTCTCAGATCCAACTAAAATATATTTGAGTTCACTTGTACTACAGCTGTTGATCGTCAGTATTTGGCTTGCCTACTTCTTAGGTTCTTTGACAGCTATTCTGGGTTGGATAGTGTCAAATCCTCTCCCCGACTCCCATTCATGTCCTTCCTGGACCTTAGAATGCGACTTTATCTGGAATCAGTGCCACTGCAGATGTAGTAAGTTAAACTCAGGTCATACTGGAGTAGGCCGGGCCCTACATCCCTTCTTTTAAGAGAAGAAACATAAGGAGAACAGAGTTAAGAGACTGGAGTAAGGAGTAGCTACAAGCATAGAACATCAAGGACTGTTGGACAGCACCAGAAACTGGGGAAGGGAGTGGCAAACCACTTCAGTATTCTTGCCTTGAGAACCCCATGAAGAGTAGGAAAAGACAGAAAGATATGACACTGAAAGATGAACTCCAGAGGTTGGTAGGTGCACAATATGCTACTGGAGAAGAGTTGAGAAATAGATCCAGAAAGAATGAAGAGATGGAGCCAAAGCAAAAACAACGCCTTGATGTGGCTGTAACTGGTGATGGAAGTCTGATGCTATAAAGAATAATACTGCATAGGAACCTGGAATGTTAGGTCCATGAATCAAGGTAAATTGGAAGTGCTCAAACAGGAGATGGCAAGGGTGAACATCGACATTTTAGGAATCAATGAACTAAAAGAGACTGGAATGGACGAATTTAATTCAGATGACCATTATATCTACTACTGCGGGCAACAATCCCTTAGAAGAAATGGAGTAGCCTTCACAGTCAACAAAGGAGTTCAAAATGCATTACTTGGGTTCAGTCTCAATAACAACAAAATGATCTCTGTTCGTTTCCAAGATAAACCATTCAGTATCACAGTTATCCAAGTCTATGCCCCAACTGCTAATGCCAAAGAAGTTGAAGTTGAAGAGTTCTATAAAGACCTACAAGACCTTCTAGAACTAACACCCAAAAAAGATGTCCTTTTTATCATAGGGGACTGGAATGCAAAAGCAGGAAGTCAAGAGATACCTGGAGTACAGGCAACTTTGGCCTTGGAGTACAAAATGAAGCAGGGCAAAGGCTAACAGAGTTTTGCCAAGAGAAGGCACTGGTCATGGCAAACGCCCTCTTCCAACAACACAAAAGATGACTCTACAAATGGACATCACCAAATGGTCAATACTGAAATCAGATTGATTATATTCTTTGCAGCCAAAGATGGAGAAACTCTATACAGTCAGCAAAAACAAGACGAGGAAATGACTGTAGCTCTGATCATGAACTCCTTATTGCCAAATTCAGACTTAAATTGAAGAAAGTAGTGGAAACCACTAGACCACTCAGGTATGACCTAAATCAAATCCCTTACGATCATACAGTGGAAGTGACAAATAGATTCAAGGGATTCGATCTGATAGACAGAGTGCCTCAAGAACTATGGGTGCAGGTTTTTGATATTATACATGAGGCAGTGATCAAAACCATTCCCATGAAAAAGAAATGCAAAAAGGCAAACTGGTTGTCTGAGGAGGCCTTACAAATAGCTGAGAAAAGAAGAGAAACAAAAGGCGAGTAAAAAAGGAAAGATATATCCATCTGAATACAGAGTTTCAAAGAATAGCAAGGAGGGATTTAAAAAAGCCAACGCAAAGAAATAGAGGAAAACAAAGCATGGGAAAGACTAGAGATCTCTTCAAGAAAATTAAGAGACACCAAGGGAACATTTCATGCAAAGATGGGCTCAATAAAGGACAGCAATGGTAGGGACCTAACAGAAGCAGAAGATATTAAGAAGAGGTGGCAAGAATACACAGAAGAACTACACAAAAAAGATCTTCGTGACCCAGAGTGATAGTGTGATCACTCACCTAGAGCCATACATCCTGGAACGTGAAGTCAGATTGGCCTTAGGAAGCATCAATATGAACAAAGCTAGCAGAGGTGATGGAATTCCAGCTGAGCTCTTTCAAATCCTAAAAGATGCTGTGGCTAAAGTGCTGCACTCAGTATGGCAGCAAATTTGGAAAACGCAGCAGTAGCCACAGGACTGAAGAAGGTCAGTTTTCATTCCAATCCCAAAGAAAGGCCATACCAAAGAATGTTCAAACTACTGCACGACTGCACTCATCTCACGCACCAGCAAAGTAATGCTCAAAATGCTCCGACCTATGCTTCAACAGTACATGAACCATGAACTTCCACATGTCCAAGCTGGATTTAGAAAAGGCAAAGGAACCAGAGATCAAATTGCCAACATCTGCTGGATCATAAAAAAAGCAAGAGAATTCCAAAAAACCATCTACTTCTGCTTTATTGACTACACCAAAGTCTTTGAGTGGATCACAACAAACTGCGGAAAATTCTTCAAGAGATGGGAATACCAGACCACCTTACCTGCCTCCTGAGAAATCTGTATGCAGGTCAAGAAGCAACAGTTAGAACCGTACATGCAACAACGGACTGGTTCCAAGTTGGGAAAGGAATACCACAAGGCTGTAAACTGTCATCCTGCTTGTTTAACTTATATACAGAGTACATCATGTGAAATGTCCAGCTGCATGAAGCACAAGCTGGAATCAAGATTGCCAGGAGAAATATCAATAACCTCAGATATGCAGATGACACCACTCTTTGGGCAGAAAGTGAAGAGCAACTAAAGAGCCTCCTGATTAAGTGAAAAAGGAGAGCAAAAAAGCTGGCTTAAAACTCAACATTCAAAAACAAAGATCATGGCATTCAGTCCCATCACTTCATGGCAAATACATGGGGAAACAATGGAAACAGTGGCAGACTTTATTTTCTTGGGCTCCAAAATAAAAGCAGATGGATACTTCAGCCATGAAATTAAAAGACGCTTGCTCCTTGGACGAAAAGGTATGACCAACCTAGACGGTATGTTAAAAAGCAGAGACATTACTTTGCCAACAAAGGTTGGTCTAGTCAAAGCTACGGTTCTTCCAGTAGTCATGTAAGGATGTGATAGCTGGACCATAAAGAAAGCTGAGCCTCGAAGAATTGCTGCTTTTGAACTGTGGTGTTGGAGAAGACTCTTGATTGAGAGTCCCTTGGACTGCAAGGAGATCCAGCCAGTCCATTCTGAAGGATATCAGTCTTGAATATTCATTGGAAGGACTGGTGCTGCAGCTCCAATACTTTTGCCACCTGATGCAAAGAACTGACTCACTGGAAAAGACCCTGATGCTGGGAGAGATTGAAGGTGGGAGAAGGGGACAACAGAGGAGATGGTTGCATGGCATCACCACTGACTCAATGGACATGAGTTTGAGTAAGCTATGGTAGTTGGTGATGGACAGGGAGGCCTGGCGTGCTGCAGTCCATGGGGTCGCAAAGAGTCAGACACGACTGAGCGACTGTACTGAACTGAACCAGAAACTACCAAGAGGCAAGTGGGGAGGGGGTTTACCCAGTGTCTCAGAGGAAACATGATCTTGTTGACACCTTTAGTCTTTCTGGCTTCCAGCCTCCAGAACTGTGAGAAAAGGAATATGTTGCTTTAAGCCACCCAATGTGTTATTTCTTTATGACAGCCCTAGGAAACTAAGACAACAGTAACTTTAACTTCTAATTTACGTTCCCGGCCCCAAGAGTGCCTTTACCCACAGACCGCTCCAGTACTACGTAGGCGCTCAATCCCGTCGCTGGTAAAGCAATGAGTTGAGCTTCAGCAGTCCTACTGGCCAAGAATTACCAGGCATTTATGAACTAACTGCTGCGAGATGCACAGCCAACACTCAGCATTACTG
Organism: Ovis canadensis; assembly: GCF_042477335.2. Taxonomy (NCBI): domain Eukaryota; kingdom Metazoa; phylum Chordata; class Mammalia; order Artiodactyla; family Bovidae; genus Ovis; species Ovis canadensis. The sequence continues at coordinate 35,378,365 of NC_091262.1, forward strand.
AAGCAAGATATGGGACCACACGGAAAGCCGAAACACAGTGAGAAACTACATACAGCATGGGGCAAGTGGAGCAAAGCGAGAAACACGGAGGACCCCTGTTGGAGAAGGGGGTTATTTTCTGAGAAGATGGCGTCTCCACGTCGCTCTCCCAAACCCAGCTCAATGGCTCCCGGGCTTCTCCCCACGGCCGTGGACCCAGCAACAACCCACCGTCCAGCGTTCCTCCGGTCTGTACTACCCAGCGGAGAGCATACCTCCTACGGTATCACAAGCTTAATTCTCCGCGCCTGCGCACGGCGCCTCTACGCGACGCACCGCCTCACGCTGTCGCGTGGGGTGGGACTTCCTCCAGGCGCCCCGGAAACCGGAAGGAGCTCTTTTCTGCAGGAAGGAGAAGGGAGTTGCCACCGACATCGGACACCGGGAAGTCGGCTCCTTGTGTTGCGTAAGGTAAGGCTGATCTCTGGCCACTCGGCGGGGCGGATGACTGCAGGTACCTTGTAGGCAGGCTGTCTGTAGCATCGCCGTCAAGGGATGCGGCAGGGAACCGGAGTTAGAGATGAGGGGTCGGTGTATCTGTCGCCGGGTCAGGCCACCAGCGACCGAGGTCTCTTTACTAACTCATTGTCCTCAGCTCTTTCGACCTCGTCTGAAAAACGAGCTTGATAGCTCACGGAAAAGTCGTGAGGATAGATATGGAAGGGAGAAATCCACACCCAGAATGAAGTTTAAGAAAAGACTTAAGTAGGTGTAATTTCACGGGGGCGAGATCTGTGTTGCGTAAGTCATGTAACGTGAAAGTCTATACGAACCCTGCCTTTCTGAGTCGGTGATTCCTTCCCGGTAGCAGCGCCTGTTGCATTAATTTGAAAAAGTACACTCACAGATGGCCATTTTTAAGCTTCCCGAGTTGGCCAGCAGCGTCATCATTTGGTATTAGAGGTGGAACAGGATCGTCTAGGTCATACCCCTCCTTTCATCTTAGATTCAAGCATAGTCTCTGAGAGGAGGCCGACTGAAAGTAACACAGGTTGTTAGTGAGACAAACTAGAAGTGAGGTTTCATTTCCAACCCAGAATTCTTTTCTCCACACAGTGCTGTCTCTTTGGATTGCTAAACAAGTCTTTGGGAGAAAAAGTGAGCAGGAATGAAGAGGGAGGTGGTGTACATTTAGGTGCAATATGAATCCATCCAAGGTATACTGGGACAGGAGAAAGGTTGAGAATCCCTCTCCCTGTTCCTGCCTGTATGCAGAAATTTAAAACCCACTTTCTAATAAAGAGGCTTGTAATTTTGGAAGACAATTTGATGTCTCTCCCCCCTTTTTTTTTTCAGGTATATGAGCACTTTGAAAGCAGAACACCGTTGTTTCCATGATTTGATCATTCAGAAATTATGAAGGCACAGTTCTTGCCTTTGATTGACTTACAGTCAAGCGGAGTAGACGTAGGTCATGGTGGCAGTATAGCCACTTAAGTATTCTGAAGGAGGTGAGTGTGTGGCACTTAAATCAGCCTGAGAGAGGGAGAAATTAGGCAGTGCTTCTAAGAAGCGACTTTTATACAGGCATTTATACAGGTGGACAGGGAATGGGGGTGGGGGTGGGGGTGGTCATTCCAGATTTCCAGGAATCTGTGGCTGAATTATAAATTGTACATAAGACACTGTCAGGTGTTTTCCCCAGAGCGTTAGTCTTATTTTTGGATCTTGCGTCTCTTGTTTTCCTTCTCTCACTGCTCCCTCCCCCTTAACTGGATGGGTAGAAATCCTTCTTAGTGGCAGAATAATAGGATGGTTTTACCAAGAAGTAATGTATGTACTCAGTAAATTCATGTGTAAAAACTAAGCTCCTGCTTTGTTTAAATGCATAGCTAGGAAACCTCAATTTGTTTGTTGGCTTCTTTCCCAGTGAGTGGATTATATTCTTGTCTCCAGTTCAGTCTTTTTGAATATAAGGACATTTAGTTCAGTTCAGTCGCTCAGTCGTGTCCGACTCTTTGCGACCCCATGAATCGCAGCATGCCAGGCCTCCCTGTCCATCACCAACTCCTGGAGTTCACTCAAAGTCATGTCCATCAAGTCGGTGATGCCATCCAGCCATCTCATCCTCTGTTGTCCCCTTCTCCTGCCCCCAATCCCTCCCAGCATCAGGGTCTTTTCCAATGAATCAACTCTTCGCATGAGGTGGCCAAAGTATTAGAGTTTCATCTTTAGCATCAGTGCTTCCAATGAACACCCAAGACTGATTTCCTTTAGGATGGACTGGTTGGACCTCCTTGCAGTCCAAGGGACTGTCAAGAGTCTTCTCCAACACCAAAGTTCAAAAGTATCAATTCTTCGGCTTTCAAAGAAGAGATCCCCACATTTAAGCTTAGGAATGAGCACAGGGGAGACAGCAAGATTAGAATCCAAGTTCATACTACAAAAACATTTTTGTTGGCTCTGTCTGGGTGACTGCATGTTGTTTTAATCAGCTGCAAGCTGTTAAATTGAATTTGCATAGCTCACATAAATGCCAGTTTAATTCCACCAGGATTTGAGTGAGGTGGAAATAGAGCAAAAAAACCCTGAATCTGTCAAACTGGGGAAAATGAAGAAAAAGGCAATCAATTAGTAAGTTGGGCTTAATGTGTTTTTCTGGGATTGGGGAATTGCAGAAAAGAAGCTCTGTAGTAGTAAGACGTGAACTGTTTAGTAGCATTTCTAAAATATTTGGGAGCATTTTACTGACTTGGGGCATAGTTGTGCCCTGCTCATGGTTAATGCTCCTTGCAAGAGACTTCCTAATTGACAGAAAAGATCCTGACTGATGGACTCTTTCCAAATCACAAAGTGTTATCTTGCATTTAGGTTCATTAGCCATTGGTTGCTGTGAAGGAAGCATATGTAAGAGTTCAAATCTCTTAAAGCTTTAAGTTATAAAAGCAATCAATGACCATTCCCTCAGTGTCTTGACATGCTAGAAGACAGTGGTCTAAAAGCTGGACTTGTCATGCTCTTCTGGAGACTAACAAAATAGAGTCCTTGAAGTCAAGCTGACTCTGCTTTTAGCCTCCTAAATGAAAAGGTAGATAGAACAGGTCTTGTGTGCAAAATGAATTCAAGACCTACTTATCTACCAACAGCAATGATAACAGTTTGCATCATCTTCCTGTAGAAAATAGGAGTAGTAAATACAGAGATGAGTGAGGGTGAAGAGAGACTTAGTGAGCCTATGAGACTCTTACTCTTTAATTGATAGGAGAGCGATTGGAAATTGGAGAGGTTGGTTAGGAAAGCGGAGGAGAGGACCTTCCTGTAGTGCAGGCTTCAGAGCGTCGAGGAAGTCTCCAGATGGCTAAACTTCCCTGGATGGAGACCAGTATAGTGTTTACAGAATGCTGCGTCATGGTGAATCATGCTGGGGGCAGCTGTCAGTGTGTGAGCCATGTAAGGTTTTCACACGTGCTGGAAGATGGAAAGAGCAGACTGATGACCAAGCACAAGCTTCAGAAATATTTTATTGGATGTGTACAAGTGCTTGCAAACTGTTGTTTGAATCAACAGGAAGTCAGTTATTAAACATAATACTTCTCCAAAGAAAAGGCGATTCAGTTTTACTAGAAACCGGTGTCATTTTATATCCCAAGTCTCTAACCAACTTCGCAATCTCATCTAACAAGGGTGCCTTAGGTTCTGAGTGTTCTAAATCTCTGAACCCCTGTTAGTCTACACCAGGATTCTATGGCGGTTTTACATATTCCCTTTCCCCTTTGTTAAGGTGGGGAAGCCAAAGCTTATGTTAATTGCTCAGGAGTTATTTGGTGATATAGGTAAAGAGTTATATAGGTAAAGCTAAGAAAAGAACAGATTTTGATACTTTTTGTCTTAATTGCCCATTATAAAGGATGGTGGCTACAGTGGTCTGATTTTTTTTTTTTTTTTAATCTTTTTCTGTTTTGTTTTTTAACAGATTTATCAGCAGGTTGCAGGTGAACATGGCCTTGAGGTAAATCCTGCCCCTTGTTGAAATGTAGTTTCAGTAGATAGTTCTTGGCATTTTAAAGAATTAGAATATTTTACAGAAAACAAAAGTTTTGGTTCTTTTCTAGACATTTTGTTTTCCTTGTAGAAGATGAGAAACATGTTAAAGTTTCTTTATGCTGAGTAATTGTGATACTTGAAGTTGGTCATCTGCCTTGTTTAAGTGGATTTTAAATGTCAAAAGCTAATTGTAGACCATTTTTTCTTGATCAAAATAAAATCTTATTAAAACCTTAAACGTGCCTAGTTTTTATCCATTTTATCTTATATGTGAAATAAAGCCTGAAAGAACCCTGCATTCAAACTTACTTGATCTGTGAGGTCCAACTTCCTACTTGGTAGTTTTTTAGTAGCTGAGACCATTTTTGAATACACACACACACATATTTTAATTGCAACTTGAGCCATCTCTGTGCTACTTCCTTATTTCAGGGTAGGGCAGAGATGTGTTGTGTAAGGAGCTTTAAGATTGTCACGTTGGGTTGTGAGTTTAAGAATGTGACTTCTTATTTATATGAATCGGCAGGGTTTTGAGATAGGAGATAAGAGGGGTTCCTTGTGTCAGACTCAGCATGTACTGGGAAGCATGAAAGATTTTTTAGTTAACGCAAAACCCTAAGTGATGGGACCCAGGTAGAATCACCCACAGGACATGATACTAAATTGTCTCTGAGAACTGGCACCGGAAACGAACTCAAGAACCAAACCAGAAATGCAGCCGAGAGGGCTGGGCGTGGACCTCTCAGAATGCAGGAGAGCAGCGAGGCAGGAGGCCCTGAAGCTGCTGGCTGGAGACCCCCTCTCCCCACAGCGCTCAGCTCTGCACTTGGCGGGCTGATGTTTTCTCCTAAAAGACTGTTGTGCATCTGCTCTCTGTCATACATGGTTCTGCATTCTCATGTCTGTCATTAAATCTCTACGACAAGGGGCTCCCCAGGTGGTGCTAGTGGTAGAGAACCCGCCTGCCAATGAAGGAGACGTGGGTTTGAGCCCTGGTCGGGAAGATCCCCTGGAGGAGAAAATGGCACCCCACTCCAGTATTCTTGCCTGGAGAATCACAGAGGAGCCTGGTGGGCTACAGCCCATGGGGTTGCACAGAGTCAGTCATGAGTGAAGTGACTTGGCATGCATGCACGCACATAAGTGTTATTTTTCTCTTAGTTCAAAGGGAAACAAGCTCAGGGAGATAGTGTGACTTTTCTAGGGCCTAAAGCAAAGTGGCTATAACACAGCAATCAAACTCGAGGCTTCCAATTTCAGATATGGTTCTCTTTACCTTATAGGTCAGTTCCTAGAATCAGTTGCAACTACTGGTGTCTATCTCGACCAGACCTACGAGGGCCCCCTGGCCCCACACCATGTCCCCAACATGTACACAGTGAAAGCAACACATTTAGTATTTGTGTGTGACACCAGGAAGCGCGGGATGTTGCGTCTTTACCGACCTGGCCACCAAGCCCCAGGTGCCCCTCATGTCACACTGCCTCCCCTCCATCTCCTCGTCGTAGGTCTTTTGCCGCAGCTTGAATGAGCCCTGCTGTCCCTCACGTGTAGATCAGTGATAGGCTGAAGAGCGGTTGGTAGATGAAAAAGATGCTCTTTTATTCAACAGATACTCAGTGTGCACGTCTCAGCTTCAGGGACTAAGTGCTGAACAAGACAGACACTGTCTTGCCTTTGTGGAATCAGGCATTACAGAGGTCACTTCAAAATTAGAGGGCATAAATACCGTGAAGGAGAGGAACGGGTTTTTAGAAAGTACTTGATGGGAGAAACCTCATCCTCCAGACTGCCACTGACCACTGGGAAAACGAGAACGCTGCTGAGAAGAGATACGGCTTCCCTGGTTCTCTCTGCCAATGGCCTCTTGCCTGAAGCCAGTTCTTGGCCAACTAATGAAATGTCACAAGTGCTGGGGCAGCCAGAGCCACTAACATGAATCTTCCCTCATCCTCCCCCAAGCTCCGCAGGCCTTGGGGACTGAGATACTTTGTATATACACAAATAGACCAATGCAGTTTGACAGCCTTAAGTACCTTTGAGTTTAGTTTGAGCCTTCATTTTAGATCCAGGGACTAGAACTGAGTAACAGCCTCACACAGGTGGCAGTGCACAGGATCCAAGTCAGGTGAATTGAATGCCCAGTTCAGGCAGCTGAGGCGTGAGTGGCTGGGAGAGGGGTAGGCACGGGAGAGAGACAAGCAGAGTGGGCTAATAGAAAGTGACGTGCTTTGGCATCGAAATGCCATTGTGTATCTTCAGGCAGCCAGGTTTTTCCAGGGAAAAACAGGGGTGCACAAACTGGTGAAGCTGACAGCTGAATGTATACAGATGCTGGGAAATGTCCACATTGAAAAATGACAACTTTGCATTTTCATAGTCTAACAGAATACCAATCTTCTTTGGGGGAACCGTTATTCTTATGTCTGGAGTCGTCTTGTTGTGTAGAAATTCATACTTATGCCTGAAGATTAAATGTTGATATAGCAAAGCTTCAGAAACTCTGTGGATGAGCTATTTACAGAACATTTCAATTTTCAAATACTCCTTTGATTATATTATTTTCTATCATTAAATGACTATCAAAGTAACAGGCCATTTCTAAAACTATATATCTCTTTGTCCTAAGAAACTTTCGTTTCAAAACTTTTTGAGCAGCCACTTAACCTAGAAAACTTAACACACACTGTCATAAACTCATACTGCATCAAAATTTGTATAGAAATCATATGTTTAAAAATGTGGATTTCAAGGTTCAGATGTGTAAATCCCCTGAAATAAAAGACATTTGAAACAGGGAACTTCATGATCTTTCATGCAGTAAACGGGGCCTTTTTGTATAATCTGCACGTTATTGTGAGGCATCCCGTTCTTAAACTTTCAAACCAAGTGGGGCACCTGGGGGCTGTCACCACTCAGTACTGTATGCAGTTGCACCGTCTCCTGCCGGGGGAGGGTTGCACCATGAAGGGAGGTTGCCTCTCCTGTGTGCTTTGGAAATGGCTGAAGCCAAATGCCACCAAGGGAATTGCCTAACGCTGCCCCACTATGGACGCGTGAAGAGCTCTGTGTGCCGGCATGGGGGTCCACACAGTTGAGGTGAACACTTCAGAACATGCTGGAGCAAACCAGCCCATTTCCATCCCAGTTCACCTTATTTTTTCTCAACTGAGCAGTCACCCTCTACTTTTCCCTCCCACTACCTACAGAGTCTAAGACTGAGTCAAAAAGTGCAAGTCCTCCACTGTGAACACACACACACCCCGACACCGACATCTTTCCAAGGTGGAACCACATCCTTCAAGCCTGCTCCAGCGTTCAGCTTTTTACCCTTCCTGTCCTACTCTGTTGGGTGTTCCCGCCCTTCTTTTAGCCTTACCCCTCCCACTCCACACAGATGCCCACTCTTCCTTTATGCCCCTTGTTCTTAACTAAGGAGACTGCTTTTTAGTCTTACTTCAGGCAGAATATTAAAAAACAGTGTGTGGCTCAGTGCACGGTGTCTCTTGCATTCTCCAAACTGGATCTGAGGTCTAGCAGAGTGCATTTTAGAGCACATTTTAGTCCTAATACCTTACAGGAGGAAGGCTGGTCTCACCTTTGCTCGGGCATGGCAACATTTAACTAACCATGATCGAGGTTTCACTGTGTGAAACATTAATAGGTTTCAGCAAGTTGAGGGTCAGAGGCCCCATAGTACACACGATACTGGGAGAGTGAGGTGATAAAATTTTTTGCAATTTTTGAGATGGAGGGAGGTTGCACTCAATGGCCTTCTGAGTCGAAGTGTCTGTTGGCCTGGGCCTTGTGGATTTTCCTCCATTAGAGGACAGAATGCTTTTAGCAGCAGAAGCAAACCAGAATTAATCATAACCATTAAGCTTCTGCCCACATCTACCAAAAAAGTTGGACTTGGGACTTCAAGTCAAACTTCATTTAGTAACACTGAAGTTGAACATAAATGTAAAACCAATCACTTAGTGGTAAAGAATGCTGTCTTTGGAGCCAGACTGCCTGGGTTTGAATCCAAGCCCTGAATCCATGTTGGCAGTGGCTCTGTGTAAAGAATCCGCCTGTCAATGCAGGAAACTCAGTTTCCCTCCCTGGTCTGGGAAAGTCCCACATGCCATAGAGTAACTAAGCCCAAGAGTGCCACAACTATTACGCCTGCGCTCTGGAGCCCAGGAGCCACAACTACTGAGCCTACATGCTCTAGAGCTTGCGCTCGCAGCAAGAGGAGCCAGCGCAATGAGAAGCCCACACTGCCCTGGAGAGTAGCCCCTGCTCGGTGCCACTAGTGAAAAGCCCAGGAAGCAGCGAAGGCCCGGCACAGCCAAAACAAGTAAATGGGACAATACAGCTGTGAGAGACAAATGAGATAGTATGTGCAAGGTTGTTGAGCAATGCTTAACACAGAATAAGCGCTCCATAAATTTTAGCTATTTTATCAAAAGTACCCAGAGCTGCTTTCTCTTTCTAGCTGGACTTTAGGGAAAGGGGCAGGAAATGAGTCCTGAAACATCTTAGCATATTTTAGAAAACATAACATGGACCTTAGTTATTACCAGTGAAAACCTCTCCCTCTATTCCTACCAAAGTACATTTTGATCTCAGGTACCCAGATTTCGCCTTACCTTGATGACGCAAATGTGTGCCTCATGCACCACGAGAGGCGGTTTGCCCCCAGGTCCTCTTGTCTGGGGACATCTTCAAAGGCCACACCCACCGTGTAGTCCAAACACTCATCCACCTCTACCTCCCAGTAATGGCGCCCTCGGACTGGAATTAGGTTTCCCATGACTGCAGCACACCTGATTTTAGAAAGTAGAAGTATGTGTCATTTGGGGTGACCCACGCCTGGCTGTGCAGGTGAGTGACACCAACTGCTAGGGTCAGTCAGTAAGTGGTCAGGAAGGGTGGAGGCAGGTGTTCAAATGCCTCATTTGTAAGGCGGCACAACCTTTGCTCTCAAAGCTCAGCTGCCCGATGCTGAAGATCAGAAGAAGGTTAGTACACTGCTGGTCACAGGTGAGGAGGAGACAAGCCCACTCTGTGTGCTTTTTCGGCAACCGGGCTTTTTAGAGTAACAAAAAGATTTGGTTCACTTGTTCCTTAAAAAAGAAAGAGATTGACGACTTTCCTTGTGGTCCCGTGGTTAAGACTGTGCTCACAATGCAGGGAGCCCAGGTTTGATTCCTGCCCTGGAGCTAACAGTCCACATGCTGCAACTAAGGCTCAGTGCAGCTAAATAAATAAATATTGAATGAACAAGACCACAGGCCCAAACTGGAGTTCTGTGTGCCAAGCCCCATGTCACCAGTAAGCAACAACTTAGTTACAGTTTTACCTTTCACCTAAATGGAATTTTAAACCAGTCAATCAGAACACTAGTTAGGTAATATGCTTGAGAGACCCCTGACCTTTCCTAAAGGAAAGTAACCTTACCACAGCCAACTTGCTTTTTAAAATAAAAAATTTTTTTTTTTAAATTTTGTATTGGGGTATAGCCAATTAACAAACAATGTTGTGATAGCTTCAGGTGAACAGTGAAGGGACTCAGCCACACATATACCTGTATCCATTCTCCCCCAAACTCCCTTCCCATTCAGGTTGCTGCATAACAGTAGGTTCTTGTTGATTATCCATCTTAAATATAGAAGTCTATACACATGCATTCCAAACTCCCTGACTATCCCTTCCCCACATCCTTACCCCCTGACAACCATAAGTTCGTTCTCTCAGTCTGTGAGTCTCTGTTTTGTAATTTTGTGTCATTTCTTTTTAGATTCCACATAAAAGGGATGTCATATGATATTTCTCCTCCTCTGTCTGACTCTTCCCTCAGTAAGACAACCTCTAGATCCGTCCACGTTGTTGCGAATGGCATTATTCCATTCTTTCTAGTGGCTGAGTAGTATTCTCTTGTATGCATGGGCCACAGCTTCTTTATGCACTCCTCTGCCAGTGGACATTTAGCCAACCTGCCTTTTTTGCCTGGAAATATAATTTCCTTGTTCCTGATCCCTTCCACCTGAAAAAGTCTTTCATTCTGTACAGCTCCTTGGACCTCCTTTCTACCTGCTAGATTAGGGGCTGCCCAACTCAAGAATTATTGGGAAAAAGTCAGTAAGCACTTTCAGATTTGATCAGTTTCATTTTGTTTCTCAGCGCAGGTAAGAACTTGATTGCTTCTTGTTCCTCTCTGCCCCGCCAACCCCGCGCTGAATGGGTGGAGGCAAGGAAGGGTAACGCTGGGTTCCACTGTACTCTGTGCTGCTCTGCCGCCACAAGCCGCCACAGGCGTGCGTGCTGGTCGCTCAGTCGTGTCCAACTCCCTGTGACCTCGTGGACTGTAACCCGCCAGCTCCTTTGTCCGTGGGATTCTCCAGGCAAGAACACTGCAGTGGGTAGCCATTCCCTTCTCCGAGGGGTCTTCCCGACCCAGGAATTGAACCAGGGTCTCCTGCGGTCTTTACCATCTGAGCCACCAGGGGACAGGCAGTAGGTGCGTAACACACATGCAGTAAGAAGGCCAGCAGGAGCCAGCGTCAGAGAAGAGACAGTTACGAGACAGTCCAGGACGCAGGCAGGGAGGCTAGATGCAGCTGTTCATCGGCAGCCCCTCTGGCCGCTTAAGTCCTTTCTTCCTTAGAAGATCCTCCTGACTCTGAGACCAGCCCACCATTAATTCTTTCTATCCTGATTACCAAGTTGCTGAGAACTGTGTTTAATATTTAATCTTAAAAACAGAAATTAGCCCTTGAAGTTAAGCCATGTTCTTTTTTTTTTTTCATCCACTGCTGTGATTTTTCTATTTCAGTAGGGTACATTTGCCCCCCCTCTTTTTTTAGATTTTTTTTTAATGTGGACCACTTTAAAAGTCTTTATTGAATTTGCTACAATATTGCCTCTTTTGGGGGGTGGGCAGTGAGGCATGTGGTATCTTAGCTTCCCCACAAGGGATCAAACCCACATTCCCTGCACTAGAAGGCACAGTCTTAACTACTGCACTGCCAGGGAAGTTCCTTGGCCCCTATTTTAAGTCTTCTTTAAGTATTTGGAAAGAAGTAAGGTATAAATGGGGGCTTCCCAGGTGGCACCAGTGGTAAAGAACCATGGACAGAGGAGGTGGGCTACAGTCCATAGCGTCACAGAGTTGGACATGACTGAAGCAATTTAGCACTGCATGCAAGGTATTAATAAATGGCACCCCACTCCAGTACTCTTGCCTGGAAACTCCCATGGATGGAGGAGTCTGGTAGGCTGCAGTCCATGGGGTCGCTGAGAGTCGGACACAACTGAGTGACTTCACTTTCACTTTTCACTTTCATGCATTGGAGAAGGAAATGGCAACCCACTCCAGTGTCCTTGCCTGGAGAATCCCAGGGATGGGGGAGCCTGGTGGGCTGCCGTCTATGGGGTCGTACAGAGTCGGACACGACTGAAGAGACTTAGCAGCAGCAGCAGCAGCAAGGTATTAATACATCATTTTGACCTTAAGTACTAAGTTCTGAAAATAGCATCAATCCAGACAGACAGGGCGCATCTTTGATGGACACCCCTCCCTCAGGTCTTGCGCTTGCATGATCATCATTCCTTCCACCAGCTTTGGTATTTTACCAGGAGTTTTGTTAGAAAGCATTGCCCGGTGGGAGAGAGAGCTCTGGGCTCCACACTGAGGGGCTGGGTCCTTGTTCTCACACTGCTCTGGGAGCCTGGGACTCCACTCAGAAGCCATGTCTCCCCTTCTGACATTGGTCAGACCCCTACTCCCCCTCCCTAGCCTCCCCTCCTCCCCTCGCTCTCCCTCATTTCTGGGAGTCAGAGCCTGAGGCCCCTTTCAAGGCTGCATCAGTCATAATCCACCAGTACCCGGATAACAGCACGTATCAGTGGAGTTCATGAACTGTTCGGGTGAGGTGCTGATACAGTACCTGGTAAAGTGGGCATCGCTGGGGACTGGCTCCCTAGGGGGGCCTCTCCTCTCGCTTCGCACAACCGTGAGCCCATCTTCGGATACAGTCAGCCGTGGATGGCAGGTGTGCTTGTCCAGGGGGAAGTAGCTGCCTGCAAGGGGGAGAGGCACATGGAGACCCCCCCAAGCCAATCACTCCACTGCTTTCTCCACGTTGCACTCTACACAGGCCGGGCCTCACCACCCATGGCCAGCATTAGCTCCCTGTATGACAGTGGTGAGCCTGGACCTTGCCTGGTGATGCCCCTCATGCTAATAATGATGGCAGTTTACATGGGTCGGGCGTTACTGGGTGTCTAGTACTGAGCAAAGCAGTTTGTTGAGTCTTATCTCATTCACACCTTACAAGTATCCAGGTGTTAGTATTTCCATTTTGTAGAAGAGGAAACAGAGGGGCAGGGTGGTCCTATCATCAGCTGTAGATGCTAGAACTCAAATTGGAACCCCAGAGATGTCCCTGGTGGCTAAGACTCCATGCTCCCAATGCAGGGGGCCTGGGTTCCATCCCTGGTCAGGGAACTAGACCCCATGTGTTATAACTGAGACCCAGTGCAGTCAAATAAATAAATACTTCAAAAAAAATAAAAATAAACATAAAAATAACAACAACCCCAAACCCCAAGCCCATCTGATTCCAGTGGCTGCGCTCTTCACTGGGAGGCTGTAAATACCTGCAGGTGAACAGGAATTTCTAATCTGCTTTCCAAGGGGAATAGGAATTGAGGGAATTACTAGGGATCAATTTGACAAAGGTTAGCAAAATCCAACTTTCAATGAGGGCAGTGAGAGAGAAGGGAGGAGATCGTAGAACCTTCTCTGAATTATGGTTAAAACAAAGCACATCAAAAAAAAAAAAAAAAGAGTTACACAATGGGGATTTCCCTGGCAGCCCCTGGGTTAAGACACCTTCCAGTGCAGGGGGCATGGGTTCCATGTCCGGATGGGGAACCAAGTTCCCACATGATGGGTGGTGCGGCCAGAAAAAGTACAGTGGCCCCCTTCTGTAAAGTGGGCCCCCAGGGCTTTGATCGCCCCTGAGCCCCTTCCTAGCCTAATTTGCCATGTGTTCACATTAGTGAACGTTCATCAGTTTTTCCAGTGAAGTCACAGCAGCACTGGGTCTGCCACGAAGGGGTATCTTTGGGTCCAGTGAGTGTGTGGTGGGGGCACAGACCTGTGGTATGGACGGTAGCGGGCTCACTCCTCGCACTGGGGCCGCCCACGTTGAGGGCTCTCACACAGATGGTGTAGTCCTGCCGGGGCTGCAGCTGCACCAGGCACTCGCAGGTCGGGATGCCCACAACAGACCTGGGTGAGGAGGCGCGCTGGCATCACCGAGGGGCCGGGGCAGACAGACCCAAGCACCAGCCCCTCCCCGCTGACCCCCAGCAGCGGCACAGGCAGGAGTGAGGCTCTCCTCAGTGCTCCCTCCCAGTCGGGTCCCCTTTTCTCATTTTCTTGTATCCTTTCTGTCTGTGGCTCTCGCCCCTCCAAGCTCCCCACTCTGTGTCCCAGGCATCCAGCACTGCACTCAGTCTGGGTCTAACGGTGTATCAGTGGGGCGTGCATGCAGTTGAATCCACAGGACCACAGCCTCTCCGAGGGCAGGGGCCAAGTACCACAAGCTAAGCACAGCGCTGGGCTCAGAGCAGGCTCTCCATCTGTGTTTATGAACAAATAATCTGACTAGAGCTGATATAGAGGGGCCCTGGGGGAAACTGAATGTAGCCGCTGCCCTCATAGAGCTTCCAGTCTAGAAGAAAGGCATTTCTCAAGCCATCACTGGACGAAACATAAGATGGTAACATGACAAGCTGATGGTGTATTATGGAAGGTACACTAGCTGAGAGGTGTTTTTGAGCTGAACTCTGAAGAATGACTGGGAGGTAAATGGATAAGAAGGAGAACAGAGGATTCTCGTTCATAGAAGAAGCATGCGCAAAGGCCCTGTGGCAGGAAGAAGCATAGACAGCAGAAGGAGCTGTTAATAAAATATAACCCATGTGGTTGAGGGAGGGCGAGCTGGTGGGCAGGAAGGGGCTAGAGCCAGTGAAGGAATTTTGTCTTCTTCAGGGATGCCATGATTAGATCTATACTAGGAGAGTAGGCACTGCCCAGGTCACCTTGGTCCCTGACCAGCCTTCTGATGACCCCCCGTGAAAAAGGTTTAAAGTATCAGCACAAGTTGCAAAGGAAATCCAAACCATTTGGGGCGGGGGGTCAGACCACTGAACTCCCTTCCCTGCTCCTGAGGATCCCTGGAAGTAGATAACCCAGGTTAGCAAGCCCTGATGTGGTTGTGGACACATGAAACCTACCTGGGACAAATCGGCTGGGGATGGGGGGTGGGGGGGGGGCGGGTGTCGGGGGCAGATGGCCAGGTCCCAAGCCCTGAATTTAGTGTAGAACAATCTGTCTCCCTAACAGTTGACACCAACCCCTCCTCCTCCATTTGTCTAAAGCTGGGTTGGTGCACAGTAGGGCAGCCCCTGGACTTGACTGCCTTTCACAAGCTTCTGGACCGCCTGGCTCTAATCCAGAGGCCTAGCCATAATTCCCCCACTGTATACAGCTGTAGATTTGCGGGGTCTGCAGGCCCTTGTGGGTCCTGAGTCCAGCCCTCTTCCAGCTGTAAACTCCTCCAGATCTCTGCCAACCAGAGGGGAACGTGAGCCTCTAGGCAGCTGACCACCAGGGACACAATGTTCTTTGTACATTGAATTCAATTCTCTTTCATTTCTGCTTTTCTTGGTTCTTTCTCCTCCTCAAGTTCCAGCCAGGTGGGTTTCTGGGTTCCTCCCGTGCAGGAAGCTCACTCCTGCCCAGGAGCCAGGCCTTGCCTGCATCCACTCTTCTCAGGCCTCCTCCCTTCCCATCCATCTGGTCTCAGTTCAAATGTCCACTCTCTCCACAGTAAGCCTCCACCTCCACTGCATTCCCTGTTTCATTGCATATCTTTTCCCTTCACGCTACTGTGTGTTTTAAGCATTTGTTTTCTTGGTTTTTGTCTATTTCCCCCAACTCAGACTGTCAGCTCTGTCAGGGTGGGGAATTTTTCTCTCTGGGTCACCAGTGCCCAGGCACCATCTGTACACTCAATACTTGTTGAATGAATAACGGGAAACCCTGGTTGGACTAAGAAAGCAACCCTGAGGTTTACCACTTATTCACTTCTTTACTCATCCGTCATTTATCTTCAATCACAACATTCCAGTTACTCCTCACGAAACTAAGCAATCTAAAATCAAGGTTCCTGTGTTTAACTTTCTCTCCAGATGCCACACTTCTCCTAAGCTGTGCCACTGCGTCGAGGCCTCTCGTGCCTAGCCAACACCCCTTGTGACTCACTCAGTTACACCCGAGGCCCCCGGCGTCTCTGCCTGGGTCAGCTCCACCGTGTATGAGTCCACAGGGTTCAGGTTTCCAGACTCCCAGGAGATGAGCGCAGCCTCCTCGCAGCTCCTTATCTCTTTGCTTTTTATAATGGGGGGACAAGGCGCTAAATGCAGGGGAAACGGAGAGAGGAACAACCCTTCTGTTCACATCCAGCCTAGTGCTCCAGAACACAGCACACACCACGACCCCTCTCTTCCTGCAAGAGGTTCAGTGCAATAAAAGGCAAACCAGGTGTTTCAGCCTAGACAATCATGTCCCCCTCCAAACTCATATGTTGAAACCTATCCCTCAGTGTGATGATAACTGGAGTCTCCGAGAAGTGCCTAGGTACTGAGAGTTGAAGGGGTTTATTATACAAGGAAACCCAATGAACTCTCTTGCCCAGTTCCATCATAGGAGGACACAGCAACAAAAAGGCCACTCTGAACCAGGAAGTGTCTTCCCTAGACACTGAATCTGCTGGCACCTTGATCTTGTACTTCCCAGCCTCCAGAACCATGAGGAATAAATTTCTGTTGTTTATAAGCCATTCAATGTGCAGTATTCTAACAGCCCAAAGGAACACCAGGGAATCACTTGCAGATATCTCTGGAGTGGAGGATGGCTGCATGGTTCAAATGTGTCTGTGAAACTGTGTCCAAGGGCAGTACTTTATCTTCTTTTGAGACCAACTGTGAAAAAATGTCCCTGCCATATCAGGCATACAGATTTGGCATATTAAATAAAAGGAAAGAAGTGCCAAGCTATTCTAGTCCTTCCAAGTGACATCAAAGCCCTGCCCCCATCAAGACAGCTGAGACTTCTGGGTCCCCTTCAGTGAAGGTCCTACAAGTGGCCCCTTACCTGTCATGTACACCGCACGCTCACTGGTGGGGCTGAGGCCGGCCCTGTTCTGAGCTGTGACCCAAAATTCATACTGCGTGTTTGGCAACAGGTTTGTCACTGAGCAGTATGTTTCTTTGATGGTCATTGTAACCTCTGGGGGAAAAATGATAGGAATTAAAGCTTAGAACTTCCCTGGTAGTCCAGTGGTTAGGAATCTACCTGCAAATGCAGGGGACACCAGTTTGATCCCTGGTCTGGGTGGATTCCACATGCTGCAGGGCAGCTCAGCTCATGTGCCACAACTGCTGAGCCTGTGCTCTAGAGCCCTTGAGCCACAACAAGAGAAGCCACTACAATGAGAAGCCTGCACACCACAGCTAGAGAGTAGGCCCCACTCGCTGCAACTAGAGAAAGCCTGTGCACGGCAACAAAGACCTAGCACAAACATAAATAAATAAATGGAATTCAACCCCCCAAATAGGCCAACTGGCTCCAAGTTCACTGCACTATAATCTATTTTCCCTGAGGTAGATACAGAACTGGCTACCAATCCCCATCGGCTGTGTATGCGTGCCCCGCTGCAATGAGACTCTGCGGATCCTTCCATTGAGAGGACTGGTCTTTCCCACTATCCATTGCAGCTGAGCTTAACCACGTGACTTTCTTGGCCAACGGGATCACTTCAAACATGGTGCAAGCAGAGGTTTGGGCAGTGCTGGAGCATGGGTGCCTTGTCCTCTTCCTGCCAGGAATGCTTCCATTTCCATGAAACGACCCTGGGCTAGCCTCCTGAAGAATGTGATCATGATGTGAACAGAGGCCCCCAGCATTGCAGCTGATGCCCTAGACGTAACAGCAAGGCCATCCTAGCCTGTCCAGACCCTCCCAAGCTGGCACAGACTAGAACTGTCTTGTTCATAGAATTATAACAAATTCTATCCATTTCATAGAATTGGATATAGTTTCTAATACAACTATCCAATTCACAGAATTATAATAAATAATAAATGTAATTTAAAAAGTGGAAGTATCATTGATTTACAATATTAGTTTCAGGTGTACAACACAGTGATTCAATATTTCTATAGATCATATTCCAGTTAAAGTTATCATAAAATACTGTATATATTCCCTGTGCTGTACAATATTGCCTTGTAGTTTCTTTTATACATAGTAGTTTGTACCTCTTAATTCCCTACTGCTCTCCTGCCCCTAGCAACAAATGAATGAACATAAAATTTGTCATTTTAGCTTATATGTTGGGTATATGTGTGTGTGTGTGGGGGGGTGTTGTTACACAGCAAAAGCTAACTGATACACCTCTAAACATGCCCAGACTCTTAAGGCAGTGACAGGTCATTAACCCACTCTCTGATATCAGTTCCTTTATAACAAAGTGCTCATTGAAAAGATCTTTACTGGGACGTCCCCAGCAGTCTGGTGGTTAAGACTTCGCCTTCCAGTGCAGGGGGCACAGGTTCGATCCCACATACCTCGTGTCCAAAAAACCAAAACATGAAACAGAAACAATATTGTAACAAACTCAATAAAGACTTTAAAAATTAAAAAAATTGTGATCAAAACACACACAAAAAAGATCTTTATCAATCACCAGGACAAAGCCCCCTAACAATGGCATTTTCTGCAGAGGGTGCCAACAGGGCTGATTTGTGGCAAAAACTATGAATCAGATCTGACTTTCTGGTCCTCAGTCTCCCCTCCCATTCCCTCTTTAGTCCTTATTCTCTCCCTCATTGTGGATTAAACTTACTTTTCTCAAGAACTCCCATTCCTTCCTAATCCCTGGGCAGACAAATCGTCCTCACCTCTGGCACTCAGAAGCCTTCTATCTGCATAAATAGGCACAAGGGGAGGAGCTCCAGGCAGGGAGCCTGCGGACTCAACTCTCATTCTGGTTCTGCCATAACCTGTGGTGTCCCCGCGTGTCCGCTCATCTCTCTCTAGGTCATCCACAGGATGGAGATCTCTGAATCCCTTTCCCACAGTCTTGCTCTGACCCCATGCACACAGAACAGGCCCAGCCAGGCTGGCCCTGATCCTTCAGATGCTCAGCTGGAGCTCCTCTGCTGTCTGATCCCCTTCTCAACAGGAGACTGACTTATCTACAAAGAGGGGGCATCTCCCTCAGCCCTAACCCTGCGCCAGCCAGCTCTACTGCCCTGGGAAGAGGACGGGCTGAGGACTGCATGCAGTGGAGGCCAGGTTCTTTCCACCTAGGAGTGTGGGTCAGATTAGTAGCAGCCCTTCCAGGCTGCAGAGCCCTCCTTGGCCCCCTGGGGGTCTGCAGACTAACTGCCCCCCCCCGCACCCCAGGTTCTCCCAACACAGGGTGACCTCCAGGAAAGCCCGGCCACCCTTACATGCCAGGACCTGCTAGAACCCAGCCAGTCCTGCTGGGCCTCCTCGAGGAGGGGTGTCCCCACGCGTCTTGCACATGGTGCAGCCAGAGACCCATCATCCCCAGGGCAACCCCGATCTGATGGCTGTGGATACGCTCCACGTATCTGAGCCCTATGATTCTCCCCAGCAAGGCCTCAACTTGCCTTCTGAGCCTTTCCTGCCATGCCCACCTGCCTGCAAGCCATCCTGCAAGGAGCTAGGTGTGCAGATTCACCCCATCACCGCCTCCCCAGGGCCCATGCTGGAGCTTGTTTCTGCTCCTGGCAGACCTCACCTGTTTGTTCCTTCCCAGGCGAGCCGTCCTGCACTGGCCGGTAGGATAGCTGATAGCTCTCCACAGTGTCATCGGAGTACAAGCTCCAGCACACTCGGACTGAGGAACCCGTGGCTGAGTTAGGGGCCTGTGGGTTTATCACTGGAGCAGAAGGAGCTAAAAGAGGAAAAGGGAGGAAAAAAAAGACAAGTGAGGAGCCTTCACTTAGAGGCACCAATGGGAACGGCCGCTTTTATAGGACAATCCATCCCTCAAAGCATCCCTTGGGCTTCAGAGATGGGAGAGGCAGCCCGGGTGGCAGGCCAGACCTCCCAACCAGGAGCCTCAGTAAAAACCGGTTGTGTCCATCTTACTTCCCCCAACACGAGCTGAGGGAAGCGGGGTTGCTGACAGCAGCTCAGGCTGGGGTGTTTGCAAGTCCTGCCCTAGGGAGGGATGGGTCCTTGGACCCCACCATGCCATCCAAAGAGGCAGGACAGCCAGGACCACAGCACCGCCACCCTCAGTCCTACAGCGAACAGAGGAGGGAAACAGCCTGCAACAACTGGCTCCTTCATTGTGATTTCATTACGATGAGAGATGATTAGGTTTGGAAAAACTATGCTTTTTCAGAACCAACTTTTTTTTTTTTTGGACTGCGCTGTCTTCATTTTGCCATGGGGGCTTCTCTAGTTGTGGTGTGCAGGCTCCAGAACACATGGGCTCAGCAGTTCAGAAGTTGTGGTGCTTGGGCTTAGTGGCCCGGATGCACGTGGGATCTTAGTTCCCTGACCAGGGATCAAACTTGTGTCCTCTGCATTGGAGGTGGATTTTTAAAATTATTTACTTATGGCTGTGTTGGATCTTTGTTGCAGCACAGGCTTTCCCCTAGCTGTGGCGGGTGCTCAGGCCATTCTCATTGCAGGGGCTTCTCTTATTGTGGAGCGCAGGCTCCGGGGCACACTGGCTTCAGTAGCTGCAGCACATGGGCTCAGTAGTCATGCATTCTGGGCTCCAGAGCACGGGCTCAGTAGCTGTGGTGCATGGGCTCAGTAGTCATGCATTCTGGGCTCTAGAGCACGGGCTTAGTAGCTGTGGTGCATGGGCTTAGTTGCTCTGTGACATGCAGGATCTTCTTGACCCAGGGATCGGACTCGTGCTTCTTGCATTGGCAGGCGGATTCTTGACCGCTGAGCAACCAGAGAAGCCCCGGAAGGCGGATTCTTAACCACTGGCTCACAAGGGAAGTCCCCAGAACCAGCTTCTTTTGAGTCCATCTACTGAGTTAATACTTTTCTTCTCTGTGGGTTAAGAATTCTTCCTACCCCACCCCCACACACATCCAAGAAACATTCCTTGTGTGTCTTCTGTAATTCTTCACCCATGGCAGCATCTCCTTCCATCCAGGGCTTTCAAGAACATCCTTATTTTCAAATTCTGAAATTGTTCAGACCAGGTAGGACTTCATGGAACGTACTCAGCTTTTCCTTGCTGGTTAGGGGGTGAAAGGCCCCTAACATGACAAAAGTGAGAAGAGAAAGAACCTGTATCCCCACGTGATGTAGCTTGGGATGCACAGCAGATGCCCTGTTATGCCCTGCAAAGAAGAGGCCCCTCCGGGGAGGCAGTGAGAAGAGGGATGGCCCTGGATACAGGCTGGGGGCTGATGGTCTGCCTGGGACCCGGACACAGGAAGGTGAGAAGAAACCACCACTACGTGTCTCAAGCACTGACTTAGGCAATAGTGCCTTTCCTTCCAAATGACTCGGTCTGATTATTTGGGCAATATCGTCCTCAGATCATCTAAAGGACTTCACAGCTCAGCAAAATCTCCCCTCAACCCAGGGAGTCTAAGAATGGCCTCCAAGACTCCAATGAAGGATATTCATTGTAGTATGGTTTATAAGGATGAAAAACCTAGAAGCATCTCAGCACCAACAGTTGAGGATTAAGGTATACAGCCATTAAAATGATGTTGCAGAAGAATTTATCAGTGAGAATTAAGGATACAGATTAAATATAGAGCTATTAAAATGATGTCATAGAAAAATTTATCAGTGCAAAATAATATTCATCACAAATGTTTCACTAGGAAAAAAAAGCAGATTATAAAACAGGATGATTTCATTTTTATTAAAAAAAAAATCTCTTGTATAAAGGAAAAACCTAGACTTCCCTGGTGGTTCAGTGGTTGTGAATCTGCTTGTTAGTTTAGGAGACACGGGTTTGATCCCTGGTCCGGGAAGATTGCACATGCTGTAGGGCACCTAGGCCCATGTGCCACAACTACTAAGCCCATGCTCTAGAGCCCATGAGCCCGGGCTCCACAAAAGAAGCCACTGCAACGAGAAGCCTGTGCGCTGCAGCTAGAGAGTAGTCCCTGCCTGCTGCCACTACAGAAAGCCTGCACGCAGCCATGGAGACCCAGCATGGCCAAAAATTAATTTTTTAAAAGATTGTAAAAAAGTCTTTTGAAGAAGGAAAATCTAAAATGATAATATAAAACATTTTTCCAAAATGTTGCTGGGTGTTGCTGGATGAGAAAGGAAAGATGGTATTAAATTCTAGTATCAGTCTTAAAAAATGAGTCCTCACAATAAGATTTTTAAGAGCTACCTGACACCATATGACATGCTATATACATACATTACTCATTTATTTTTCACCATGTCCTCATGAGTCATTGTTATATCCATTTTACCAGGGAAACCAAGGCTCAGAGAGGTTAGGTGAGTTTCCCAGGGTCACACAGGTAGGAAGTAGCAGGGCTGGGATTCTCACCAGCTCCATAGGATTCCAAAATACATCTTTTAATCCTATGCTAAAAACAACCACTTGAGAGGGACATAAATACAACATTCAAGGAAATAAAATTCGGGATACTTGTTTGGAGTAAGATAGGCTGATGGGGACCAGATGCTGGCACCCTGGAGAGGGATGGAGGATATTTATTCCAGGAAGGTCAACCTCTGTTTTCACCCTTACAAGCCATAAAGACAGAAACACGAAGCTCATGCAGCTGGTGAGGGAAAATGCCTGTTTCTAGATCTTTATGATTTTTTTTTAGCCATGAAAGTTTTTAACTCAAAGCTCAGAGAAACTGGTGTCAGGTATGCACCCCGGTGAGACACGCACCTGGGATGGTATTTATGGAGCCCATCAGCTCCTCCACATCAGAGAAATCCAAGGTCTGGTCTTCAAAGTCGGGCTGCGCTGAGATCTCCACATCTGTTTTTGTTTTCAGGAATTTTCCGAGTCTATCGGTATAAAAAGACACACTAACAAGAATGGAGGGATACTCTTCCCCAGGGTCACTAGCGACCAGCAATGAGGGCCTCTTTACTGAACTCTTTTTTAAAATAAATATTTTGTTTTTGGCTGCACCAGGTGGCATGTGCAATCTTAGTTCCCCAACCAGGAATCGAATGAACCTGCACCCCCTGCATTGGAAATGTGGAATCTTAACCATTGGATCTGCCAGGGAAGTCCCCCAGCTGAACTCTCATTTCCTTATTTTAAAATGCTGCAGGCGGCCTTCTGGCCTATGCTTCAGTGACTGACCTATGAAGTCACTGGAAGGGATAGGTGTGGCTGGTTTACACCTCTGAGAAGGGGTAGGGTCATATCAGAGGGTTGGGGGGCTAGGGGATGTGGGCCAAAAAGCCCCAGATCCACACCTTCTGGAAGATCTTTAGATGCTGACCTGGGAGCTCCCACCTCCACACCACCCCAGGACCCAGAGACACACAGCCTCTCCACACGGTCAAGTACCCTCAAGTTGAGGAGCATGAACTGGGGCTCTGAGTCTCCTGCACCTGCTCCCAGCTGTCACAGGGTTTGTAAGGAGCAGAGGCAGAATTTGAAACCATGTCTGTCTTTTGCCAAAACTTATGCTCTTAACCCTGACATTATTAAACTTCACTGTTTGTGTTGCTTTACAGACATTGTCTGATTTTATTCCCACAAAGCTATCCCTGTTTGTCAGTAAGGAAGGTGAGTCCTAGACTGGTTGGACTTGCCCAAGGTCATGGGGGTATCAGGATTTAAATTCCTGTCTGACTCCATAATTGGCATGCTTTCTGCAGCATACAGTCTGGGTCCTGGCTTAGTTGGGGGATGCTGGGGACACTCTGACTTTTTTGCTTTTTGACCACGTGGCATGTGGGATCATAGTTCCCAAAACAGGGCTCGACCCACGTCCCCTGTGGTGGAAGTGCGGAGTCTTAATCACTGGACCACCAGGGAAGTCCCACTCTCTGGATCTCTGTTCCTCCTGGTGAAAGGAGGGGCTCAGGAAAACCCCACCCCGGCTTGAAGGCTGAGTCTCACGATATGCTCCCTTCCAGCTCTGAGATTCTAAGATTTGGTACCAGAGGGTCCTTGTGGGCCCACACTGTCATTCCAAAGCCAGTGCTATTTACTCTTAGGGGCAGACACAAAAGCTGAACCTGGGAGCATATAACCAAGGGGAACTGATACCTAGTCAGGTATCTAGAGGTAAAAGGAACTGAAAAAGAAAATACATGTCAGAATAAAAGTATTACCTGTCAGCCATAGCCACAGCATCCTAAAAAGGAGGAGAAAGAGAAAAAAACATTAAACTGATTTTGGAAATAAATTTCTTTTTCAAACTATATAATAATATAAATGTATCTTAAAACTTGGAAGTTAGTAGAAGAGAAAAATCAGCCACGTCCACACCCTAAACAAAAACGACTCTTACGACGCCTATGCAGTTTCTTCCCATTAACATGATGTGAGCACTTTCCAGGTGACAAATGGTCTTGGGGATCAACAATTTGAAAGACTGCGTCTCGGTTCATCGAATGGGAACTCCATCGTTTACTTTATTGTTGCACATTTTGGCTGTTTCTAATTTCTCACTACTATAAATAACAGAGAAGACATGTATCTCACTTTCCCCACGTTCTAGATTATGTCTGTGAGCTACAGTGATACTGTGGACAAATTGGTTCAAATGGTCTGAGTGTTGAGGGCTCTGACGGTGGCTGCCAACCTGCTGTCCAGCTTCCATCATGCACCCCGCCCTCACCCCAGGCATGGCAGGAGGGAGGGGCTGTGGGGCTTGGAGGACCACTATGGGCATGGCCAATGGAAAGGGCATATTTGGCAGCTGGAGGCTAGAGGCCCCTCCTTCACATCCTGGATCCCATGTCTGCCCCATATTCCTGTGGGACGCTAAAGAAAGGAGACCCCTGGCTGAGATTGAAATTCCCAGTCTGGCTGCATGGGAACTTGGAGTCAGATTGAGGAGGATTTTAAGGACTTTTTTTGCATGTCTGAGCTTATGAATTAAGATGTCTAGCGGTGGCACTTGTAACTGAGAAACAGGAGGTGCCTTTCTAGCCTGGACATCTTTCTCCCCTGACCTCTAAGAGATCATCTGAGATGGCCAGAGAAGTCTCAGAGTCCTGTTTTTGCCCCACTCCATGGTGAGAGCACCTATCTCTGGGTAACCAGGACAGAGGAACACAGACTCTGGCGTTAGCTGAGCGGTGGTAGAGGGGAGGGTCAGCTGTGTGCGAGCCTGCTTGGCTACCCAGTGAAGCTGGGCAGTGAGATGGGGGATGTGTTGTCATGGTTACACATCCAGTGGAACCAGATGGATGCGGACCATGAAAGTCGGTTCCAACCCCTTCAGGCAGAGAGGGGACAACCTAACCTACTCTGGCCATGACTGTCATTCCAGCTCATTATTTCATTTCACTTCATTACTGACCTTTATGAAATCAACCTTCTCTTCATGACACATCTCCTCTATTGTTTCCATCAGTTCTTTGCAGGTGTCAAGATTTTCTCCACAGCTGACCAGTTGTCCATATAAAGCTTCCAGTTTCTCTTTTTTTTTCTCCCCTAGAGCTTGTATTTTTTCTTCATATTTTTGAGCAAGTGTTTCCAAGATCTCATTGTAATGAGACTCAAAGTTTTGTTCTTGTCTTCCAAAATTCTCCTGCAAGATACAGTCGATCTCAGCTGTCATTTCAGTGCATTTATGTTGACTGAAGAGTCATTTGGGGCATGAAAATGCATCTACTCAGAGATGTTTTGGTCCCTCCCTGTTAATCTTATTGTCTCTTGCCAGGATGCTGAGGTGGACAAAGGTGGAATTAGGACCAGGAGTCTCCAGCTAGAACCCCAGGGATAATCTTAACAAGAAGTATTGCTTTCTTAGCTGGTGGCATTTTACAATCCTCTTCCCCATACCCCACCCACCTCTGGTGTAGCCACCTCCCATCACCATGACAACCGACTTGGAAGATTATTATGATTATCATTACCATAATGAGTCAGCCTGCCACTGGGACTCTGGACCTTAACGTGAAGACGTCTGCCCTGGAAGAGTCCTACCTAACTTGCTTTCCCTCTTGAGCTCTCAATATCTCATGACATTCACCTCCACTCCTTGATGGTTGAATTATACAAACATCAGGATCACACAGATCCTCATAACAACCAAGAAAAAGATGCAGGGGGAGGGGAATAACCCAGGTGGGGCCGTCTAATAGATCAGAAAAAGCAGGAAGACAGAGAGATACTGGCTGTGCCAGTATTTAATCCTGGAATACAATGGATGGGAAATATTAATTAAACTTTATCAACTCCTGGTCCCACTTGGACTGGAAACCCTGGAGAGCTCTGCGGGTTCGGGGAGTGTTTACTGAGTATTGACTGTATATGTAAGACTTGCTCAGAATGCTTGAAGAGAGGGAGAAGCGGTAGACGACCCCCACCAGTGCTGAGTGCCAAGGAAGAGGCCAGGGTCCTTGCAGAGGGTGGAGACACTGTGAACTGAGCGCAGCGGGCAGCATGGAGTGCAGGGCGCTTTTTCCTGGCTGCTGTGCGCTCACCCTCCTATCACCCACCACCCAGTGCTTGGATGTGGAAGGGCTGGTCCCTTCCCTGCGTCTTCCATAGGAGATTAGTGCAACAGCTCCCCTCCCTTTCAAGACTGGGGGTGGTGAGGAAAGTCTAGCTTCATGGGAAAGGAGCCCAGGGCTTAGTTCATTCACACAAGATGCTCCCACTGATGCAATCTGAGCTGCATTAAGAGGCAGAGCACCCACATGAAGGGAGGGGACACAGGAAGTCCTCTGGTCCCATTCGTGGGCTACCTCATCCCAATGGCTAGGTTGTGTGCTGGCGTCCAGCAGTAGATGATACACCTACGAGGCACACCCAGGGAACTGTGACATGTTTGGTGACAGGCACAGAAACTTACTGGTGGTGTGAGAAACAGGTAACATCTAAGGAAAAGAACACATCAGTGACAGGAT
Source organism: Ovis canadensis (assembly GCF_042477335.2). NCBI lineage: Eukaryota > Metazoa > Chordata > Mammalia > Artiodactyla > Bovidae > Ovis > Ovis canadensis. The sequence goes on from NC_091262.1 coordinate 35,404,553, forward strand.
GGGTGTTTTGCAATGTCTTTTTGGCTGGCCCATGAAAGAGTCCTAACTGATAGTGTGAGTGGAGACGTAAAGATACTGAAGACCCAGCCCATGAGGGCTAAGAGTTCGGGAGGGAATGCTGCCAGGTAGTCGGTTCTACAGGTTTATGCCTGTGCTATGGGAAGGTAGACAGAGGGGTGAGGGAACAGGAGCTGCATCAACATCATACATTCCAAGAAATAGCTTCCCTAATTCATACCAGACACAGCTGCTGACTCACCACTCATGGCTGCCTGTATCTGACGGAGTCACTGAGCGTGCTCTTACCTCCACTGTGATGAAAACCTCTTCTAAGTGACTTGCAAAGTTTTCCATCTCCATAATTTGCTTTTCCAACTTGTACATATTTTTGTGAATTTCATCCTGTCAAATCCCAAGAAGACATTAACACCATGTTTTTTCTCTCTCGTAGAAGGCATTTTAGATTCATTCCCCGCCTACATACTTGAGATACAAATACAATCTCAACGGAAAGAAGACCTAAGCAGGCCTACTTACCTTGGCGCTCTCCAGGGCTTTACTGAGCGGAGTCACCTCATGCTGCTTGTGTTCATCCTGATCCTTCTCTGATGCTCTTACTGGAGTTTTGCAAGTGACACAGAAGATGTCAGCCGCTTCTTCCTCGTCCTCCTCCTCTGGGATGACGTAGCACTCGTACTCCTCGCTGGCACGGCCGTGGCTGTACCTATAGGCTTCCCGCAAGTCCTGGCACTGGCCTGCTGAGCCCCACCCCATGAAGCCCAGGTCCTCACCCTGAGCCGTCTCACCAGTAAGTCTCCAGTCTCTCTGCTCACTCCCCATCATCATATAAGAAGGATATTCTGAAACCTCTATTCTGGGTGTGTTTTCCTCAATAAACTCATCCCCTAATTCGTGATCATCTTCAAGTCCATAGGGATGGACAAGTTCATCCACTTCCTCTCCAAGGTCTCCCAGAGCCTTCCCTTTCACACCCCCTCGCATGGGCTCATGGGTCATTTCAGCGTGGACACCTTCTCTTCTCATCCGAGCACTCTCTTCTGGGAAGATCTGCAGTCTGTCTTCAGAGTCATACAGATCCATGTGATAGAAGCGGAAATCCTTAGAAGCAGCAGACCTGCCCAGCCCCGGTGCCTCCCCAGCTCCCTCCTCCATCACAGCTCCAGGCAGCACCTCTGCACAAGGAGGACTCTTCCTGGACAGTCCTTAGTGGCTCTCCTGGGTCCTAGAACACAAAACCCCATTTCTGAGAAGGTTGCTGCAGTAGATGGTTATTTCACTCCGCTCAACTCGTCGCATTAAGAAAATAATTTCATCTGAGCAGCTCAGTTGTAGTTTCACTTTAAACAATCTGTAAGGAAAGGTTTGCTTTCTGCAGGAGGATGGACTTCCTGAAGCTCGAATACTCTGGCCACCTGATGCCAAGAGCTGACTCACTGGAAGAAGACTCTGATGCTGGGAAAGATTGAGGGCAGGAGGAGAAGGGGGCGACAGAGAATGAGATGGTTGGATGGTGTCACTGACTCAATGGACACGAGTTTGAGCAAACTCTGAAGAATAATGAAGGACAGGGAAGCCTGGTGCGCTACAGTCCATGGGGGCTGCAAAGAGTCAGACACGACTGAGCAACTATACAATGACAACAAAGCTTAAAAGAGACAGGAGAAATTATGAACAAAAATTTTGGCATTTCCTAAATTGGCACTGGTAGAATGCCAGTGCAGGAGACACGGGTTCAATACCTGATGCTGGAAGATCCCACATGCTGCGCAGCAACTGAGCCTGTGCCCCAAAACTACAGAAGCCCGCGTGCGCTAGAGCCCATGATCCGAGAAGCCATCGCAGTGAGAAGCCCGTGTGTCACAACTAGAGAGTAGCCCCTACTCACTGCAACTAGAGAAAGCCTGCACAGCAATGAAGAAACTGCATAGCCAAAAACAAACAAACAAATAAGTAATAATAAAAAAACACAGACTATCTGAGCAGCTCAGTTGCAGTTTCACTTTAAACAATCCGTAAAGAAAGGTTTGCTTTCTACAGGACTATGGGCTTCCAAAGCTTAAAAGAGACAGGAGAAATTATGAAAAAACCAAACAAACCATAAATTGATTTGATTAACAAATGATCTCTATACATTTAAAAACCTAAAAATCCCCAAAGGCAAAATAATAGGAAGTGTTTCAGGCAATTATTATTAAATAAATTACGTAAATTAATTGAAAAGGAAAATCTCAGTAGTAAGGAATATTCACAAAATAATTTCCTCTGCATATCATGTTACCTATACAAAACCATTTGGAAAATAGTTCATCCTTATGAGTAACAGGGCCTTCCCCAGTGACTCAGTGGGTAAACAATCCACCTGCAGTGCAAGAGACACAGCAGATGGGGGAGACTTGAGTTTGATCCCTGGGTCGGAATGTCCTCTGGAGGAGGAAAAGGCAACCCACTCCAGTATTCTTGCCTGGAAAATCCCACAGACAGAGGAGCCTGGCGGGCTGCGAAGCGTCAGGCATGACTGAGCACGTAAACTCATGTACGAATAACAGAGAATAAACACGTAGATGCTGTTTTGCCTTCTGAACCCCAAGACGGGGGAAGGGCCCATGAAATGAATACCCTTACATGTTGTCGGTTAGGATGTACACAGTCCCACTTTTCTGGAGAGCGAATGTTCCCGCCACTCAGGGACTTCCCTGGTGGCCCAGCGGTTAAGACTCTGTGCTTGGTGCGCGCGGCGCAGGTCTGACCCTTGGTGGAGGAGCTAAGATCCCACATGCCGCACAGCCAAAAGTAAAAAACGTTCACACTTTCTAACCTGACTGACCTTTTCTAGGACCCTAAAGAAAAAGTCTCAAATATAGCACAAAACATTATTTCTATATAAAAATGTCCACCACAAAATTTTTTTATAATAGCTGAAAAATAAAAACTGTAAAGCCCTAATGATTAGGAGAATCATAAAAAAACTAGAATATGTACACCCTGTAAAATATAATGTAGCCTTTAAAATGTTAGGGAGAGCAAATGATACCTTGGGGAAAGACTTATAATACGATACTAACTAAAATAAACAGAGTACTCACTATAATAGACTATGAGGTCTACTATTTTAATGGAGGTGCATAAAATCTAGAAATAAATAACAGCAGCAAATACAATATCAGTAGTAGCTACTGCATGTTGAGCACTTACTGTGTATTTTCTCCTGTGCTAGGCAATAAATTAATTTTTTTTTAGCCATAGGGCATGTGAGATCTTAGCTCACAGACTAGGGATCGAACCTGTGCTCCCTGCAGTGGAAGCGCAAAGTCTGAGCCACTGGACCACCAGGGAAGTCTCTGTGCTAAGAAAATTTACAAACATTTGTCTGTGCGGTAGCCACTACTATTATCCCCATTTTACAGACTGGGAAACAATTGGCTCCCAGAGGGTATCTTGTGCAAGTAAGGTCACATGGCTATAAGTTGTTTAACTGGGATTTGAATCTGAGTGTGTGTAGTGGCCATGAGACTGAGCCTCGCAGACATCCAATTATAGGGGCCATGACCAGGGGTTTCAGCTACACTCTGAAAGTCACTGTCACATTCGCACGGAAGACACACTTCCTGTTGGCATCTCCCATCCGATGACAAAGCGTAGCAGGGACACTAAGGCAGATCCATTTCTGATTGACACAAAACCACCCTGGTGGCAAATCCTGGCTGCAGGACTTCTTGACAGCCATGCCAGACCTTTCCTAGAGTGTGTGGTGGGCTAGGATGATTCTTCAAACCTTCCTTCCTTCTATCCATATCTGACCCCAGTCTTTCCTATCTTTCTCCCCTTTATAATCTCACACAATAAAACAGCGTGAGATTATAGTTTATAATTATAGTCCCCTAGAGTTCCAAAGAATAGCAAGAAGAGATAAGAAAGCCTTCTTCAGCGATCAATGCAAAGAAATAGAAGAAAAGAACAGAATGGGAAAGACTAGAGATCTCTTCAAGAAAATTAGAGATACCAAGGGAATATCTCATGCAAAGATGGGCTCAATAAAGGACAGAAATGGTATGGACCTAACAGAAGCAGAAGATATTAAGAAGAGATGGCAAGAATACACAGAAGAACCGTACAAAAAAGATCTTCACGACCCGGATAATCACGATGGTGTGATCACTCACCTAGAGCCAGACATCCTGGAAAGTGAAGTCAAGTGGGCCTTAGGAAGCATCACTACAAACAAAACTAGTGGAGGTGATGGAATTCCAGTGGAGCTATTTCAAATCCTGAAAGATGATGCTGTCAAAGTGCTGCACTCAATATGCCAGCAAATTTGGAAAACTTAGCAGTGGCCACAGGACTGAAGAAGGTCAGTTTTCATTGCAATCCCAAAGAAAGGCAATGCCAAAGAATGCTCACACTACTGCACAATTGCACTCATCTCACACACTAGTAAAGTAATGCTCAAAATTCTCCAAGCCAGGCTTCAGCAATATGTGAACCGTGAACTTCCTGATGTTCAAGCTGGTTTTAGAAAAGGCAGAGGAACCAGAGATCAAATTGCCAACATCTGCTGGATCATGGAAAAAGCAAGAGAGTTCCAGAAAAACATCCATTTCTGCTTTATTGACTATCCCAAAGCCTTTGAGTGTGTGGATCACAATAAACTGTGGAAGATTCTGAGAAAGATGGGAATACCAGACCACCTGACCTTCCTCTTGAGAAATCTGTATGCAGATCAGGCAGCAACAGTTAGAACTGGACATGGAACAACAGACTGGTTCCAAATAGGAAAAGGAGTACGTCAAGGCTGTATATTGTCACCCTGCTTATTTAACTTCTATGCAGAGTACATCATGAGAAACGCTGGGCTGGAAGAAACACAAGCTGGAATCAAGACTGCCGGGAGAAATATCAATAACCTCAGATATGCAGATGACAACACCCTTATGGCAGAAAGTGAAGAGGAACTAAAAAGCCTCTTGATGAAAGTGAAAGAGGAGAGTGAAAAAGTTGGCTTAAAGCTCAACATTCAGAAAACGAAGATCATGGCATCCAGTCCTATCACTTCATGGGAAATAGATGGGGAAACAGTGGAAACAGTGTCAGACTTTATTTTGGGGGGCTCCAAAATCACTGCAGATAGTGATTGCAGCCATGAAATTAAAAGACGCTTACTCCTTGGAAGGAAAGTTATGACCAACCTAGATAGCATATTCAAAAGCAGAGACATTACTTTGCCAACAAAGGTCCACTAGTCAAGGCTATGGTTTTTCCAGTAGTCATGTATGGAAATGAAGGTTGGACCATAAAGAAAGCTGAGTGCCGAAGAATTGATGCTTTTGAACTGTGGTGTTGGAGAAGACTCTTGAGAGTCCCTTGGACTGCAAGGAGATCCAACTAGTCCATTCTAAAGGAGATCAGCGCTGGGTGTTCTTTGGAAGGAATGATGCTGAAGCTGAACCTCCAGTACTTTGGCCACCTCATGCGAAGAGTTGACTCATTGGAAAAGACTCTGATGCTGGGAGGGATTGGGGGCAGGAGGAGAAGGGGACGACAGAGGATGAGATGGCTGGATGGCATCACTGACTCGATGGACGTGAGTCTGAGTGAACTCCGGGAGTTGGTGATGGACAGGGAGGCCTGGCGTGCTGCGATTCATGGGGTCGCAAAGAGTCGGACACGACTGAGCGACTGGACTGAACTGAACTGAATAAAACATAGTCCCCTATGTTTTATTTATATTTATCTAGTCCCCTAGATTATAGTCCCCTAATAAAACAGTGTGTATCTAACTTCTAATTTGGTGCCTGCTTCTTGGAAAGCCTTGTTAACACAGTCTGTTGGACTATAAAGTCCCTGCTTGCTTCTTGGCACAGAACTGCCATTATATTACTTTTTGGTAATACTTTAGTGTTTGTTGCTCAGTCGTGTCCAGCTCTTCGTGACCCCACAGGAGCCCACCAGGCTCCTCTGTCCATGGGATTCTCAAGGCAAAAATACTGGAGTGGGTTGCCATTTCCTTCTCCAGGGGAATAAACGTGAGTCTCCTGCATTGTAGGCAGATTCTTCACCATCTGAGTCACCAGGGAAGCCCCTTGCTTTAACTGATACATAGTTTACATGAACAGAGGAGCCTGGCAGGCTACAGTCCATGGGGTCACAAGAGTTGGACATGTCTTAGTGACTAAACAACAGCCCACTTGCCTAAAGGCTATACTTCAGTGGTTTTTAGCATAGTCACAAAAACGAGCAATGATCTCCACAATTAATTTTAGGCCATTTTCATCACCTCAAAAAGAAACTCTGGGGACATCCCTGGTGGTCCAGTGGTTAAGACTCTGAGCTCCCAGTGCAGCAGGCCCAGGTTTGATCCCTGGCCAGGAAACTAGATCCCACATGGTGCATGGTTTACACACTACAATGAAGATCAGTGATCTCGTGTGCTACAATTAAGACTTGGCACAGCAAAATAAATAAATATTAAGAAACTCTGCACTCATTAGCTATCATGACTCACATCCCCTCATTTCCACTAGCCCTAAGCAACCACAAATTTATTTTCTATCTCTACAGATGCTCCTATTTGGACATTTCATATAGATGGAATTGTATAGTATGTGGTCTTCGGTGATGAGCCTCTTTCTTAGCATAGTTTTCAAGGTTCATCCAGGTTGTAGCATATGTCAACATTTCATTTCTTGGTAGAGCTGAATAATATCCTATTGTATGGATATATCATATTTTGTTTAGTCATCCGTTGATTCGCACCACTTCCCATTTCATTTGGGTTGACTCCACTTTTTGGCCATACTAAATAATGTTACTAAAATATGTACAAGTTTTTGTGTGCATATATGTTTCATCTCCCTTAGGTAGATGCCAAGGAGTGGGATTTCTGAATAAAATAGTAACTCTCTGTTTAACTTTTGGAGGAATACCAGACGGTTTTCCAAAGTGGCTGTATTATTTTACATCTCTACCAGCATTGTATGAAGGCTCTGATTTCTCCACATCCCTGTCAACACTTGTTACTGTCAATTTTTTTTTTTATCATAGCATGAAGGCAGGTGAGCAAAGAAGAGTAGGAAGCACTGTACAGGCATAATGTGCACTGCACTCCAGGATCTAATGCCTGATGATCTGAGGTAGAGCTGATGTAATAATAAAAGAAATAAACTGCACAGTAAATACTATGCCCTTGAATCATCCTGAAACCATCCCCTGATCCCAGTTCATGGGAAAATTGTCTTCCATGAAACCACCCCTGGTGCCAAAAAGGTTGGGAACTGCTGTGGGAAGAATGATTGAGAGTGGTCATCAGGCCTCACAAGAGACCCTCAGCTAGAATCTGGCAGTTGAGCTGCTTTCAGATTCCTGGCCCTCAGGAACCATGCAAGACAATGAACATTTGTTTACTGTTTGAAGCTAGGAAATTTTGGCAAAAAATTATCATGCAGCAATAGACAACTACTATACTGTTCCAGCCTAAAATAAGCTTTTTCCCTCTTGCTAAACTTCTCTCCGTCCTCTATTTTTTTTGTTTTTCTTTCACATTTGGCCTTCTCTAAAGGGTTGCAGTTGTGCTTCCCAGGTGGCTCAGTAGTACAGAATCTGCCTGCCAAAGCAGAGACACAGGAGATGTGGGCTTGATCCCTGGGTCAGGAAGATCCCTGGAGAAGGAAATGGCAACCCACTCCAGTATTCTTGCCTGGAGAATCCCAGGGACAGAGCAGCTTGGTGGGCTACAGTCCATGGGGTTTCTAACAGTTGGATGCAATCAAGCTACTGAGCACCAAAGGGTAGCAGTTAAACTGTTGATCTTCAGACTACAGCATTTGTACACTAAGACTTTCCAAGGGGGACACGGACATGGATAGTTTTAATAGTAGCAGTTTCCAGATGTGCAACATAATATTCAATCTTTCGCAGAGCTGCTCAGCCTGGCAATGAGCCAGCAGTCGAGGCTTCCTGCAGGTGATCTTTTCACAATAGCCCTTCATCTTTTTATTGGAAATGTAGAGCTATAACTCTCACTCATCCTGAATATTACATTCCACTGTGAGATTTCATTGCTTTGGAATTAAAAAAACCCCAGTGGGCTAAATGAAAGGGTGTCGAAAGAGTGAATGACATTTATTGAATGGATAAGAAAATTTTTTGTAAGTTGAGTGGTTTCCAGTTCTTTGCTTTCAACAAAACTGAAGGAAGATCTAATCAAGTGTCATCTCATACATGGTCTAAAATGATTTTTCATGATATATTACTATGTAGTTTTTCACATACACTTCAGGAAGAGTTCAGAGAATTGAGTGACATTGCTATAATAAAACAGCTTCATTTTCCATCTACTTCTGTAGGTAAACAAGTTTGCTTGGTGCTTACAACTACAAAATGAAAAACAGAAAGACAACTGGCACTAATTTCTGTTGCATTCTAGAATATGTCATCTTCATCGATGGATGCACGAATTAACTTTAAAAGAAGTCCCATCTACTTTATTAAGAAATGCATTTCCATTTTACTTTTTTCTTTTGTTCAATAATTATTTGCCAAAATGTGCAATGCGTTATGTCATACTGCTTGTGTGAATGTGCTCACATGCTCAGTTGTGTCCAACTGTTTGTGACCCCATGAACTGTAGCCTGCAAGGCTCCTCTGTCCATGGGATTTCCCAGGCAAGAATACTGCACTGGGGTGCCATTTCCTTCTCCAGGGGATCTTCCCAGGGATCAAACCCCATCTCTTATGTGTCTTGCACTGGCAGGCAGACCCTTTACCACTGGGCCACCTGGGAAGCCCCGCTTTATCTGAGGCGTTGCACCAAATGTCGCTCTCCCAGTCATCATGGTCGCGACCCTGCTGGGAAGCCCCTCACACAGCCCTCCATGGCGTCACCCTGGTTTTGCTGATGGCAAGACAAAAACCCAAGAACCAAGTGTCCCTCTCTGACCACGGTGGGGACAGTGGGGAGGTGACCACACGGACGCAGCCCTGCTGAGCTCCCGTGGGTCTTGTCTCTTCCTTCCTTCATTCTGATGCGCCCATAGGATGCTATTCCTCCATCTCCTCCATCAGTACCACACAAAGAGGTCACTTCAGCAGCTATCAGGGGACAAAGATGCTGCTATCCTAACCACCCCCATACCACACAGGCAACTGGTTTCTAGGCTGTGGATCCCCATCAGGAAATTTAACTCCAGAAATTCCAGGACAGGGCACATAGCACTTGGGGGCCACAAAAGCTTCAGTCCCATCCTCTAGTGCTGCCAAACTCTTCATTAGGAAAAGAATGGTAAACATTGCTTCAGTCATGTCTGCTGAGGCTGAGTACAATGACTACGCAGGACTGATGCAAAAGATACTGGCTCCACAGTGTGCTGGTCCACCACTAGGTCCAAGGACACCTGGCCACTTCCTGGGAGGAGGAAGGGATGAATGAAGGTCACTCCCAGAGGCAGCATCACCAAGCAAGAGGCTCTGGGACTAGTGAAGACGGTGAGAGTCTGGATGTTCTTTGGGGTTGCTGGTAAGAAACTTGTTCACTACTAGACCCTGGCTGGATGGTCCTGGAATGTCCTCATCAACACAGCCTGTTGTACGGATGCATCAAGGGAAGCAGGACACATCTCATGATAAGTCTGTATCCCAACAGAAACAAAAGCCAGGGACACACACACACAACAGACCCAAAGGATTGCTAATTCTTCCTGGGTAACATGTTCATTGCCAGGGACTGCTTTAGCCAGGGTCTCCTTTAAAATGTCCCCAAAGTCAAAGAGGGAGGGGCTTTCCTGGCAGCTCAACGGTAAAGAATCCACCTGCCAATGCAGGAGACAAGAGTTCGATCCCTGGGTCAGGAAGACCTCCTAGAGAAGGGAATGGCAACCAACTACAGTATTCTTGCCTGGGAAATCCCATGGACAGAGAAGCCTACAGTCCATGGGGTCGCAAACAGTTGAACATGACTTAGCGACTAAACAACAAGGCCAACAGGGTCGTACAACTATGGAAGCACCACTTTGCCTTCTCCCTGGATTATGATCCATCCTAGGCCCCCACATTCATTATTTGGTCAACAAAGCAATCAGAGCCTGCTGTCCGAAGGGGCTCTAAGTACTACCTTCACTCTCCTGTGTGTCTGTGTAACTAAGCAAAATTATTCCATTGTGCGAAGGGATAGACTCTTCAATAAGCAGCACTGGGGAAACTGGATGCTGTTGCTACTGCTGCTAAGTCACTTCAGTCGTGTCCGACTCTGTGCGACCCCATAGACAGCAGCCCACGAGGCTCCCCCATCCTTGGAATTCTCCAGGCAAGAACACTAGAGTGGGTTGCCATTTCCTTCTCCAATGCATGAAAGTGAAAAGTGAAAGTGAAGTCGCTCAGTCGTGTCCAACTCTTAGCGACCCCATGGACTGCAGCCTACCAGGCTCCTCCATCCATGGGAGTTTCCAGGCAAGAGTACTGGAGTGGGTTGCCATTGCCTTCTCCAAGGGAAACTGGATAATCACATGTAAAAGAATGAAACTTGACCCCTATCTTATGCCACTCATCAAAATAAACTCAAAATGGATTAAAGACTTAAATGTAAGAACTAAAACCACAGAACCCCTAGAAGAACACATAGGGGGAAACTTCCACGTATACACCAAAAGCACAAGCAACAAAAGCAAAAATAGACAAGTGGGATTACATCAACCAAAAAGCTTTTGCACAGCAAAAGAAACAATCAATAAAATGAAAAGGCAACCTATGGAATGGGAGAAAATATTTGGAAGCTATCTATATGATAAGGAGTTAATTTCTAAAACATGGAAGGAAATCATACAACCCAACAGCAAAAACCACTCCAATAATTTGATTTAAAATTGGGCAGAGGACTTAAATAGATTTTCACCTTACATCTTAGCATGGCTATTATAAAAAAGACAAGAGATAAGTGAGGCAGTGATCAAGACCATTCACGAGAAAAAGAAATGCAAAAAAGGCAAAATGGTTGTCTGAGGAAGTCTTCCAAATAGCTGGGAAAAGAAGAGAAGCTAAAGGCAAAGGAGAGAGGGAAAGATACATCCATCTGAATGCAGAGTTCCAAAGAATAGCAAGGAGAGATAAGAAAGCCTTCCTCAGTGATCAATGTAAAGAAATAGAAGAAAACAATAGAATGGGAAAGACTAGAGATCTCTTCAAGAAAATTAGAGATACCAAGGGAACATTTCATGCAAAGATGGGTGCAATAAAGTACAGAAATGGTATGGACCTAACAGAAGCAGAAGATATTAAAAGGGGTGGTAAGAATACACAGAAGAACTATACAAAAAAGATCTTCATGACCAAGATAACCATGATGGTGTGATCACTCATCTAGAGCCAGAATCTTGGAATGTGAAGTCAAGTGGGCCATAGGAAGCATCACTATGAACAAAGCTAGTGGAGGTGATGGAATTTCAGTGGAGCTATTTCAAATCCTAAAAGATGATGCTATGAAAGTGCTGAACTCAATATGCCAGCAAATTTGGAGAACTCATCAGTGGCCACAGGACTGGAAAAGGTCAGTTTTCATTCCAATCCCAAAGAAAGGCAATGCCAAAGAATGTTCAATCAAACTACCGCACAACCGCACTCATCTCAGATGCTAGCAAAGTAAAGCTAAAATTTCTCCAAATGAGGCTCCAACAGTACGTGAACTGAGAACTTCCAGATTTCAAGTTGGATTTAGAAAAGGCAGAGGAACCAGAGATCAAATTGCCACTGTCTGCTGGATCATCTAAAAAGAAGAGTTCCAGAAAAACATCTACTTCTGCCTTATTGACTATGCCAAAGTCTTTGACCATGTGGATCACAACAAACTGTGGGAAATTCTGAAAGAGATGGGAATACCAGACCACCTTACCTGCCTCCTGAGAAATCTGTATGCAGGTCAAGAAGCAACAGTTAGAAACAGACATGGAACAACAGACTGGTTCCAAATCATGAAAGAAGTATGTCAAGGCTGTGTATTGTCACCCTGCTTATTTAACTTATATGCAGAGTACATCATGCGAGATGCTGGGCTGCATGAAGCACAAGCTGGAATCAAGATTGCCAGGAGAAATATCAATAACCTCAGATATGCAGATGACACCACCCTTATGGCAGAAAGCGAAGAAGAACTAAAAAGCCTCTTGATGAAAGTGAAAGAGGAGAGTAAAAAAGTTGGCTTAAAGCTCACCATTCAGAAAACTAAGATCATGGCATCTGGTCCCATCACTTCATGGCAAATGGGGAAACAATGGAAACGGTGACAGACTTTACTTTTTGGGGCTCCAGAATCACTGCAGATGGTGATTGCAGCCATGAAATTAAAAGGTGCTTGCTTCTTGGAAGAAAAGCTATGACCAATCTAGATAGCATATTAAAAAGCAGAGACGTTACATCGCCGACAAAGATCCATCTAGTCAAAGTTATGGTTTTTCCAGTAGTCATGTATGGACATGAGAGTTGGACCATAAAGAAAGTTGAGTGCCGAAGATTGATGCTTTTGAGCTGTGGTGCTGGAGAAGACTCTTGAGAGTCCCTTGGACTGCAAGGAGATCAAACCAGTCAATCCCAAGGAAATCAGTCCTGAATATTCACTGGAAGGACTGAAGCTGAAGCTCCAATACTTTGGCCACCTGATGCGAAGAACTGACTCATTGGAAAAGACCCTGATGCTGGGAAAGATTGAAGGCGGGAGGAGAAGGGGACGACAGAGGATGAGACGGTTGGATGGCATCACCGACTCGATGGACATGGGTTTGAATGAGCTTTGGGAGCTGGTGATGGACAGGCAAGCCTGGCACACTGCAGTCCATGGGTCGGACACCACCGAGTGAGTGAACTGAACTGAAGTGTGGATAAGGATGTGGAAAATGGGGAATTCTTGTCCACTGTTGGCCTGAGTGTAGTGTAGCCAGTATGAAAAACAGTATGGAGGCTCCTCAAAAAATTAAAAATAAAACTATCATACAATCCAGCAATCCCATTTTCGTGTATGGATCCAAAGGAAATGAAGTCATAATCTTGAAGAGATATCTGCACTATGTTCACTGTAGCTTTATTCACAATAGTCAAGACATGTCCATCAATGGATGAATGTGTAAAGAAACACACACCCACACAATGGAAAATCACGCAGCCATTAAAGGGAAAGAATTTCAGTCAGCTGAACTGAGGTGGATGAACCTGAAGTCTCTTATACAGAGTGAAGTAGGTCAGAAAGACAAATACCACATATTAACACATATATATGGAATCTAGGAAAATGGCACTGATGAAACTATTTGCAGGGCAGGAAGAGAGATGAAGACGTAGAGAACGGACTTGCGAACATGGGGGGAAGAAGAGCATGGGATGAATCTGGAGATTAGCACTGACATATATACACTACTGTGTGTAAAACAGACAACTCACGGGAAGCTGCTGGACAACACGAGGAGCTCAGCTTGGTGCTCTGTGAGGACCGAGAAGGGTGGGACGGGGATGGGTGGGAGGGAGGCTCAGGAGAAAAGGGATATATATATATATATATACACACACACGTATATGTATATATACATATATACAAAGCAAATCGCCAATAAAAACAATTTTTTTTAAGAACCAAATAAATAAAAGTATTATATGGGAAATACAGCAACGATTAAAAAAAGAAGAAGAAGGAGGAGTTCTTGCACACCGGCTTTCGTCCTTTGAATGAACCAGCACAAGCTGGTTTGGGAGCTTGGCAGCAAAAGGAGAAGGATTGTGACACACCCCACAGCTGCATTCACCTTTCCCCTTAATATCTAGACTCTTTCCACTTCTTAACAAAATATTCAGAGCTGGGGGAGAGAGGAATATTAACACTAAATCGTCATTTGGTAAGTGCAAAACCAAGGCTCAGAGAAATACAGCGATAAATCATAATTTATAAAAAATGCATTAGGGATTTCCGTGGTGGTCCAGTGGCTAAGACTCTGAACTCCCAACACAGGGGGCCCAGGTTAGATCCCTTGTTGGGGCACTAGATCCCACGTGCCACAGCTAAGACCTGCCACAGCCAAATAAATAAATTAAATAAATGTTTAAAAAATACATTAGTTGGGTAGCTTCCACTCTATGCAATTGATCTGCAGTTAAAAAAGAGACTTTTGCCTAAGTTTTGCATAGGAAGTGTGTTCCTGCACTTTAATTAGGAAAATTCCTGATAAAAACAAGTCTTTTAACCTTTTATGGGTCATGGATATCCCTGAGAATTCACTGAAAGCTGTGAATTCTTTCCCCAAGAGTAGCCGATAAGGGCACAGATATAATTTTGTGTACAGTTTGAAAAGCTCACCCATGTATCTCCTGGCAATTTCTGAGTCAAGGCTAAAGAAGCCTGCTTTAAAGTGTTAGCTGTACAGTGTTTTTTTTTATTCTGGCAGTGTGGCATGTGGGATCTTAGTTCCCCAAGCAGGGATTCAACCTGTGTCCCCTGGACCCCTCCCTACATTGGGAGCACGGAGTCTTAACCATTGGACCACCAGGAAGTGCCCAGCGGTACAGTTTTGTAAGATGGTTTAAATCTGCACAGCCTACACCTGAAAACTTTCTAAGGGAGGAGGGGGGATACATAACAAGTAAAAAGTGATTATGATGCTGTTTTTCAGTATTTGAATCAAAGCTTAAAATTATGGTTTGGCAGCATACACATGCAGATTAAAATAAAAGGTATTTATTAACCTTATACCACAGCCAAATGGTATCAACATTCAAGGTTCCAAACTGTTCTGACAAGTGGACCCCTGCACTAAAAATACTCTAAGGACACCTGCAAGAACCACTAGCTTCTCTCTGTCTGCATCTGAGGCTTTCACGCTCTGTACTGAGGCCACATTCTTAAATCCTTGCTATAAGAAGGCACAGGAAATGTTCACATTGTTTACTGCAATGTACACACATCTGCAATTTAAGGTGACATCTTTTCCCACCTGAAGGACGACATTGTGGCACTAAGTTACTGGGTTTCTAGTAAACATTTTGCATTAGAAGAATGGCTACACAAAAACTTGCCTGCTAATTTACGGATCCATAAAGTCTTCTTTTAACTGGGAGGCTGTGGTAACTGCTAGAAACTGCATTCGCGTTCAGCAGGCTTTCCCTCCTGGTGACCTCTGCGTGCCCAGCAAGCTGCCCCTGCCCGTTTTAGCCACAGCTCTACAAGTGGTGAAGGTGATGGTAACACGAGCTGGCTCCGGCTGCAAATAGCAACAGGCCTGCCATGAGTGAAAGCCCAAATATAGACCTGCCCGCTGCTGACTGCTCAAGTGTCACCAGCAGAAGTTACATGCTGTCCCCTGAATTACTTCTATTACCGTGGGGACTGGAGTCTGGGGCCTCCACGGAGGGGATTAAGATGTCTAGTTATGCCTAGAGGGTGGAGGGCTGTCACAGCAAAGGCAGGAGGCTGGCTGCAGGCCACAAAGAGGAGGAGGACTTCGGGGAGCCCCCAGGTATCCACCTGGCCTGAGGGGCTTTATCCAGAGTCTTTTCAACAAGCGCAACTCTGAAGGTAATCAAACACAACTTACTTCTTTTCTCCCACAATTCCTTGAACATTTACTCATGTATTCTCTCAGGATAAAAATCAAGCACACCAGGGACTTCCTGCTCCCTCTTAGGTAACACAGTCCTAGGGTTATTTGAAGGCATAGTCTCCATTCAGTAATGGAAGGTACAGTCCAATATGTTAATTAAAAAGTCAAACTTAGTTTGGACTTTTCAGGTGGCACTTGCGGAAAAGAACCTGCCTGCCAATGCAGATGCAGGAGATGTACGAGTCGTGAGTTCAGTTCCTGGGTTGGGAAGATCCCCTGGAGGAAGGAATGGCAACCCCCTGAAGTATTCTTGCCTGGAAAATCCCATGGACAGAGGAGCCTGGTGGGCTACAGTCCACAGGGTTGCAAAGAGTAGGACATGACTAAGGTGACTTAGCACCTAGCACAACACACAGAATTAGTTTGCTGCTGCTGCTAAGTCGCTTCAGTCGTGTCCAACTCTGTGCGACCCCATAGATGGCAGCCCACCAGGCTCCCCCGTCCCTGGGATTCTCCAGGCAAGAACACTGGAGTGGGTTGCCATTTCCTTCTCCAATGCATGAAAGTGAAAAGTGAAAGTGAAGTCGCTCAGTCATGTCCTACTCTTAGCAACCCCATGGACTGCAGCCCACCAGGCTCCTCTGTCCATGGGATTTTCCAGGCAAGAGTGCTGGAGTGGGGTGCCACTGCCTTCTCTGAAAATTAGTTTGGCCAGCATCAAAATCTCCTCCGTTCCCCAGCTGAGGCCTCTGCAGCTAGAAATCTGCCTTTTCTCCCTGCACCTCCTCCCAAAGCTGCTGGTTTGTTCGCCAGGGACAGGAGGTGATAATGTGATAAGGCAGCGCCTATCTGAGCTAATGCCACCGAGGGTGGGTGGTAGCTTCTGCTTCTCTGGGGCAGACACTCAGATCTCTCTGAGCTTTTCTACATCTCTGGGGTTCCCCATGATGCTCTCCCCTGGAGTTCCCACCGCCAGGCTGAGAACTCCTCTTTTTCAAGGGATCCCTTGTACTCCTCCTCCAGGCTTTGGGGGACCACCTCTAAGATTCCTCAGATGAGGTCTCCTCACCCATGCAGCTGGTTCTCTCAGGCAGGATACAGGCGCCTCCTTGCTGGCTCGGTGGTTCAGCTGGCCCACATCTGGATCTTGGGATGCAGGCTCCATCCTTGGTCCTGGCAAACTCTGGGATGCAGACGCTTCCAACACAGCCACTCCACCAGCTCAGCCACCAGAAAAGCCAGTCCTCTCTCCTCTGGCCACCATTGGCCCACCTGCAGGAAATACAGCAAACTCTCTGAAGGGTCCTGTTTTTGAACACCCCTCACGGGGCTTAGGGGTAGAGGGTAGCATTTCCAATACTGCCCCTGCCCCTTCCAGTCCAACCACAGCTCTCTCCAGAAAAATTGCTCCACTAGTCTCCCTCCGAGATGCCCTCTCTTCTTCACTCTGATCCCTTATTTTTTTCCACTGGTGCAGGGTTCTGGATCATTTCCTTTAAAAGTCTGAATGTGGTGATTTGATCTTAGAATTTGACATCTACTGCTTTTTGAAATCTTAATCATAATTTTATTTTAAAAAACATTGTTACTGCCAAGTATCTATATAACAAAAATATTGGAAGCAAATAAAACATCAAAAGCAAAAAATCTGAAAGAATAAATTATGCAAAGATACATTATGTACAAGAAGGTTCACCACAGCGTTATCTCTATTGGCAGAAAATTGAAGTTAATCTATTTCTACCAAAATAGAATAATGTCAACTCAGTATTGGCAAGTATTAAAATAATGATGTAGATACCTATTTTTTAAATGTGGAAAATGCCCACAATATATTTGTAGAAACAGTAGAAAGTAGAAAGACTATGCAAAATATTAGGGGCAGGGGTGTACCTATGGCTGATTCTTATTGATGTATGACAGAAAACCACAAAATACTGTAAAGCAATTATCCTTCAATTAAAAAAAATAAATTAAAAGAGTATGCAAAATATTATTACAGTATAAAACCACCTGATGCAAAGAACTGACTTATTGGAAAAGACTCTGATGCTGGGAAAGATTGAAGGCAGGAGGAGAAGGGGATGACAGAGGATAAGATGGTTGGACAGCATTACCGACTAGATGACAAGCTCCGGGATTTGGTGATGGACAGGGAAGCCTGGTGTGCTGCAGTACATGGGTTCGCAAAGAGGTAGACATGACTGAGTGACTGAACTGAACTGAACTGAATAAATATATATATACACACACAAAGTAAAAGCAAGGTTTACGTCTTCTGAGTTATATTACTTTTATCTTTCTATCTCTGATGTGTCCATTTTATAATAATTATATTTACCATGTGCTACTTTAAAAAAGTCTTTATTTCTTGTTTTAAATAGTATATAGTGTTTGACTTAGAAAAAAGCAAATACTACAAAAGAACCAAAAAATGAAGTGAATGTATACCAGTCATACATCCTGGAAACAATTATTAGGTTTGGTGTATACTTATCCATATTTTTTCTAAGAATATATACATTTATTCCCCTCACATGAAATAAAAATTATAGAAAGCCTAATTTCATTTTGAAAAAGCAAATAATTTAGAAAGACTAATAGAAATGATAATATAAAAAATAGAGTTAAAAAACATTCTATAAAGACTATACAGGGGCTTCCCTGGTGGCTCAGTGGTCAAGAATTCACCTGCCAATGCAGGAGACATAGGTTCAGTCCCTGATCTGGGAAGATCACACTTGCCACAGAGCCACTAAACCCATGCACCAAAACTACTGAGCCTGTGCTACAGAGCCTGGGAGCCGCAACTACTGAGCCCATGTGATACAACTCCTGAAGGCCGCACGCCCTAGAGCCAGTCCTCTGCAACAAGAGAAGCCGCCACAGTGAAAAACCAGGGTGCTGCAACTAGAGAGTAGCCCCTGCTCATTGCATCTAGAGAAAAAGTCCGTTCAGCAATTAAGACTCAGCACTGCCAACAAGTGAATTAATTATTAAAAAATATATACAAAAAGATATTAAACAGACTAGTTCAGTTCAGTCATTCAGTCATGTCCAACTCTTTGTGACCCCATGGAATGCAGCATACAATGCTTCCCTGTCCATCACCACTTCTGGAGCTTACTCAAACTCATGTCCATTGAATCGGTGATACCATTCAACCACCTCATCCTCTGTTGTCCCCTTCTCCTGCCTTCAATCTTTCCCAGCATCAGGGTCTTTTCAAATGAGTCAGCTCTTTGCATGAGTGGGCCAAAGTATTGGAATTTCAGCTTCAGTATCAGTCCTTCCAAAGAATATTTAGGGCTGATTCCCTTTACGATTGACTGGTTGGATTTCCTTGCTGTCTAAGGGACTCTCAAGAGTCTTCTCCAACAGCACAGTTCAAAAGTATCAATCTTCGGCACTCAGCGTTCTTTATGATCCCACTCTCACATCCATACATGACTACTGGAAAAACCATAGCTTTGACTAGATAGACTTTTGTTGGCAAAGTAATGTCTCTGCTTTTGAATATGCTGTCTAGGTTGATCATAGCTTTTTGTCCGAGGAGCAAACACCTTTTAATTTCATGGCTGCAATCACCATGTGCAGTGATTTTGGAGCCCCCCAAAATAAAGTCTGTCACTGTTTCCATTGTTTCCCCATCTATTTGCCATGAAATGATGGGACCAGATGCCATGATCTTCGTTTTCTGAATGCTGAATTTTAAGCCAACGTTTTCACTCCCCTCTTTCACTTTCATCAAGAGGCTCTTTAGTTTTTCTTCCCTTTCTGCCATAAGGGTGATATCATCTGCATATCTGAGGTTATTGGTATTTCTCCTGGCAATCTTGATTCTGGCTTGTGCTTCATCCAGACCAGCATCTCGCATGATGTACTCTCCATATAAGTTAAATCAGCAGGGTGACAATACACAGCTTTGATGTACTCCTTTGGCCACCTGATGTGAAGAACTGATTCATTGGAAAAGACTCTGATGCTGGGAAAGATTGAAGGCAAGAGGAGAAGGGGACGACGGAGGATGAGATGGTTGGATGGCATCACCGACTCAGTGGACATGAGTTTGAGTAAACTCGGGAGTTGGTGATGGACAGGTAGGCCTGGCATGCTGCAGTCCATGGAGTCGCAAAGAGTTGGACACAACTGAGCAACTGAACTGACTGACTGAGATGTTTTTCTGGAACTCTCTTGCTTTTTCTATGATCCAATGGACACTGGCAATTTGATCTGTGGTTCCTCTGCCTTTTCTAAATTCAGCTTGAACATCTGCAATTTCACAATTCTCGTACTGTTGAAGTCTGGCTTGGAGAATTTTGAGCATTACTTTACTAGTGTGTGAGATGAGGGCAATTGTGTGGTAGCTTGAACATTCTTTGGCATTGCCTTTCTTTGGGATTGGAATGAAAACTGACCTTCTCCAGTCCTGTGGCCACTGCTGAGTTTTCCAAATTTGCTGGCATATTGAGTGCAGCACTTTCACAGCATCATCTTTGAAGATTTGAAATAGCTCAACTGAAATTCCATCACCTCCACTAGCTTTGTTCGTAATGACGCTTTTAAGGCCCACTTGACTTCACATTCCAGGATGTCTGGCTCTAGGTGAGTGATCACACCATTGTGGTTATCTGGGTCATGAAGATCTTTTTTGTACAGTTCTTCTGTGTATTCTTGCCACCTCTTCTTAATATCTTCTGTTTCTGTTAGGTCCATAGCATTTCTATCCTTTATTGTGCCCATCTTTGCATGACATATTCCCTCGGTATCTCTAATTTTCTTGAAGAGATCTCTAGTCTTTCCCATTCTATTGTTTTCCTCTATTTCTTTACATTGATCACTGAGGAAGGCTTTCTTATCTCTCCTTGCTATTCTTTGGAACTCTGCATTCAGATGAATGTATCTTTCCCTCTCTCCTTTGCCTTTAGCTTCTCTTCTTTTCCAAGCTATTTGGAAGGCCTCCTCAGACAACCATTTCGCCTTTTTACATTTCTTTTTCTTGGGGATGGTCTTGATCGTTGCCTCTGGCACAAGGTCACAAACCTCCGCTCATAGTTCTTCAGATTTAATCTCTTGAATCTATTTGTCACTTTCACTGTATAATTGTAAGGGATTTGATTTAGGTCATACCTGGATGGTCTAGTGGTTTTCCATACTTTCTTCATTTTAAGTCTGAATTTGGCAATAAGAAGTTCATGATCAGAGTCACAGTCAGCTCCTGGTCTTGTTTTTGCTGACTATATAGAGCTTCTCCACCTTTGGCTGCAAAGAAAATAATCAACTGGATTTAGATATTGACCATCTGGTGATGGCATGTGTAGAGTCTTCTCTTGTGTTGTTGGAAGGGGATGTTTGCTATGACCAGTACATTCTCTTTGCAAAATTCTGTAAGTCTTTGACCTGCTTCGTTTTGTACTCCAAGGCCAAATTGCCTGTTACTCCAGGTATCTTTTGACTTTTGACTTTTGCATTCCAGTCCCCTATAATGAAAATCACATCTTTTTTGGGTGTTAGTTCTAGAAGGTCTTGTAGGTCTTCACAGAACCATTCAACTTTAGCTTCTTCAGCATTGCTGGGCAGGGCACAGGCTCGATTACTGTGATAGTGAACGGTTTGCCTTGGACACGAACAGAGATTGTTCCGTTACTTTTGAGATTGCATCCAAGTACTGCAGTTTGGACTCTTTTGTTGACTATGATGGCTACTCCATTTCTTCTAAGGGACTTTTGGTGGAGAGTTCTGACAAAACATGGTCCACTGGAGAAGGGAATGGCAAACCACTTCAGTATTCTTGCCATGAGAACCCCATGAACAGTATGAAAAGGCAAAAAGATAGGACACTGAAAGATGAACTCCCCAGGTCGGTAGGTGTCCAATATACTACTGGAAATCAATGGAGAAATAACTCCAGAAAGAATGAAGAGATGGAGCCAGAGAAAAAAACAATACCTAGCTGTGGATGTGACTGGTGATGAAAGTAAAGTCCAATGCTGTAAAGACCAATATTGCATAGGAACCTGGAATACTAGGTCCATGAATCAAGGCAAATTGGAAGTGGTCAAACAGGAGGCAGCAAGAGTGAACATCGACATTTTAGGAATCAGTGAACTAAAATGGACTGGAATGGGTAAATTTAACTCAGATGACCATTATATCTGCTACTGCGGTTAAGAATCCCTTAGAAGAAACAGACCTGAATTGTAAGTAAATCATATTAGCTAATACAGTAAAAAATAGTTTGAGGGAAAATAAATCACTTCAGCTAAAAGGTTCTCTCCAAATGACAACCAGAGCAGAGCCCCACCTTTCTTTGGTATTAAAGGGAGGGACCTTCAGATAGAGGCAATTTTACCTTCAAGCTACTTTCCTAGAGTGTCCTAGTTGCCCTGGGGCTAGATCATCTGCCTTGGGATTGTCTTCAGGCTGGGAGATGCCCTAACCATAGTTTCAGCCTGGCCCTGTTTTTCTTTGCTGGGGGGGGGGGGGGGGTGGTCAGTGTTGGAAATCTGATTCCAGGCTTTCCTAGCTCAAAAACTTCAACAATCCCTTCACTGGTTCCTGAATCAAACTTTTGAAAATCTTGTTTAGATGAAAGGCTTCTTCCCTGCTCCCTGAGCTTCTTGTTCCTCCCGCTCTGTCCTCCAACCGCACTACCACTCTATCAGCTCTCTCAGGATGTGAGCTGACATGTACTGTATTTCCGTCTACCCTGTACATTTCCTAGGTAGAGACCAGTGCTGCCTTATTCCCTGTATGAACAGGTTCAGCTCCAACCCACACTCCATCCCCAGCTGAAAGTACATCACCCCATCTCCTTAAACAGGTCTTCAGTAGCCAGGTGGTCTGAAGTGTCTGAATTGCCTGAGTGTCTGGGTATCTCAAGAAAAGTTTCTTTTCTGGATCTCAGTTTCCTTATCTCTATAATGACAAGTTAGAACATGGATTGTATTTAAACATGTTGGTTGGGAGCCGGAAGGATTTGAAGATGGAGGTATCTTTTTTTCTTTTTGGGGGGGCATGACCCCTTCGTGCGCAGCCTCCCAAAACATTATACATTACATAAAAGCTTGCTGAATTGATACCAATAAACTTGTGGCTTCTACCTAGTGCCTGGCACTTACGCCCTCAACAAGTAACTATTAAGTTTAATGTTACACCTCACCGTTCTTGAGCTCAGGAACGATGTATTCACTAGGGCCCTGATGATAGAAGACCAAGTCAACCGGGTTTCCGTTCTCAAGAGGCTCACAGTTTAGTGTAGGAGGCTAAGACAACAACTAGTTCGTTTAACAAACATTTTTTCAATGTCAGTGCGTACATAGGTGGAAAAGGTGAGGCAAGAGTGGTAATCCCAGGATCAGGACCAGGTTGCGACATTGGTTGATTCCAAGCGGCGACCTCCTGACCATTTCTTTGGTTGTCGCGAAGCCTCCCATCTATCATCCAACCAATCGCGGAAGCGTTGTTGGAAGCCTCCCAGGCAGCAGACAGCCAATCAAAAGTGCCGAGGGTGGCGGTGGTGGGGGTGCTGACGCCGATTCCAGTTCAGCGAAAAATGACGCCGTCCGGACTGTGCAGCGGCTGCTGGTGCGAGGAGACCAGGCTCTGGAGAGCCGAGCCCGCCGGGCGCTGACCGCTGGCGGCCATGGAGGACGAGCAGCCCGACAGCTTGGAGGGCTGGGTGCCGGTCCGCGAGGACCTCTTCGCCGAGCCCGAGCGGCACCAGCTGCGCTTCCTGGTGGCCTGGAATGATGTGGAGGGCAAGTTCGCCGTGACTTGTCACGACCGCACGGCGCAGCGGCGGCGGCGGCGCGAGGGGAGCCAGCCGGGGCCCGAACCCGCGCCCGAGCCCGAGGCCGCCGCACCCCCGCCCAGTTGGGCGGGCCTGATCTCGGCTGCCGGGCTCCGCGGCGCGCACCGGCAGCTGGCAGCGCTGTGGCCGCCGCTCGAGCGCTGCTTCCCGCGGTTGCCGCCGGAGCTAGACGCAGGCGGCGGCGGGGCCTGGGGCCTGGGGCTCGGGCTGTGGACGCTGGTGTGGTCGGCGCCCGCAGGCCCGGGCGAGGCGGCGCTGCAGGAGCTGTGCGGGCAGCTGGAACGCTACCTCGGCCAGGCGGCCGACGGCTGCGGCGGCGCGGCGGTGCGCGACGCGCTCTTCCCGGGCCAACGCTGCGCGGCGGACTGCGAGAGCACGCGAGAATTCCGGGAGCGAGCCCTGCGCGCGCGGCGCGATGGGGCGAGCGCGCGGCTGCGCCAGGTACGCGCCCGCCGGGCCCACGCGGGTCCTTTCCGTGTTGCTTTGCCTGGGGAGGGACGAGTGCGAGAGTGGGGTCTTCCGGTTATCTGCGTGATGCGCGGAAGGGGCGCGCAGCAGCGAGGGGACTTCCGGAGGAACCCGCACGGGGCCTGGCGAGAGGGCTGAGTTAAAGTTTATTCGCAGTTCAGAGCCAGAGTAGGCTCTTTAACCTTTCGCCTGGAGATATTGGCGGAGCAGGCTGTTGTGACCGGAAATGCCAGAGAATACTGAAAGAGAAACTAGAAACATCCCATAAGTGTAGGAAGTGATAACAAGGACTGGATGTAAACAAAAGCAGGTTCCGTGTATGAGGGAAAGCCCCATAAGGGAGACAAGATGTGTTAGAGGATGAAGGGGCTTCTAGGACCTATGCTTTTGAGGTAAGAAAGACTTGGTGAGGTGATTTCCTTGGTGGTCCAAGGAAAGGACTCCCCGTTTTGCACTGCGATGGGGCCACTGGCTCCCAAGACCCCCGCATGCCCAGTGTGGCCAACAAAACAAAACAGACTTGGTCCAGTGGAAAGCCGATAGGATATGAGCTGTATTCATCAGTTGGGAGCAGCAGCAATAGGAAAGCAGTTTTAAGCTTGAAAGAGGTTGTTAGAGCGATTGAACGATTCATTTTTTGAGCGCTGAGTTTACAGAACTGAAGGGGATTCAAAAAAGGGTTTCAGAGGAAAACATGGCTCATATATCCACAACGAACTGACTATTCCTAAGTCAAGACTGAGTTCTCTATGCTACACCCGGACATGCCTCTTGCCGGCCCTTTCTCACTATTTATTGTTTTAGTCGCTAAGTCGTGTGTGACCCCATTGACTGTAGCTCACCAGGCTCCTCTGTCCATGGGATTTCCCAGGCAAGAATACTGGAGTGGTTTGCTATTTCCTTCTCCAGGGGATCTTCCCCACCCAGGGATCAAACCTGCCTCTCCTGCACTGCAGACGGATTCTTTACCACCGCACCACGAGGGAAGCCCTTTCTCACTTTCGTTCTTAATCAAATGATTTTTCTCTGCATTCATTTGAGGAAGGGGAGGTGTAAGAACAATTTATCCACATTCCAACATCTTAATTATATTCTCTCAAGCTAAATATAGAATGAGCTTTTTATACACCCACTTCTCATGGGTTTATTTCACTTGATAATATGAGGAAACCACAGGGCAGTTTCAGGCTAGTTAGCTTTTGATCTTCAGTTTTACCATGTTGAATCACTTATTTTTCAGTATACACTTTATCCAAGTTTGAGTTCATTCAGAGGTATTATGGCACTAGTATAGTTCATACTGTTAAGCTAGATGTTGACACTGGTATAGTTCACCTGTTTACCTGGAACATGCGGGTGGAGTGAGGGCTTAAATATGAAATACACTGCATCCATGGAAGTGCATGTAATAATGTTAGTACTCAGCTCATATGTAGAACA
This sequence comes from Ovis canadensis, assembly GCF_042477335.2. Classification (NCBI taxonomy): domain Eukaryota; kingdom Metazoa; phylum Chordata; class Mammalia; order Artiodactyla; family Bovidae; genus Ovis; species Ovis canadensis. The sequence continues at coordinate 35,429,852 of NC_091262.1, forward strand.
GGAAAGCAGTTGATTCTAGAATTAGACCAATTAGTAACATTGCTAGAATATAGAAAGTGAAACTGAATGTTTTGAAGTCTGAATAGTCTTAAGAAATAAGGCTGAAAAACATCAGTTATCCTAAGTTTACTTTTTCACGTGTTTTAATTTTCTTAAAGGAAACTTTTGCTTTTTTTTTTTGGAGGGGGGTGGGTAATCCTACTGTTATCACCTGGATAAAATGACTATGGAACATAGATTACTTTATTCTTAACTGGAGGGAAGGAAATAGAAGAATTTAAGGATGTACTGACCAAGGGGTGGGGGTGGGGAGTTTATACTGTTACTTGATTTTATTTCTCTTCTCCTGGGCAGTAAATTAGTTTCTTACCAAATGAGTTTTTCTAGATTATAAGTGCTCAATTTATTTCTTGCCCTGCCTCAGAAGCATTATTTAGAGGCTAGAGCCCCATTTGTGATGCTGTGAATGAGTCTACTTTGCTGGGGAATTGATGGGAATATTAACCTGGGGGAATTAAGAGAGTCAACATGCTGGAGAACTACTTGGAATCATCTCTGTGTCTTTATGAGTTTGTCTGTCTGTTTTGGTTTAATTGTATCACACGGCATGTAGGGTCTTAGTTCCCTGACCGGAGATTGAACCTATGCTGCCTGCAGTGGAAATGCAGTCTTAACTACTGGGCCACCAGGGAAGTCCCTCAGCAGTTTTAAAAAAGGAGTGCATTCTCACAATACCTTTATGGTCAAAAAAGTGATGGAAAAATATCCTCTCTCAGGTCCTTTTCTCTGAGTCCTTAGTACATGTACTACATACTTAGGACCAACTCTACATCCTCCTCTATCTCCCATTTATTATTATAAAAGTGCCCAGATTACTGAACCAGTCTTCAAAAGCACAGTGCTGAATAAATGATTACAATAATAATATTCCTACTGTGGATGTACCATGATTTATTTAACCATTCTTACTGGGCATTTTGGTTGGAGGACAGTAACATTTTCATGTTTAATCAAATTGATGCGTTAATGTTAGGAACATTCAGGTTTCTTTAGCTCTGTTGGTTTGGTATGATCTTATACTGTCCATACTTGAACTTTATTTACATTTTGCCTTCTAGTTGCTTCAAGGGCATGAAAAAGCCAACACCATGGTAGCATTAATGAAAGTGTATCGAGAGGAAGATGAAGCGTACCAGGAATTAGTCACTGCGACAACTATGTTCTTCCAGTATTTACTGCAGCCATTCAGGGACATGCGAGAACTTGCAACTTCATGTAAGCTTGCTATTTTGGTACGTTTTACGTTTTTACTTTATCAGATTTACTGTTTATGACATGCTGTTTCTTTAGTTGCATTAATGATTCAATCTGTGTTTCCACTTTGGGTTCACCCCTTGTTTCGATAATATTGTAGATACATCCAATTTATTTTTTAAATTGATTGAAAGACAAAGACATTTGAAAAATGTATTTATTTATTTTTGGCTGTGCTGGGCCATGCATGGACTTTCTCTAGTTGAGGTGAGCGGGGGGCTGCTCTCCAGTTGTGGTGTGCGGGCTTCTCTTGTGGCTTGTGGGCTCCAGAGTATGGGCTAGGTGTTGTGATTGCACGGGCTTAGTTGCCCCGCCGCATGTGGGATCTTCTCAGACCAGGGATAAAACCAGTGTCCCTGGGATTGGCAGGTGAGCCACTGGACCACCAGGGAGGTCTCCAAACAATATATATTAACAGAGAAACACAGCTTGACAGTATTCCCTTCTAGAAAAAGTTATTCGAGTAGTACAAAGTAAAGTAGGGTATTTTTTCCTTTATGCTCCAGAGTATCCCTTTGTCTTCCAGAGGATGCTGCACTTAGAGCCTTATTTATACTCAGTAAGGAACTGATGAGTGAATGAAATTTAATTGACTAAGTAGTAGTAATAAAAGTAGTTTAAATAATCCACATGACCAGTTTCTTTCAATTTTCTAATGGTTCTACATGACTCTTTTCTCTTACTGATACAACTTTCCCTTCTTTCTGTAGAAGTCCTTGGATGAGGATGATCTGGGTCCTAAAAGGATAGTTTCCCTGCAGAAGGAAGCCCAAGAATGGACCAGACGGGCTGAAGAAGCTATAGTCTCTGTTCAAGATATTACAGTGAATTATTTTGAAAAAACGGTAGAAGCATTAGCAGGTAATAATTTTAAAATGCTATACTAAGATACATGTAATTTTCATTGTACTCAGAAGATACTTGAGTGCCTCTTAAGCACCAGATTCTGTATTTTCTAGGTACTAAGGATTCACTATAAGGATAAGCATGAAGTGAAGTGAAGTGAAGTCGCTCAGTCGTGTCCGACTCTTTGCGACCCCATGGACTGTAGCCTATCAGGCTCCTCCATCCATGGGATTTTCTAGGCAAGAGTGCTGGAGTGGATAGACACTGTAAAGTCAGATGAGGGAAGAGAAATCTTAATTATATTATTCATTCAAACACATGGAAAATGGCAGTGGCAACAAGCCATATGAAGAAGAGAAACATGGGGCGCTGAGAGCCTAGGAGAGAAAAATGAGACTCAATGAGAGTGGTCACAGAAGGCCTCTGAGAAGTGGCATTTGCCCTCCTATCTGAAGGGTAAATGGAAGTGGAGAGAGCAGAAAATTGATGAGAGGGTGTACCAGGCAGGAGTAGCATTTACAAAGGCCCTCTGGTATGAGGGAGCTTGACAAGCATGAGGAAGCCACGGGCTGGAGCACAGCGCAGACATACCTCATCTCATTGCTCATTTCATGGTGCTATACCTTACGCCACTTCACAGGTAGTATGATTTTTACAGATTGAAGGTTTGTGATAGTCCTACACTGAGCAAGTCTATTATAAAATAGCAAGTGCTGGGACCTCCCTGGTGCTCCAGTGGTTAAGATTCTGTGCTGCTAATGCAGGGGGGTGTGCAGGTTCGATTCCTGGTTGGGGAACTAAGATCTCATATGCCATGTGGTGCAGTCAAAAGATAAAAATAAAATAAATTTTAAGAATAGCAACTACTGTTTTTCCTACAGCATTTGTCCCACTTTGCACATTTTAGTCATTTTCCCAATATTTCAAACTTTTACATTTTGTTATGGTGATCTGTGGTGAGTGATATTTGATGTTACTATGCCAAAGCGATTACAGCTCAAAGCTCAGATGATGGTTAGCACTTTTTAGTAATAAAGTATTTTTAAATTAAGGTATGTACATTTTTTTTAAGACATAAGATTCCTGCACACTTAATAGACCACAGTACAGTGTAAACATAACTTTTGTATGCAGTGGGAAACAAGAAAATCCAACCTGATTTATTGTGGTGTTCACTTTACTGTGTTGATCTGGAATTGAACCTGAACTACCTCTGTGGTCTGCCTGTACAGAGAATGTGGTGTGAGAGAATGCTGGCAGACAGGCAGGGACAAGACCATATGGTCCTGTAGGCTGGGTGAAGTACTTTTTGTTTATTGTTTTTTTTCGGCCACATCATTGAGGTGGAAGTGCAGAGTCTTAACCACTGGACTGGTAGGGAAGTCCCTGGATTGAGGTGCTTTTGTCTAATCTTCCGTCACTGTTGATAGTAGCTGCAAATAGCAACAACTTATTACCAGTTTGTTAAATTATAGTACATTCATAAAGTAGAATACTATGTAGCTATTAAACATGATTCTCTATAACAATTTTTATGAATAGCAAGAATTCTGTGATACAGTAAGTGAAATAAACAAGGTATAAAGCAGAATGATATCCTGGGACGGGGGAGGGGGGGTTGGTGGTTTGTTTTGGTCAAACTGTATCTTCCTGTTTGTCTAGTTAGACACAGAAACAGCCCAGAAGTATTTGCACCAAGATGTAAGAAGCAATTGCTTTAAGTAAGTGAGATTCATGATTTTCTTTTTTTAAATGAAGTCATCTAAAATTTTATACTAAATAACCATGTATTATTTTTGTGACAATAAAAAAATCACTAACATACAAGTTTTCTTTTAAAAGGGATGTTTTGCCGGTAACATGGAAGGCAATAAACAGAATTTGTTCAGGATGAATTTTTCCTTTTTAAAAAAGTTTCTTTTTTTATTATGAGTTGTAATTATGTTTTATTTTATTAATTATAATCCAACAGGAATGAAGAAACAGATGGCACAGGATGAGAAGAGATTTGGCCAGGCTGCCTGGGCCACAGCAACTCCCAGGTTGGAAAAACTCAAGCTGATGTTAGCCCGGGAGACTCTACAACTCATGAGAGCCAAAGAGCTGTGTTTAAATCACAGAAGAGCTGAAATTCAGGGCAAGGTAAGACAAACATAAGTGAAGCTTTGTTTTACAAATACACTTTTATTTTAGGTAGCATCCTTACTCACTTGTTCCAACACCATCTTTTTTATCTTAAAAATTTTGTTAATTAAAAAAAATTTTTTCTAAGTTTCACCATTTTGTTTATTTATTGGGTTGCACTGGGTCTTAGTTGTGGCTCATGGGATCTCTGACCTTCCTTGTGGCATGTAGGAACTTTATTTGCAGCATGGGAACTCTCACCTGTGGCATGTGGGATCTAGTTCCCAGAGCAGGGATTGAATGCAGGCTCTCTGCATTGCAAGCAGAGAGTCTTTGCCACTGGACCACAAGGGAAGTCCCCAGTACCATCTTCTGTTGTTATTGTCCAGTCACTGAGTCGTTCCAACTCTTTGCAACCCCATGGACTGCGGCACACCTCGCTTCCCTGTCGTTCATCATCTCCTGGAGTTTGCTTTAACTCATGTCCACTGAAGTTGGTGATGCCATCCAACTGTCTCATCCTCTCTCACCCCCTCCTCGTCCTGCCCTCAATCTTTCCCAGCATCAGGGTCTTTTCAGAATTTAGAGACTGGAAGTTTGGCCGTGAAGTTTCAGTTAAAATGTTTTTGAAATATTATATTGTCAGTCACTTGATGATCGAATTGGCCTCAGAACCAAGGCAGGTAATATACTTGAAAATAAGCCAAGCCATGTTTTCAGCACAATTTTAGAGTAGTTAAAGAGGTGCTTTGTCTTAGGAGCATAGTCAGTTTTATTTCCTATAACATTATCACTTTAAAGCAGAAAACATCTGTGAATACTTCATTGCCATTTATTTTCTCAAAACCTAAATGTTTTCATATGTTTCAGAGATGAGGTAAAGTATCTGTGGTCAATGCTGAAGAAGGCATTTTTATCCCATGAAGTGAAATGGAAAAGTGTCTCTTCTCTCTTTGCTTTTTTCACGTTTGATACTGAGCAGAGAAGGAATGGCAGCCCACTCCAGTATCATTAATACTCCAGTATTCTTGTCTGGAGAATCCAGGGACAAGGAGCCTCACAGGCTGCAGTCCATTGGATCCCAAAGAGTTGAACACAGTTGAGCAACTAACACTTTCACTTTCACAGAATAGAAAATAACTCAGATGCTTATAAAGTTTGCTTTTAATGGCCTATTTTAACTTGCTCTTATCTTTTTCATGAAAACAAGATGGAAGATCTTCCAGAACAAGAAAAAAAAATAAACATTGTCGATGACTTAGAAATACAATATTATGAAGTTCAATTAGAATTATACGAGGTTAAATTTGAGATATTAAAATATGAAGAAATACTGCTTGTTACTCAGTTGGACTCCATTAAAAGACTTATAAAAGGTAAAATTTATATTTCAGTGTATATCTTGGTATGTTTAAATTACAGATTCAAGGAAATACCATATTATCAATTATTTGTTGTATATTATATACTGAAATTTTCTAATACAGTTTCCCTTCAGTATTTTTGTCACTGAAATAATACGTTCATTGGTAAACATATAGCAAAACAAAGGGAAACTATTATTACTCCAGTTCCATCATCTAGAGATACTTTGTAGACTCTGTAGTTTCGTAGCCTTTTTTATATGCTAATGTTTAGAAATATCTATCAATTTCTTAAACCAAAACTGAGTATTCTGTTCAGTAACCTCTTTTTCATTTAATATATAATAGTCATCTTTCCATTTCAAAAAGTTATAAAATCAAAAATTTTAATGGCTGCATAGTATTCCATTAAATAGATATACTGGTATATCCACTTTTCACTGTTGTGAACAATGTAGTGAAGAACCTTCCTTTACATATGTCTTTGTGTGTAGGACAGATTCTTTCCTTGGAATAAATTTCTAAAGATGGAATCAGGTACATTTTACAAAATGTACGTTTTACATTTTGACACCTAATTGTTAAAACAACACTATAACAATCATTTGATAGACATTTTCCCATACCACTATTATTTTCTAATTTCTAAATTTCATTCTACTTAATGATGCTCCTATCAGCTGATGATGAAAATGTTTCCCTGTACTTATTCATTTAAATTCTTTGCCTATGTGATGGGAAAAAAAATGGCATCTTCTAATTTTCATTTGTTTCATTTACAAGTGATGTTGAACACAGTTTTGTATGTTTACTGGTCATTTGTTTTTATTTACTGCCTATTCATGGTCTTTGCCCATTTTTCTTTGGAATATTCCCTTTTTGTATTAGAGATGTTACTTTATTATCTGTCTTATGTTGCAAATCATTGCTCTGTCATTTGCTTTTTCGGAATATTTAATCTTTATGAAGTCACCTCTCTCAGTCTTTCTGCTTTGGTGTTGTAACTCCTTTATCCCAGAATTACACAGGTATTTACTTTTGTTTTTAGTATTTTTATGATTTTGCTTTTAAAAACATTTGGCTCTTTAATCCAGATGAAGCTTATTTTGATGTGGGGTAGCAATCTAAACTTTCCCCTCCAAATTCTTAGTCCCACTCACTGATTTTAAAAACATTTCCCCTGTTGCTTTGACTTGTCACCTGTCCCATATCCAGGATTATCATACTTGCTTTGATCTATTTATGAACTCTTATTTTCTTTCACTGATTTGTGAATGGCTCCTAGTAGCTGGTACCATGCTGTTCCTATTATTACATAAAGCAAATCCTTCCCTCAATCTACTTTTCCAAAAACTTTCTGACTCCTTATCACTCCTTTATTCTTCCAGATGAACTTTAGAATCATTTTGACAAGCTCAAAACAAAAAGCCCAAAAAACTCGGAATTTTTATTGGGATTGCAGTTAACATTAGAGATTACTTTGGGAAGAATTACCGTCTTTTCAATTTTGAATCTTCCCATCCAAGAACATGGTATGTCTCTCCATTTACTCAAGTCTGTTGTTTTCCCTAAAGTTCCTCCAAGTTTAGTTATTTTCTTCATATAGATCCTGAACATTTAATTTAATCCTGCTGCTGCTAAGTCGCTTCAGTCGTGTCCGACTCTGTGCGACCCCATAGACGGCAGCCCACCAAGCTCTGCCCTTCTCCTGGCAAGAACACTGGAGTGGGTTGCCATTTCCTTCCCCAATGCATGAAAGGGAAAAGTGAAAGTGAAGTCACTCAGTTGTGTCCAACTCTTAGCGACCTCATGGACTGCAGCCTACCAGGCTCCTCCATCCATGGGATTTTCCAGGCAAGAATAATCCTAGGTATTCAAAAAACTTTAGCTTCATGTTATAAGCACTTTACATATTTAGGAAGAAGTTCTATTAGAAAAAGGTTAGTCTGGATGGATGCATGCCAAACTATTCATATTTTCCTCTGGGAACAAAAGGACAAAGATTTGGTGAGGAAAGAGGAAAATTTTACTTTCTATTTCTGTGTACTTCTGTAGGACTTGAGTTTGTTGCAATCAGCATGTATTTTTAAAAAAATCAATACGTAATTAAGATTAAATATCATTAAGGCACCTTAATGACATGCTGCTGGTAGAACATATGTTGCCTTTCTCGAGGAGGGTGCTTTGACAACAGTGATCAGGAGCCTTAAATATTCATCTGCAAAGGAAGTAATAAAAAATGTATACAAAGATTTATATTCAAAGATGTTCATCACAGTGGAAATGATAATAATGGAACATTGTGACATTCTGAGAACAGAGAGTGCTTAAATTCGAGAATACTGTGTTGCCATTAAAATTGTATTTCTATCACATGGAAAAGTTTCTCTGAGAATTATCTTTACTGATACACGTAACTATGTAAGCTGCATGTGTGTGTGTATACATAGACACATATATATATCTGTTAATTGTAAGAACCTATAACTATCCTTACATTGGATATCCTTACATGCGTGGGCTTCCCTGGTGGCTCAGTGGTAAAGAATCCACCTGTCAATGTAGGAGACAGGGGTTCGATCCCTGATCTGAGAAGATGCTGCAGAGCAGCTAAACCTGTGCACCACAGCTGCTGAGCCCGAGCGCCCCAGAGCCTGTGCTCTGCCACAAGAGAAGCCACCGCAATGCGAAGTCCACGCACTGCAGCTAGAGAGTAGCCCCCACTCTCTGCACCTAGAGAAAGCCTGCGCAGCGATGAGGACCCAGTGCAGCCAAAAGAAAACAAAGTATGCATCATTTTTAATAAAATACGGTTTAAAAATCATTAATATGCTTCTAGATAAACAGGATGAAGTGATCTACTACGACCCGTGTGAAAGTCCAGAGGAACTTACGGTCATGGATGGTGTAATGGGGCTACAGGAAGGAAAGCAGCTGGAGGTGGGCGTGCTCAGCCGGCAGTGCCAGCAGCTGGAGTCAAAGCGGGGCAGCATCTGTGCCAGGAGAGCCCGTCTCAGGAACAGAAAGGTGGGTATGCCTGGGCGGCCTTCTTGGCTCACGGCTTTGGGGGATTTCTTCTTTTACAAAAGATAGGTTTGAAAATAAGGCTTTTATGAATGATTCATTTCATGTGTGTTTATGTAGATATCAGTGGCTACAATTAAAATACACTACAGTTTTTTTTTTCTTAAAAAGATTCTTTTTTCCTTTTGGATTTAACCATCTTTAGATTTTAATTAAGTCTTTCAACAACTATTGATTGAATGTCTATGACATACATAGGCATTTTTAAAACTCACAATAGGTAGAAACGTCTAAGAAGCTATAATAAATGATAAAATTAATTTTATTTTAAATTGATTATGTCAGTCAGACAATATTCGGCTTACTTCAGTCCTTATAATTGGTGAGTGATTTTTTTCTTAATTTTTAAAAACTCTGTGATTACATAAAAAGGTAACATACTAAGAAGGGGTAAGCATACTTGAGATACAGTTTTTTTAAAGTTATTTATTTACTTATTTTTGGTTGCACTGAGTCTTCATTGCTGAGTGGGCTTTCCCCGGTTGTGGTGAATGGGGGCTTCTCTTGTTGTGGAGCACAGATTCTGGAGCACAGGCATGGAAGCTGTGGTGTTCGGCCCTAGTTGCCCTGTGGCATGTGGGTCTTCCTGGACCAGGGACTGAACTTGTGTCCCTTGTGTTGGCAAGCAGACTCTTAACCACTGGACCACCAGGGAATTCCTATATGATACAGTTTTTAATATAATTTTTTAGATATTATAGATTGGATGTGTTATGTAGGTATGTTTGGAAATATTTAGAACATTAGGGGGAAATGTGTTTATAACAATTGCACTGAAACAGATCCTTAGGACGCTTCCCACTTAAGGATATGGGGCTGCCTGTGTGTCCTCCCATTTCTACTTGGTTGGAGGACTTGCTTTTTCATCTCCCAAAGCACTGCACCCCAGCCATGACCTTCCTGACCAGGAACAAGGGATTTCTGTAAGCAGCCAATCGGCCCATGTCACATGACTGAGGAGGAGGCAGACGTACTGAATCACACCGTAACTCCTATTAATAAATGCCTCATACTGCAGCCCAAACGCAGCGCTTTTTTCTTTTAACCTTTTATGCTACCCCATGGAAATATTAAAAGCCATGCAGTGTTCAATTTATAACCAAGTTAAAAAAACAGATCAGTGAAATTACATTATTCCCCTAGGATCAATGCAAAGAAAATCATCGACTCAGACTTCAACAGGCTGAAGAAAGAGTAAAATATTCTCATCAGCACCACAGTGTTCAGAGGGTGAGTGGCCGAAGAAAAATGTTTTATGTTTGCATAATGTGACCCATGGGCTTCAGTTTGTACAAAGTGGAGCCCCACTGCTGGTCAGCCTGGATCCTGAGGGTGTGGTGCAGTGTAGCCCTGCAGCCGGGGTGGGGGTGGTGGTACGGATATGACAGTGGGCTGGGGGGTGGCAAGAATGTCAGGTTACAGTCTCTCAAGATTTTTGGGAAGCTTACAGATATGTGTTTGTCTAAATATAGAAAAGAGACAAGAAAAAAGAGGAGGAACAAAAGAAAAGAGAATGGATAAACCAAGAACGCCAAAAAACCCTCCAAAGATTAAGAGCATTTAAAGAGGTGAGTTCTATAAATCCTCGCTTCTCCTATGTTTTCTGGAAAAATAAATGAAGATCACCTGCCCTGGGAGAAAAATATGAAGTATTAGGGACAGATTATTTGGGACCTAAAATGTTCCCCAAATGCCATGATTTGTAGTCTATAAATAAAAAACTACAGTATTAGAAATATCAAGATGTTTTTGACCTTGCCACTCACCCTGCTGTTAACTGGCAGGGAAAACCAAAAATAGTTAAATAGAGTTGTGCCTGACTCTTTGTGACCCCATGGACAGTAGCCTGCACCAAGCTCCTCCATCCATGGGATTTTCTAGGCAAGAGTACTGGAGGGGGTTGCCGTTTCCTTCTCCAGGGAATCTTCCCGACCCAGGGATCAAACCCAGGTCTCCCACATTGTAGACAGACGCTTTACTGTCTGAGCCACCAGGGAAGTCCCAATGAAGTATTAGGGACAGATGATTTGGGACCTAAAATGTTCCCCAAATGCCATGATTTGTAGTCTATAAATAAAAAACAAAAGTATTAGAAATATCAAGATGTTTTTGACCTTGCCACTCACCCTGCTGTTAACTGGCAGGGAAAACCAAAAATAGTTAAATTGCCCTCAGCTCTAGCTGGCTTTTCCTCATTTATAATAAAGAAGGCTTTAAAATTTGGTCGAGGAAACATTGTGACATTAGTTAAGTGACCTGTTAAAAGTGAACAGGTTTAAGAGACAGGGAGAACAAACACGGACACCAAGGGGGTGTGGGAAGAACTGGGAGGTTGGGCTGACGTATATATACTGTTGATACCATATATAAAATAGATAGCTCACGAGAAACTACCGCATAGCACAGTGAGCTCCTCTGAGAGCTCTGTGGGGACCAAAATGGGAAGGAAATCCAAAAAGGTGGGCTATATGTGTGCGTAAAGCCGATTCACTTTGCAGTATAGCAGAAACTGACACAACGTTGTAAAGCAACTATACTCCAGTACATTTTTTTCTTCAAAAGTGAATAGGTTTTTTTTTTTTAAAGTAAATAGATACTTAAAGTAACATTAAACTTGTTGAACATAAAAGCGTAAACCTGTTCTCGTCATATACCCTCATAATGACCCCAAAGAGAAAACCACCCACTCCCAGACAAAAGTCTGGGATGAGGTATTGAAGATGCATAGTGCAGTACCAACAAGAAAAACAGGGGCCACCAGAGTGAATACATCATATTTTACAACTTCATCTTGTCTTCTTTCTCTTGTGAAATTTTGACTGCACTGTGTCTTTGCTGTGGTGAGTCGGCTTCTCTAGTTGCCATGTGTGGGCTTAGTTGCCCCAGGCATGTGGGATCTAGTTCCTAGACGGGATCAAATCCACGTTCCCTGCATTGGAAGGTGGATTGTTAACCACAGGACCACCAGGGAAGTCCCTGATAGACTTTCTACTCTGATCCTTGCTGTATGGCAGGCACTGTGCTAGGCATTTACATTCATTCTCATTATCTTTTTTTTTTAAAGCAACTTTATGCATGTAGGTTGCACACTATACAGTTCTTCCATTTAAAGGTTTTACTATATTCAGAGTTGTGCAACCATCGCTACAATCAGTCTGGAACAGCTTTACTGTTCCCCAAAGAAATCTCATATCCAGTAGCTATTCCCTGCTACCTCCCTGGGTCTGGGCAACTATTAATCTGCTTTCTGTCTCTGTGGATTTACCTACGGTAGACATTTCATATAAGTGGTCCTTCATGGTGAGTGGTCTCTCAGCGTAATGTTTTCAAAGCTCATCCATATTCCAGAGGGTACTGATTAGCACGGCAGAGTCACTGTGCAGGAGGGGATTCAAGGGATCCAAGTCCAGCTCCATGACCCTGAACTAGTCAGAGCCCTGATTTTCACATTTATGTGGTATGAAGGTGAAAGAATCCATCAACAAACTGGAAGGAGTTGACCTTAAATTGGTAAAAGTTGCAGTTTTTTGGTCCATGGAGGTGTACACCCCTCAAGATTAGTTCTTTGTAAGGTGAGGTTTTTCTTTAGCAAACTATACCTGTGAGACTGCAACTTCTTTAATTAATATTTTTAAATTACAAAATTTACTCTAAGACTAAACATTAGAGAAATCTGTAATACCTGTTTTAACTGTCACTTGGAGATCTACACTGCTGGTATTTTTCATAGATCTGTTTTTTACATGGTTATACATTGCACACCATATCATCTGCATTTTTTTTAAAGATGTTTCACAGACTTTGTACTATTTATGATTTTTCATGGCTGCCTGATACTTTAAACTCACCATAATTTTTTCAACTGTCTTTTGTTTGTATTTGTTGTCTGATCTTTCATACTAAAAATATGATGAGTGTTTTCATCTGTATGTATCCTTTCATGTCTTTATTACAGAGAAAAGTATTATATGAAAGCATATGAATGCTTGTTCCTCAATATATAGATTTAGTAGCAAGGGTGGCTGTGCAAAGTGAAAAGCAGCCACTTCGTGAATTAGGATGATCCACACAAAGAAACTTTTTGGGTGTCCTTTATAGAAAGCTCTAGCATGTTGATGGTTTGTGATCGTAGCCAGTTTCTGACAATGGTTTTTCATTTTCAGAGATGTCCAGGCCAGCCTATCCTAAAGAGCTCTCGCTCACAACCTGTGACTCCAGACCTGCTGAACAGACTACCCAAGCAGATACCCCCGCCGACTTCTCAGATGACAGCCGTGATCCATCCATCCTCTAGGAAAACCAGAAGTGCTCCCTTGTCTGAAGTCAGTACTGTGAAAACCCCTGAGCGTGAAGACTGTGCTGGAGACATACCTGTTCCGACTTTGGTTCCAACCAGTGACCAAACACATTCCACGTCAAGTGAGGAACTGCCACTGCCGCCACCGCCTCCGCCTCCCCCGCCACCTCCTCCCCCCCCACCGCCGCCGCCCCTCCCTGCTCAGCCCTTTTCTTCTCAACCTGCAAATCATCGGAATTCACGCTTCGGGACGTCAGTGAAAGATGGCCAGCCACTCCCACTGGCGTGTGAGCCGCCCACTGAGAGCCCACGAGGCCCTGCAGACAGTCTCAGTGGCCCAGGTGACCTTCCCAACTGTCCCCGCTCACCCGGGGTGGTTAAGTGGCTAGAGGGCTCCAGCTTTGGCAGCCATCACCTTCAAACCAAAATCTCTTCATAACACTCTGCAATCTTAAAATATTCTGACATGTGTTACCTTGTCACTCTTTTATTGCAAAATTAGCAGAGCCTAAATCGAAGAAACATCTCTATACAATTAATGGTCACATGACTTGGGATCTCTGAGGCTGTTCAAGAATCAACCCGTCTCAGGTTCTTTTTTTTTTTTTTTTTTTTAATTTATTTATTTGGCTGAGCCAGGACTGAGTTGCAGCATGTGGCATCTTTTTAGTTGCAGCATACAAACTCTTAGTTGTGCCATGTGCGATCTGGTTCCCTGACCAGGGTTTGAACGTGGGCCGCCTGCATTGGGAGCTCAGAGTCATAGCCACTGGACCACTAGGGAAGTCCCTGTCTCAGGTTCTTAAGACATCAGTGTTTGATTTCTGCCATATGTTTCAGTGTCGCTTTGAATTAAGCTCACTGTTGCATCTGTGAGTCCTTCTTGGAATTAAATGGTTACATCTTAAGCAGAATAGTGGTTTGGAATTATCTTGGAGGAATTTTAGACTATGGAGGGCTGTTCTTGTAGTCTGAGTGGTGGTCAGAGAAACCTTACTGTGGGAAATCTTTGTAAAATGAAGTGGTCAAATACAAGGGGCCTATGACATGATGGGAATTATATGACAGTTCCAACCATGGTTCTGGTTAATGTGTATTCTGGTCATTCTGAGTTTAAGGTTTCACTGTACCTAGAACGAGGCCCAGATGAAAATGTCCACACTACTAAGTGGAGACCAGATGGCCCATTTCCATGGGTTTTGCTGCAACACTGTGGTAAATGAAAGTGAGAGCTCACGGGCCTGGACAAGAAATAGGACATGGCAGGTCTTTGTGGGGGTGCCTTGTTCCCGACCAGGGATTCCCTGGTGGCTCAGTGGTAAAGAATCTGTCTGCAGTGCAGACTGGGTTCAATCCCTGGGTCAGGAAGGTCCCCTGGAGGAGGAAATGGCAGCCCACTCCAGTATTCTTGCCTGGGAAGTCCTATGGACTGCGGCCCGCAGTCCATAGAGTTGCAGAGTCAGTTATGACTTACCTGCTGAGCACATGTACACACATTGTTTCCTGACCTGACTCGTAACACACACACTGCCTCACTGCACTGAAAGAATAAGAAAGTGTGAGTTAACACCATAAAATGCCCTCGATGGTGCAAGTCTATCTTATTACTCCTAGAAGGGAAGTGGAATAACAGTTATAGGTTAAGATCTAAGGTGTTTTGTTAGCCATGGCATAGCTTTTCAGTTCTGAACTAGAAATGACTATTTACCTTGAAGTCTCACATGGAAGATCCCTAAATTAGTGGCCACAGTCACATACTTCCAGCAGGTGGTAAAAGATTTTACCCACCACAGGGGGCTCAAGGTGCCAAGAGTGAAAAATAGCTTCTCACCAAGGCTTTGAAACTCTGATCTAATTTGTGTTTTGACAGCATTTCACACCCTTGAAAGTAGAGAGCACATTAAGTTACCTCAGGATAATGTAGGTAGAATTAAAACACACTATATACAGAGACATGCCAGAGCCACCCGCTCTGGGTTCACCGACTCAAGTTTTCCTTTAAGCCTTTTTGTGTGTGGAAACCCACTCACTCAGTGTCACAGAACAAGCAATCACTGACTGATATCCAAGACTGAAGTTGGAGAATTACGGCGGGGTACAGTCAAAAGATTTTTAAGTGGGAAAGGAAATGGAGGAGATAGAATGTCAGAGCTATCGATGCACACTGGGTCAGATTAAAACACCGCAGCTGTTCATAACTATCTTCAGAGTCACCTGGAAATGTGATAACACCTGTGTCTTCAGAAACAGCCGTGCTAACCAGGAGGTATGGTGACTTTCAACTGTGCCTGGGAGTTGCTGTGGATTTGAGGAAGTAGTGGAAAATCAGTGGTTAAGGTTAAATATTAGCGGTGAGACTATCCTGGATTCAAACAGGGAGCCAATACTAGCAGATAGCCGATATCAGATGCTCAGAGCATTTGTCTATGGGATGATGACCATTTGTTTAAATCATGGCTTAACTGATGGGTGACTTGACACCTTTAACAAGTACAAAATCGTCTTGGCACTTTGGGGAGAAAGAGTATGATTCCTTGACTCCTTGCTCTGTTTACTCAATTTCAGGGTCGATGGATGAAGTGCTGGCCTCCCTAAGGCATGGCAGGGAGGTGCAGAAGGTGCAGGCGCCCGCTTTGCCCCCTCCCCGAGCCTCAGTCAACGAGCACATTCTGGCTGCCATAAGGCAGGGGGTCAAACTGAAGAAGGTCCACCCTGCCCCTGGCCTGAGCCCCAGCAGTAAACCCACCAGCGACCTGGAGAAGAGCATCAAGGCAGCGCTGCAGAGAATCAAGAGGGTGTCTGCTGACTCGGAGGAAGAGGAGGAGGAAGGCGATGAGCAGGGCCCCCACGAGTGGGATCATTAGGCTCCTCTGCAAGGGCCCAAGGCCTGTTCTGATGCAGCATGTGATGGGGTACTGGTAGAGAGGCTGCACACACCCCGGAAGATCAGTCTAGGGCATGGTATGTGACGCTGCAGCTTTATTTAACTCTGTGGCTCTTCAAGTCAGGGGAGGAAGGAGACACATGGTGCCTCTTGCACATCTGAGCAAGAGGTGAGCACTGGTGGCATGAGAAACTAATCACTGTTCACCATGGATAACCTAGAATCATTCCCTTATTCTGAAAAAAGTTTACGCTGCTACTGTAGAAAGCACTGCTGACCGAGCGTGTGCAGTGGTTTGCTGGGATTGAAAGGTTTGAATGTGGACATTATTTTAACAATAATCAGAGTAAATTGCTTATAAGCAAGACTTATTTTAAATATTTTAAATGAAATGTGTTTCATGTATCAAGCACAATGTAAACTCATAATAAAGAACTTATTTATAATGCCTCCGTGTCACTCATGAAGAAACCGAATATCTTAACACAGCTGTTCCTGCTTTGGGTTTAGCTGAAATTTATTAAAAACATTGAATGTTTTTTTAAGCAAATACTAAGGGTGGGGAATAATGTCATTCTCCTCAGGCACTCATGCTGGAATCTTCTCCTCCTTGCTTTGTGTTAAAATTAGGAAAGGAGTGGGACTTCGCTAATGGTCTGGTGGCTAAGACTCGCTGCTCCCAATGCAGGTGACCCGGGATTCTATCCCTGGTCAGGGAACTAGATCCCACATGCCACAACTAAGAGTTTGCATGCTGTACCTAAAGATCGTGCATGCTGCAAACTAAGACCCAGTGAAGCCAAATAAATAAAAATAGGAAAGGTGAAGAGACCAATACAAGGCAGTCCACTCATTTCTCAACTTGTCCAGAGCGTCTTCACTAACCTCATCCCTTCACTCTCGCCATGGCAACCCTGGGTTTCCTCTGAACAAGATGAATTGACCCTCCTTGGTTTCCACAGAGAAGTTCTTACAGACCCACACCGTTCCTATTTGCAGCTTCTTCGCTGACTGGGGCCTCAGGCGGCACAGCTGGGAGAGGCTTGGGTGTTTCTTCAGCAGCTGCAGCCTGGGCCTCCGTGTGCAGCCACTGCCAGGGTCCTGCCTTCCCTGACCATGAGTGATGCAGACCCGGATCCAGCTGCCGGGCTGAAGGTGCCTCACTCCTCTCCCTGGGCCCAGGCCCTGGGCCCCTGACACGGCACAGGTGTCATCTCTATACATGTCATCCCTTTCCTTCCTGTAGGTTCCCGGCAGGGTTTAGGAGTGTGTGTTGCATGGGGCCACACCCCTGTGTAGGTAGCATCTTGCTGGCTACTTGCTGGGCTTCTGTCAAAACCCCCAGAAGCTGGCTCAGTGGCTGTGTCCCTGGCCTCCTTCACCACCAGAGACAGGCCAACCTCAGCACAAAACTCTTCTCTAGAAAGAATTTGGTATTTTTAAAAATGGCCAAGTCAGAGCTCTGTTGGACTTTGCTTGTGCTTATTTTGCAATTCAGTATTTTTAATTATTGTAATTTCAGTATTTTGAGATATGAGTGAGCTTATTCAGACTTGGATAATTCTCAGAATTTGCTTTCTAAGGGCTGCCAAAAATGAGAAGCTTTAAAAAAAAAAAATCCTTTTCAGAGAGTTCTCCAAAGAAAATTCCTCACCCAACCATCTTTAGTGCATCAAAACTTCTCTGGAACCTTCTCTCCCTCATTTCTCTTCCTTTTCCCCGCTTCTTCCAGCCAAGCTGGGAATTAAGTCCAGACTCTGGCCTCAACCCTGAACACTCATTGAAAGGATTGATGCTGAAGCTGAAGCTCCAATACTTTGGCCACCTGATGCAAAGAGCCAGCTCATTGGCAATGACCCTGATGCTGGGAAAGACAGAGGGCATGAGGAGAAGGGGGTGGCAGAGGATGAGATGGCTGGATGGCATCACCAATTCAATGGACGTGAACTTGGGCAAACTCCAGGAGATGGTGAGGGACAGGGAGGCCTTGCATGCCACAGTCCATGGGGTTGCAAAGTCAAGACACGACTTGGCAACTGAACACACACTGGCCTCAGAGGATCCAGGGTCACAGTGGGGGACAAGTATTGTCTCCTACTGTCTGGCTTCAGACCTCCCTAGTCCACCCTCCAGAGTGCTATCAGTCAGTCTCCACCGCTCCCTGTGATGTCCTTCTCCGCTCTCCTACCCACATGGGTAAAGGCTGCCCCTTGGTGGGGCGTGCCAAGCCCCAGGACCTGGCTGTTGCCCCCCACCGCCCCTTCCCCCACCACACATTTTACTCCAGCAACACCAAGCAGGTTGCCACCAGCTCCCACACAGCTCTGCTCTCTTGAGCCTCAGTGCCTGGGATGTACCAGGCCTCTGCCACTCGGTCCTGGCAAATCCATACCCACCTTTCAGTCTCAACTCCACAGCATCCTCCTCTCTGAAGTCTTCCCTGGCCCCTGAAGGACCACTGCACCCTGTCCAGGATGCCAGTCACAATGCCTTCCCCATCCATAGTCCCAGCCACAAGGGCAGCCTGCTCTGGCCAGGTTTCATATCCCACAATGGGCCTTCTGGCCAAAGCTGATTCTAGGACAGCCAGTCCCTAACTGGAAGCATCCTGTAGATGGTCCCAGAGTGAAGGACCACGAGCTGGGCCAATCAGAGTGACTTATTCATGTGTTCTTTCATTCCCTCTCCTGCATCTGAACTGGGGCATCAAGCAGGTGGTAGTAGCAGGAGCCAGAATCAAGAGGTTTTGATTAATGACCACCCATCATGTGAAGCCATGTAGTTGACTGAATTTACACAGCAGAGTTTCTCAACTCTCAGATACGTAAACTCATGGAAAACGTATATTGGTTTATCTATTAATATTATTATATCTGTCAGTATATCTATCACTGCCAGAACTAACTACACAAAATATATGGCCTGAAAACAGCATAGATTTATTATCTTACCATTCCATGGGTCTGAAGTCCAGTGTGGCTCTCCTTGGGTTAGTATCCTTGTGTCAGCAAGGTTGAATTCCTTTTTTGAAGCTTTAGGGGAGAAGCTAGAAGCTCTTTCAGTTTCTGGAGGTGGCCTGCAGTTCTCGATTTGTGGCCCCTTCATTAATCTTCAAAGCCAGCAACACGGCATCTTTCTGATTCTTCTTTCATTACCGTCTCTTTCTGACCACAGCCAGGAAAGGTGCTCTGCTTTTAAGAACTCATATGAGGACTTCCCAGGTGGTCCAGTGGTTAAGGATTCACCTTTCAATACAGGGTACGAGGGTTCGATCCCAGGTCAAGGAACTAAGTAAGATTCCCACATGCCACAACTAAGGGTTCCCATGCTGAAATTAAAAGAAGATCCCACAGTCACAGGGCAGCTAAGCCCATGTGCCACAACTACTGGTGCTCACGCGCCTAGAGCCCGGGAGCCACAGTAAGAGAAGCCCCCTCAGAGAAGCCCGTGCACTGCAACTAGAGAGGAGCCCCCACTTGCTGCAACCAGAGAAAGCCTGAGCATAGCAGCAAGACCCAGTGCAGCCATAAGTGAATTAAGGAAATAAATATTTTTTTAAAAAAGGAACTGGAAAGAAAACTTCATTCATGGGAAGATTATTGCAAAATTGAGGTCAATTTTCCCAAATGTCCCAGAGAAGGGGCGTTTGGTGTTTTGTGCCCCAAACAGGGCATGACTGGTGTAAGGAGGCCCCTCTGGAAGGTGGTTCACATAGCACTTGAGGCCACTCACGAGTGAGCTGGGAGGGTCTGGAAAGCAAGTGAACATGAGTGGCCACAGAATCACTTCCACTCAGTAGTGTGCTCACTCTTGCAAACACACATCGGCTGATCCAGCTAGCAGCCTTTCAAGTTAAATCGGGGCTTCCCAGGTGCCTCAGCGGTAAAGAATTTGCCTGCAATGCAAGAGCTGCAGGAGACATGGGTTCAATCCTTGGGTCAGGAAGATCCCCTGGAGGAGGGCATGGCACCCCACTCCAGTATTCTTGCCTGGAGAATCCTATGGACAGAAGCCTGGTGGACATTACTGAAGCAACTTAGCATGCACACACGAAAGTCAAATCACCATCCACTCAACCTTTGTTGTCAAACAGGGGGTGGTGCGTAGAGGATCTGAGGTCAGAGCCCAGGACAGCCTCATGGGGATTTCTGCACGACAGGGAAAGCTAGGGAATTGTGAAACAGGTGGTGGAGTGAGAGGGCAGGGGCGGGAACAGGGGACATCATCTCAGCACACATAGGCTCCCCACTACCATCCTGGGACTACGTAAGCCCTCAGCCTCTGAAAACTCACCTCTGGAGAAAAGGGGGTCCCAGGAGTGACTGAGATCAAATTGCATGAGGCTGGTAGATCGAGGCCCCAAACAGACATTTTCTTGAATGAAGGGATGATAGAGAAGGTGGTATTTCTTTTACTCCTGAGCTGTGAACTGAGATTCACACCTCCTCCACGTATTTGGGAAAAGTTGGTTCTCTGCCGGGCACAGACTCTGCCGTGTGAATAATCTGCTTAAACAGCTCTGGAAAAGTCTTTCCCAGTAGAGTGAGTCTCTGAGATTAGCTTTTCCTGCAATAATCAGGAACACAAGCATAACACTCTCTGCTGCCTTCTGCTCAGAAGGACAGTCCTGCAGCAGAAAACTGCCTCTTGGGTTAACAAAAGCCTTGGGGGACTTCCCTGGTGGTCCAGTGGTTAAAACCTCACCTTCCAATGCAAGGGGTGTGAGTTCTATCCCTGGCTGAACTATGATCCCACATGCCTCGTGGCCAAAAAACCAAGATATAAAACAGAAGCAATGTTGTAATGAACTCAATAAAGACTTGAAAAATGGTCCACATCAAAAAAAAAAAATTGTAAAAAAAAAAAAAAAGGAAAGCTTCGGTATTGACTTCATGAAGGCAGAAGATAACCAGCTGGATGGCAGGTGATCTCTGAGCATACCAAGCGTGGGACTGCCCTGAAGCAGGAGCTGGAATTGATGGCAACTCCCCTAAACCCTCATTCTGTTGCAAAGGCTTAAATGCCTCAATGCACACTGTCTTCCTTGCTTGGGCACAGGAAGTCACCCTGGAGAATATCCACCTATGCTTGGGAAGAGCCAGAATTTCCAAAGTATCTTAAGACACAGAGGGCTTCTCAAAGATTTTTGTTGGCTTAAAAACAGACACAAACATTTTACTGAACTATGTATTTCTACATAAACAACTCTGTTACAACAAAATCAGGTAAAATCCACAAAAGTATACAAGTCTTTGAAGGAAAATACCTTTTCCCTTTAAGTATAAAAAGATGTCAAATAACATTGTACTGAAACACATGAAGCAAAAACTGTTAGAAACACAAGATAAATAGAAATACATCAGTAGTGGGAGACTAACATACTTTCCTTAGTCTTTAATGAATCAGGTCAGCAGAAATTAAAACTCCATAACATTATAATTAATAAGGTCAAATCAACACATATAGATTGAATTTTGTTCCCTTCTGAGAATATACCTTCCTTTCCAGTTTCCTGGGAATATTTATTAAAATAGACAATTTATTAGGTCCCAAGAAAATATCAATAAACTCCTGAATGCAGAAATTGTACAGGCCACACCCTCTTTGACAACAAGGCAGTAAAAGTAGAAATTTATAACAAGTGTTAAAAACAACAACAAAGAGTATCAAACTATCTGGAAATTTAAAAGTATAATTTCAAATAACTCTTAAGTAAAATATAAAGTCAAATCTGAAATTACAAATTATTAGAACTTAGAACACCATACCTAAACATGTAAGGGTTACAGATAAAGAAATATCCAGAAGAAAAATCATATAGCCTTATGAATGCTAGTAACTATATCTACTATTAAACAGGAAAAAGTTAAAATGGCATTCAACTTGAGAAGGTGAAAAAACATCATAAGATACAGGAAGGAATTAATAAAACCAAAAAGTAACCAAAACATCATAAAATGGTAAAACAGTAAATTAAGATTTAAGCCCTAAAATAAAAAGCACAGGCATAGAACGTTATGAACGAGAAAAGAAAATATAATAGTGCCAGCCCAGCAAATTTGAAAGTCTGAACAGAATGATTATTTAGGAAGTTTAAGTTGCCAAAAACTTACAGAATATGAAGAAAGTTTAAAGAGACTAATGAGTGTGGAACATTGAATAAATTGTCAAAGAATTATTTCCTATAAAGGCACTAGACTTGGACAGATTTATATATGTTATAAAGACTTCAAGGAGCAAAAAATTCTCAATATTATTTAAATTGTTCCAGGGCATAGAAAAAAGAGATAGAGCTTCCCAAGTCCTTTACCAACATCAATACCTGACAAAGAAAGCAGGAAAAAAAAAACTATACAAGTATCCACTTTAACATTTGAAAAACAAACGTTAAAACAAGAGGAAGCCAAATCCAGAGTATTTTCCTTATTTTAAAGCTCCAATTTTTATTAGACAAGTCATAGCAGAGCCATGTAGAAAAATCAGGAAAAGATAAGAACATAAAAGTCTAGCATAAACCAACCCATCATAAATAACCACTGTTAACACTGAAAGGAGATGTACATCAAAGAATAATATACCATGACAACATTAGATTTTTCTAGAAATGCAGAGACAGTCTGACATTAGCAAATCTATTAAAACGATTCATATTAAGTCATGGTAAAGAAAAACCATTTGATCATCTTGAAAGACGTGGGAAACAAAAGGCATTTAATAAAATGCCAACATCCATTATGGATAAAACTTTCAGCAAACTTAGAAAGAAAAGGACCTAACACTATATAAATTTAAATGTTAAGAATATCTCATACTAAGAGTCAAATTTGTACTTCTGAAGAAACACTGGAGATATTCTCACCACGTAAAAAATATATATAAAGAAGAATGTACAATATTGGCACAATTTATATAGGTGTTATTTACCATTATTCTAAAAGTGCTGGTCAATGTGATAAGGTAGTGAAATAAGATTATTTAAAACTATGGAGGTAAAGTTACCATCACGACTCAGAACTATTATCTATGTGAAAAAGGCAAGAGAATTAACAATAACAACAACAAAGCAATTAAAAGGAAATTCGGTAACTGACTAGCTACAAAATAAATAACCAATTATCACGTTAGATAAACAAATAAACAACCACGGAACTCTCTATGAAGAGTTAAGAAAAATGAGGTAGATTGATATGTACAGACAGGAAAATGTCCAAGATCTATTGCCAAGGGAAAAATGCAAGTAGCAGAAGGGTCTATCTTATGGTCCAAATGATAAAGTATATTTCAGGAAAAAAAGATGTGAGGACCAGGGATCCCTGTTGTGGAGAAGGCAATAGCACCCCACTCCAGTGCTCTTGCCTGGAAAATCCCATGGACAGAGGAGCCTGGTGGGCTGCAGTCCATGGAGTCTCGAAGAGTCAGACACGACTGAGCGACTTCACTTTCACTTTTCACTTTCATGCATTGGAGAAGGAAATGGCAACCCACTCCAGTGTTCTTGCCTGGAGAATCCCAGGGATGAGGGAGCCTGGTGGGCTGCCATCTATGGGGTCACACAGAGTCGGACATGACTGAAGCAACTTAGCAGCAGCAGCAGCAGTAGATCCCTGTTGACTGTTTTATCTTGGGGCAGAGGGATTTTTAATTATGGGGAACTTTCAACTTCCATATTATGTTTTTTCATAATCTTTCCCATTTACATAGCTTTAATGTAATATTTTAAATATAAAAAATCAATGGATTTAATTGATTTAATCAGTGGTATACCTTTATGTGAACAATAAGAGGCTGGAAATATAATGGACAAAGTGCTCATTTACCATAGTAACCACAACTACAAAAAAATGATCTATACCAGAAAAAATACACAGAGGAACACAATACTTTATAAATTTACTGAAATGAAAGGTTAAATATTATGAAGATGTTAATTCTCGCTATGTGTTGTGCTAAGTCACTCAGTCGTGTCTGACTCTTTGCAGCTCCGTAGACTACAGCCCACCAGGGCTTTCCATGGAGATTCTCCAGGCAAGAATACTGGAGTGAGTTGCCATGCCCTCCCCTGGGGATCTTCCCAACCCAGGGATTGAACCCAGGTCTCCCACAATGCAGGCAGATTCTTTACCGTCTGAGCCACGAAGGAAGCCCAATTCTCTCTATAGTAACCCATAAATTTTACACAATTTAATTTCCAGTTCTTCTATAAACATTACAAAATGAACCTGAAATAGCAACATATAAAAGTACTAGGACATTTTTGAAGACATTTATTTAAACGGGGACATTTAAATGTGAGCTGATCAAACTATGTGGTACCAGTGCCAAAATGTACACAATGGACCACAACAGCAAGTTCAGAAGGATGTTTATGATACATAAGGACTGTGTACACGGTGAAAAATGGGATCTTGTATCAGTAGAGAAAGGAAAGCTTTCCCCATAAGTGATACTGGGGTAACTTGGAAAATGAAATTCAAATTTATTAGAATTTGGAAAATAAATTCCAAATGAATCACAGATTTAATTGCTTAAACAAAACGATAAAAGTACACAAATAAAAGACTGGTGAAAATTCATACAAACTTGAAATCAGAAATGCAAAGATGTTTAAAAGCAGGCCAGCAAAGGCAGCAGTCATGAAGGAAAAGATAAAGTTGACTAAAAATAAAAATTTTTTTAGTCCAAGTCATACATGGAACTTAAAAAAAAATATTTTTAGGGGACAAACAACTTAGAAATCAACGAGTCAGCTAATCGGGGGCAGTGAGGGCGGCTGGGGAAACAACTTCTTAGAAATCAATGAGACAGCTAAACACCTTGTGAGAAAATTGGCCAGAGAAGATGAATAGGTAAACAAGAAAAGAATATAATCTAATAAATATTTCAGCTAGGGTGGTCACACTTTCAATTAAAAAAATGCATATCAAAACTAGCCCTATGGTCCCCACAGTAACACCAGTGCAAAAGAGGGAGTCAGGCATTCTCACACACTGGTGGTGGGAGTATAATTTGGTATCATCTTTCTGGAAGGCAATTTGAGGCGAGATATTTACCAGCTGAGCCACCAGGGAAGCCCCATATTAAAAGTCCCCAACATGTGCATATTGTATTCTTAGTCAGGATACACTACGTGTGCTGCAGTAACAAAATAACCCTGACATGCCAGTAGTGTTAAGACTTAACATTTATTCTTTATTCACACTGCAGGTTCATGCAGGTGGGGCCGTGTCACAGTGGGAGAAGGGGAGCTATCCACACAGTCACTCAGGGACCCAGGCTGACAGAGGCTCCAGCCCTGGGACGTCACCAAGGCAACAGGAGTCTGCAGACCTGCCCGGGGGCATCTCGAGTCTCAGCCTGGATGTGTCACATGTCACTGCTGCTCATACTTCTTTGGCCATAATTAGGAACAAGACCTGGATGGCTCTAGGGGCTGGGAAGTGGTGTCTCCTGTATGCCCAGGAGTGGGGGAGGAGACAGGGCGTGCTTGTACCACCCTTCATACTTTGAGCCAGCAAGTCCAATTTTAGAAAGTTATCCTAAGTAAATATTCTGAGAAGCTCATGAAGATGTTAGAAGAAAGGGTTTCATCATATCCTTGAGCTGCTGCTAAGTCGATTCAGTTGTGTCCAACTCTGTGCGACCCCACAGACAGCAGCCCACCAGGCTCCCCCTTCCCTGGGATTCTCCAGGCAGGAACACTGGAGTGGGTTGCCATTTCCTTCTCCAATGCATGAAAGTGAAAAGTCAAAGTGAAGTTGGTCAGTCGTGTCTGAATCTTAGCGATGCCATGGACTGTAGCCCGTCCATGGGGTTTTCCAGGCAAGAGCACTGGAGTCGGGTGCCATTGCCTTCTCTGATCCTTGAGCACAACCATATAAAATTGGGAACAACCTAAGTACCGAAAGTACAACCTACACAGATGTTAAACATGATGCTGTTACACATTTACTGACGTAGAAATATAGTCACAATATAGTGTTAAAAGGAAAAAAGCAAGTTAAAAAAGTATAATATGTATAACATAGTTGCATCTCATGAAAAAAGTAATAAAACTTATATAGATGCATACAAAAATGTCTGAAAAGATATATGCTAAAGTGTTAACAGTGGTTATAAACAGATGGTATAACAACAAGTGATTTTTTTCTTTTCACTTATTGTAGTTTCTTCTTAAAAAAAAAAAAAAAGGGATATATTATTTATGTACCAAAAAGGCATGAAAAAAAACCCCAGTATTCTTGGAAGAGTCCACTTAACTACCTCACACTTATCATTAAATTCTTATATGTGATGCAAGAAATGCCTAATTGTCTGTCGCACCATAAGACACTGCTATAACAGTTTATTTAAAGTCAGGACTTTAAAAGTGGTAAGAACAGTAACACACTCCCCATAGCTGGGTATCATCAGATCTGTCAAGCATCCCACAGTCTGGACTCCACCGTGGTTTCTCTGGGCTCCTGCCAGGTGCATCAGGGATCTGTGTGGCCTGGGGGTGGGGTGGGGGCCCCCTCTTCACAAGGCTATGCGTTCATCAAAGAGAGTAGGGCACTGTACAATTCCTCAAAACAAAAGACCCACAAGCTCTTTTTCTCAAAGATGGATATCAGAACGTATAACATCACCACCAGGATTACTGAAGACTCCTCTTAGCTACACATATCTTTTATAATTGAGAACCCTTCCTTGTTTCTCCCTCATCTCCCTGCTGCTTCCTCTCCCAACACATTCACACACCAACCCCCGGCTCCCCCTCCAGACACACTCCAAAGTTCACTAGACCATTTCACTCAGCTGCCAGATTCTTACCATAATCATCTCCTTCCTGGCTGGTGTTTAAAAAGGAACTGGGAAACCCATATTCTTGAGATAGATGTATGCAAAAGAGACGTAACACAACACGTTTCTATACAGGATCCCCCTCTCCATGCCGTCTGTCACACTCACCATCCCAAGAATATATATTTCTTTTGGGGAAAACCATGCAATCAGAAATCAGGGTCCTTTTCAACCATGCACATCATTTAAAAATCTATATGGACGTTGGTCTGCAGGCTTCTAGTTTACATTGTCAGTGCTTCAACACCCAGTGACATTTCAAGTGAATAAAAGAATCATCATAGCTTTTAGAAGGACAAATGACCAAAACAGCCCCTTTCAGTGCTGAGGAGAGCACAGCGGCTGGCTCTGTCTTAAAGGGCACCCTCTGACTTAGAGGGCAGCCTCCATCGAGTGCCTCTGCTAAGCCCCATCTCGGCTGCCTTCCTGCCTGCCTTCTACAGGTGCACCTGGCCACACCAGATGTCCCACAACAAGGTCCCTGGCACAGTCTGTGGTTGGCTCTGGCTTTCACCTAGAGTGGCCCCTGATTTCTATGGAAAAGCAGTCTTTCCTACAGAAAAGGGGTCTTTTCACAATGGGCAATAGTGACGCCTCTGGGCAGCACATTAACTATATCCCCACCCCCACCCCCCTCTGCTCGATGTTTTATGTCAGACACAGTGGTCAGGCATCAGCCAACCACCCTCTAGGCTGTGCCTGTGGGCTGCCAAGCCTAGAGATGTCCACAAGGAGCCTGCAGAATGCAGACCAACAGCTCAGACAGTGGACAGTCCCCCCGGGGGCTGGTCAGGTCCCACTCAACCTGTTCTAACCACTGGCCCACCTGCTCTCAACCTGGTGCTGGCTCCAGTCTGGGAAGGGGGTGGGCAGTGATAGGAAACCTCCCCCACAACCGCTCCCCTCCCCGCATCAGCAGTCTGTTTACTGCTCCGCCTTCTTGGGGCCTCCTGCTTGTTTTGAACAAACAGCTCCATCTCCACGAAAGCCATTGATGAAAGACTCAAAGCATTTGCATCTCATCCCTCTGGCCTTTCAGAGCACCCACATCATTTTAAACAATGATCTCTTAAAAAGATCCCTGCAAAGCCAGAATCATTCAAAAAGGAACTCACTGCTGTAATGAACACAAATGTAATTCTGATTTGCTGATCTGTAAGTTGTCACTTGTTGTGGACACGTGTAGGAAGACACAGGACCAGGGTCTCCAGGAGACCCGGATGCCACCCAAGCTGTTGCTCACTCACTAGCTGGTTGACCCTGGGGGGAGTGGCTTGTCTGCTTCCTCTGCAAATCGGGGAAAGATCTGTGCCCTGTTCTCTCACCCAACCATGATCCAGAGTAACAGCCTGCAAGGGAGTGTAGAACAGAGGGAGCACCCAAGTTCCAAGTCTCGGGTAGACACTCACTCTCTTTTCAGGCCTGATCACACTGTCCTGGCCTCTCACTCAGGTGGTTTTCTGTTCCCTGGGCACTAGGAAGACTTCACCTCCTCTCCCCACTCTCCACTGGACCACACATCCAGTGGGTCTTTACTTGAAATGAAAATTATTTTAAGGATCATATGGCTGAAGGCTTCCAAATTTTACTTTGCTTGTTTTAGTCCCAGATTTTACAGATGCAGAAAGAAAAAAAGAAAGCGCATCAGGATTTAGGAAGCCAGTCTTGGAAATGTCAAATCAGGAGACACCACTCGGAACAAAGATGCAGCCCTGGCTCTAAACCCTCCAGCAGCACAATTCGGCCGAGGTGCCTGTGGGGGTGGGGGCGGCGTTTATGCCCTGCCTGCGTTTGGCTTAAGATCGAGACAACCGAGGAGCTGGACTTCCTAATAAACAAGATCACGGGGGAACCGAGACAAATTCAGTGGGTCATTATCACGACATCCAGAGGCTGTCGGATAGGGCCAGACTCTCGACAGACTGCCGAGGTTGTCCTGGGCCTGTTTTTTTCTTTTAAAGAAAGTAAATGAAGAACTGTTAAGATTTTTAGAGAAAAGCAGAAGGAGCTGAGAGTCCACGGTTTCTGTCCCTGCTGAGCCCAGGTCAGCTTCCCCGTGAGGGGCACCCCTCCTGGGCTGCATGGTGTAGAGCCAGCGGGGCCTGCCCCATGGGGGCTTGCAACTCCTCACCTAGACCTGCCAGCGCTCACCCAACTGTTCAGCTGTCGGCAAACAGGGGTCAGGGGTCTCAACCACACAGGGATAGAAGCAGCCCACCATGCTCACGGCCCTGCTGCTCCAGAACGTGCTGGTGGCTCTGACAATTCTGTCCTCTAAAGAATATGCCCCCTGGGTATATTCAGGACAGTCAGGACAGCTCCTTCTGGATGAATAAACCGCCTCACAGACAGGCCCACCTTCTGACAGGTGGACTCGCCTGACCTGAGAAGAGCACCCTTTAGCCCGATGCTGGGCCACAGGGCTGACCCAGGGCCAGTCTAGTTCTCCAGGTCACCACTGCCCCGAGGGCTGTCCGGAGTGCCAGGGAGGGGGCAGGGCCAGCAGCCCCACTGCCCATCAGGAGGGCTGCCTCCAGCCCAGTGGACCTCACCAAAGCCGCCCATTCTGCTTGTAGGTCTCCCTGGCATGCCCCAGCGCTCCAGACCACCAGCCTCCCGTCTTTCCTCATCCCAAACCAGACCTCCTCGCTCTGGGAGATGTCTCAGCGACAGGAAGGAGAACAGTAGGATGTGGACAATCACATCCGTGTGTCCCCTGCCCACCTCCTCAGACTATTTTATTGCTTATCTACATTCAGTAGGGATAAATTCTAACATGTGAGAAGACCTTTTTAGAGGGAGTTCTCACAGCGGTTCTCAAAGCAAATACAGGGGCACCAAAGCCTCCCCCTCTGTCAAAGGCATTTAGAAATGCCTACAGCCAGGGAAATTCAGACAATTGCATCATGCACAGGGCAAATGAGATGCCCACTTACTTGCTCCACTAAGAAACTCAATGAGAGAGCAGTGGCTTACGGCTCTGGTCCCTTCCTTCCCAGGAACCAAGGGACGCAGGAAGCAGACCTCGGCAGAACTCCTCTAAGGCCAAGGCTTGGTCACTTCGAGCCCACTCTCCCTTGTGGGCCTGTGTGATCCTGTGTGGTTTCTTTTTCAATTATCTAAACCCAACAGAGGATCCTACCCTAAATCCCAAGCCCTGGGCAGCCCCTCTACCAGGGACAGTCAGCAGTCCTGGAATCCCCAGACCTCACGCTTGGAGAGGAAGAGTGATTGCTGGGTCAGAGGTTTCCCCCACCCCTACCCTGGGACTGGGGTTGGGGGAGGCTCAGACAATTTCCTGCTGCTTCCACCGCCACCTTCCCTGGCCCAGGGCCACCTGAGCCAATCCATGAGTCTGCAATGACCCAGTGCACCAGGACGCGGGACTTTCTAACAGGGGCTTTGACAGGAGGGGGGCAGGCATTGATTAAAACACTAAATTCTTTGTATACGTTTAATTGAACAAATATTTATTAAGCACCTACTTTGTGCTAGGCACCCTCACTGTGTGCTGTCCCCACAGCGCAGTAACCTGTTCGGAAATTAAAACCAAGAAAAGGAACGTTGTCGCAACCTTATAAACTGGAGAGCCGGCAGAAGTGGGCTGAGTGGATGTAGGTGATTCCCCAGCCAGGAAACACCCCCAGGAGACACTTGTCTCCTCTTAGGACAAGTATCTACTAAGTCATTGTTTGAAAGCATCTCTATATATGCTGAGAGAGAAGTTACTATGGCCACACCCTATGCTCTGGAGCTTGGTGGACATTCGAATACTCTGAACTCTACTCAAAAAAAGAAAAAAAAAAAAAGGAGGTGGAAAGGCTATTCCTGTTTGGATTAGAAAATACTATTTTTTTTCCAGTTCATATGGTTGCAACAGCCCTTAAGGAAGATATAAACATCCTTGCCCTGACTGCGTAAACGTTTAAGGTAGGCCTAGTTCTGGATTCCTGAGTCAGAATCGTCCAGTCATCCACGACCTCGCGAGGCCAGAGGAGAAGCGAGGGGGGATTTCTATTCTGGAGAGGAGAGGGTGGACGGCACCCCTGGTTTGGAAACACGACAGACCGCGCCTGCATTGACAGAAGCCACGCGAACGAGAGGACGTCCTAGCACTACTGCGGGTTACACACACCCTGGGGACTCACGCGGGACCTAGTTGTCGGCACCCAGCTTGGAGAGGCCCCGGCGGAAGTCGTGGAGGTCGTCAATCTTGCCGTCCAGCACCTCCAAGAAGCTCTTCAGCTCCACCTTCAGGTGGCGCTGTCGGTACTTGCTCTCCTCGATGTCCGTCTTCAGGGACCGCACTTTGTCCTCCAGGTTCTGATTGTCTCTCTCCGCCGCCTGCAGCGGAAGGAGAGAGGGCGGACTGCTGATACAGTGGAGGGCAGTCCGCCTGCCAATGCAGGGGACGCGGGTTCGATCCCAGGTCTGGGAAGGTTCCACAGGCCTCGGAGCAACTGAGCCCAGGCACCACAACTACGGAGCCTTTGCTCTAGAGCTGGGGAGCCGCAACTAGTGAAGCCCCCATGCGCGGCAGCAAGAGAAGCCACCGCAGTGAGAAGCCCGTGCACCGCAACCAAGTGTGCCCCTGCTCACGACAACCGGAAAGAGCCCAGCACAGCAATGAAGACCCCGCGTAGCCAAAAGCAAATTCATAAGAGAGACAGAAAGAAGGGTCTGGGAACAAAGCAGGAGCCCACTGAGACCTGTGATAGTCAGTCACTTGGTCCCCGCGGTAGGCCTGCCTCTGGAGGTGTCAAGTGCTCCCCCACCCCCGGAAATCAGGTGTGTGCCCCTCCTTCCTGCTGTTTGCCAGCAGAGATCTCATCTTAAAACGATGCCCACAGAGAATGCAGAACTCCGAGTTCTGCCCAAAGCAGCCTGGTGCCAAGCGATGCTTTCATAAAGTGCCTGGCAGAGGAAATCTGACATCCCAGCCTATGGGGTTTTCAGCCCCAGGCCCAGGGTTTTCAGCAGGGGCCCCTCTGGGTTCCATTCTGGGGGAGAAACAGCATGCATGGGAGAGTGACTTGTCTCCCCTGAGAAGGCAAGGCCTCCTTGGCCCCAGGCCAGCTGCTGGCTGTCCGTGAGGGAGCATTGGCCGTGCCAGACGCAGGGACGGTGGGTCTGCGCACCGTCTGTCCTGTGGTGTTGCCATGGAGACAGTCAAGCTCCCAGTGGCCGGACTGCTGTGAGTCCTTACGTGATCATTCTTCATAGCAAACAAGAGCTTCCATCTTGTGGGGATAAAATGAGGCCTTCTAAAAATGTGTTACAGGAACCAGTTACTAACACTGAGGCTGTGTGCCTGAACAAAGTGCTCTAGAAGTGAGGAGACCCTCGGAGGTGAGGGAGGACCTGAAAACACTCCCTCTGTGGATGAGAAATCTGAGGCCAGGAAGAGGCGTGCCTGCCCAAGGTCATATCCAAGGTCTCTGGCTGAGGCAGTGGAACAGTCCCTGGTCTGAGGCTCTCCCTAGCCCCTCCCTCTGTCCCCTGCTCCTTCCTGGCCCTTCTGTGGGTCTGCAGGGACTTCTGCTGGCAGGAAACAGCCTCCTGCACTACAGTTACACACATGACACCTTTGTATAAGTGGAAAAACAAAAAGGCAGACACAGCTGAGTCTTCCCCTGGAGGCAGAGCAGGCAACCAGCAAGTAGTTACACTGGCTGTTTAGGGATCCAAAGTCACTCTTCTTCACCAAGTGAGGCGAGAATGGGAGAGGCCTCGGAGAAATGGGTAACATGACGGATGCCTTCGCACCTGAGTCAAAGTGCATGTGCTCCCCGCTCTTACCTCTAACTTCTCAGAGACGTATTCACACTCTGACATGAGCTGAGGTATGATTTCACTTTGTTTTCGGAGGTCTATCAACTCCTACAGGGGACAGAAGTTTGAAGAAGAATATGAGAGCAAGTGAGATAAAATGTATTCTTGAAAATCCCCAACTTTGTGTGTACAGTCATGGAAGCAGCTTTTGGAACCTGTGTTGTCCGTGTAAATAATGGTGATGATATTATACCTAACACACATCAGGTAATTCTAAAGGCTGATTATGTCCCGTGAATTAAAGCATGAAGCCTGCATACCACCATGAAAAGAGAAGCATGATTTCTCTTTTTGTAGGGAAACTGAGGCTGAGAGAGGACTGGTAACTTGCCCACAGTCTCCAGCCTCTGTGGACAGTGAGTCCCCTCCATACGGACCTTCGAGCTGCAGACTTACACAGATGAGAACGTGCATTCGCACGTCCACTTGCGTAAATCAGTTCATGTGCCTGGTGTACACTGGCACGTGCAAGCATCCTCCACACGTGGCTGAGCTTTTGTGTCCCTTACTACACAGGACTGTATAGAGGACAGCAGTATAGTATCTTTATTTCAAGTCCAGGAGGTCCAGAAGCAAGTGTCAAAGCAGTGCTGAGGTAGCTGATACTACTGTACTTTTCAAGGTACTAAACCACAAGATTAAAAATGTTTTATTTTTTGGGTTTGCTTTTTATGTATTATTTGTGTGAAAAGTATGATAAACCTATTACAGCACAGTACTACGTAGCTGATTGTGTTAGTTGGGTACCTAGGCTAACTTTGTTGGACTTAGGAACAAACTGGACTTGTGAACATGCTCTCGGAATGGGACTCGTTTGTGCAGAGGTGAGCCACTGTACTTGGCTGTCCTGTCCCCCCAGGAGATAAATGACTGTGTGACTGGGGGTTCTTGCTGCATTAATTTGACAGCAGAACTCAACTTCTGATGAGGGACCATCTACGAAAGTTTCCAAGAGCGTTTGAAAATGCCCAACTCCTCCTGGATCTGAGAGACTGTCTATGTATAATAAACACAAGGAGGCTGCACGGGGTGATGGTCAGGCCTTTGCTCTGGGCTCTTTGTGCCTTGGTGTGGCTCCTGGCTCTGTCTCTGTGCTGCTGTCTGGGCAGCTGCCAGGGCCGATCACACGTCCCACGGCCACCTGCCGTGTCCCTGGGTGGAGATCACCCGCCAAGGCCGAGGGGATGTGAGCAGCACGGCTCAGAGCTCTGCCACTCACCGTCTCCTTTTCTCGGAGCTCTGATTCTAGCTCCTCAATCCTTCTCTTCAACTGGGTATTCTTCTCCTTCTCTCTGTTGATCTCGCTGCACTGCTCTTCCAGCTCGTCAATCTTTAATAATAAATATCACATGTTAAAGCAGGGGTGCCAGTTTACTTTGGGCTTCTCTGGTGGCTCAGACAGTAAAGAATCTGCCTGCAGTGCAGGAGACCCAGGTTTGATTCCTGGGTTGGGAAGATCCCCCGGAGAAGGGAATGGCTACCAACTCTAGTATTCTTCCCTGGAGAATTCCATGGACAGAGAAGCCTGGCTGGCTGCAGTCCATGGGTTTTACTTTAATCATTAAACAAGAGATTGCCACAGCTCTTTTAAAATAAACCCTAAATTAACCCACTTACAAATGTTTCCTTGTGGCTACAAATGAATGCTATGGGGCTGCCCCAGGCTGTTTGCTCATACTGGCACAAGGCACCTCACTTAATGCTAGAGAAGCCATGGAAGTCACACAACCTGGCTTCAGGATGCTCCAGGATTCTGGTTTTCTCTTGCAGCCGCAGGACAGTAGTTCTAGGTTTGCTTTTAAGGATCTGTCACAAATAGGGGCTACATGTCCCATGAATCTGTCTGCTTCTCCCCAGAATGACGTTCACATTACTTTAATCATGCCCTGAATGATTCTGTTGCATCTCCAGAGCTGAGGCCAGCAGGGCAGAGAATCGAGCAGTTCTGTGGGACTCAATGACATTTCCAAAACTTTTAAATCAAGATGACCTTTCCCCACTGATGCATGCAGACGGCGTCTGGCCTGTGGGCCTCTTCCTGGAGAGATGACAGGTGCTGGTTGACCCGGCACATCCTCACAGTGCATCTTTTTCTCCTTCCCCAGCTTGACCCCCCGGAAGGGATGTATAGGCCTGACAACCTTGGCACTGC
Organism: Ovis canadensis; assembly: GCF_042477335.2. NCBI lineage: Eukaryota > Metazoa > Chordata > Mammalia > Artiodactyla > Bovidae > Ovis > Ovis canadensis. Next base: position 35,464,588 of record NC_091262.1, read on the forward strand.
TGTCTGATGTTGGGCAATTTCCAGGGGCCAGAGTGTGGGTACAGAGTGGATGGCAGGAGTGGAACCAAGTAACACAAGCGCCAGGTCAATGGGGTCCCCACTAGTGGACAGTGCCAGTCCTCAGGGTGAAGGGCACTGGGTAGTCACCTTGAGGACAGTTCTCAGAGATGACTGCAGCAACCCTCAGGATCTGCACCCCCAGCCTTGGGGGCTGTCAGAGGTCCCCCGATATCCACATTCCACCCTGGAAGTCAAGTTCCCAGGGCTTCCCACCCAGCGAGCAAGTTACACAGCAGGTGCTTCCTCCACAACCCCCCCCTGCCCCCACCCCCACTCACCCCCCCCCCCCAACAGCACAGCCCTTTGGTTCTTACACTCAGATGTGAAGTGAGAAAACTCAGCTCTTGGCTTGGAAAAAGAGGGCAATCGATCCCTCTGGCAGGCAGATGAGCCCAGCCAGGAGGGAAGGCGCAGAGTCAGCACTTGGCCTGCACCCCTCACCATCAGCAGTTTGTGAAAAAAGGACACGAGGCAGTTTCACGTGCCATCTGCACAAAGTGAGACATGGAAGGTGAGCGGTCTCCAGGGGATCCACTCAGAACAGGGTGGGGGGTTACAAATGGGGGTGAGGGGAGCCAGTCCCCATCTCAATGTGATGTGGACCCTGAAATCTGCAAAGCAGACCACGGTCAGCAACTGTGGGGTGAAAGTGCTGACCAGCAAAACAGCATGGCAACCCCGGGACCTCAACTAGGGGCCCCCAAACCTCCACATCCATTCAGCCCAACACCAGAGTGTGAGGGACTGATTACAGAGAAGGCCACGGGCGAATCCTGAAAAAAGGTCGAGATGCTCGGATGTCGAGGTAGGAGGGTGAAGGGCACATGAGGACAGTGGGCACCCCCTCCCCACCTCACACTCCCTGTCCTCACTTCCTAACTCACGTTTTCGGAAATAGTGGTCTGCACAGAAGCAGGGTTTCTGAGCAATCATGCCTCACCCTTCCCCAGTCTGTTTTCTTCCCTCACCCTCTGGAAGGTCACTGAACCAACAGAAAATACCAAAAGGAGGCTGCCCACGAAAGGCCTACCCGCAGTGCACACGGAAGGATGCTCTTTGAGAGACAAAGCTGCTGTCTCCCATTGATTCCTCTTCCCCTTGGCAACACATCTATGAGACTTAGTTCAATAGAAGGATTAAGTCACTTCTGTGTACGGCTACATTCCCTTTACTAAGGCAGGCAGGAAGTGGAGGGAGGGTGGGGAAGGAGTGGAAGGAAGGTCCTGGCTGCCCTGTCCCATGCTGGCGCCCCACTCCCCGTGGGTTAGGGTCTCAGCTGAGCCCACCTTGTTCCGGAGCCGGTCGTTCTCGTCTCGGCACAGGGAGAACTGGCGCTTCCACTGCTCCACGCTGGCTGCCGACTCCTGCAGCGCTGAGGTCAGCCGGGCATTGCTCTCTCTCAGGGTCTGCAGCTCGATCTCCCACTTCTTCACATTGGCAGCACTGTGGGGCAGGGGCCAGGTAGTGACCGGGGTGGTGGGCGCCATCCGTTCTACTGCTCCGGGGTGGGGGGACCCAGCCACCCCCTCAGCCCAGCCCTCAAGGCCACATCCTCTCCTACAGTGGCCTGGCCACAAGGATCACGGGTCCCGCAGGCCTGGCGCCTCTCTTTAGTGGGAACATATTTGCCCCACTAAAGGGACACTAATTTGCCCTGCTGGGTGATTTTTCTCAAGGTATCACTTTAGAAAGGACAGAATTCTTAGAGAAGGAAGAGATGAAACTAAGAATGAAGTGAGCCATAAAAAGGAACGAAATGATGCCATTGGCAGCAAAATGGATGCTACTAGAGATTCTCATGCTGAGTGAAGTAAGTCAGAAAAAGAAAGACAAATATCTATGACATCACTTATATATGGAATCTAAACTATGACGCAAATGAACCTATCTCCAAAACAGAGACAGACTCACAGATGTAGACAGCAGACTTGTGATTACCAGGGGAGGGGGCTGGGGAAGAGATAGCTTGAGAGCTTGGGGTTAGTAAGATGCAACATGCAGAATGGATAGACAACAAGGTCCTCCTATACAGCACAGGGAACTCTGGAGAGAATGGAAACCTTGAACGACATTCAACATCCTGGGATAAACCATAATAGACAAGAATATAAAAAGAACTACATACATATATGTATAACTTTGTTGTCACTTTGAGTCACTTTGTTGTATGGCAGAAGTTAACACAACATTGTAAATCAACTCTAATTCAATTAAAAAAAAAAAACCATGAATGAAGCCACACACTATGGTAGAGACCCCCCTGCCTGCTCCCTACTGACTCCTGGCCACAGGAGGGGTCCCTCTTGGCCCATGTCTAGCTCCTTCCTGAAATGAGCCTCAGGGATAAAGGTTCTGAAGTGCTGAGGTGGAGCCCAGGCCCCCTGAGACTCTTGTGAAAGCTGTGGATCTTTTCAACAAGCTCCTGATGCCCCACTTTCTGGAGTCCAATGACCCCAGGTTTAAACAGACAGCCTGGATCCAGATTTGACAGCTGAGGACTAGAGGACAGAGGAGACGGGGCTGGGAATCCCCTGAGGGAAGAACCGAGGTGCAAACCGCTGCGTGTGAAGGAGTCCTGGCCAACCCCATGTCACCTCAGGTCTGAGGGATGTCACCTCCATGTTATCACCAAACCACATGATAATCTCTGATCCTCTGTGATGAGGGAAGTTTTCAAAAACAAACTGCAGTTAGGTTCCCCTCAAGCTGCTCTGCCCATTCAACGCTTCCCTTGGTTTCCTTGCTCTGGAGCCCAGTGTTCACTGCAGCACTATTTACAACAGCCAGGACATGGAAGTGACCTAAACGTCCACCGAGGGAGGAACGGACACACACGCCGTGATACATACATACAATGGATACTACTCAGCCGTAAAAAGGAGCAAAGTAGTGCCATTTGCAGGGGTGTGGGGGGACCCAGAGTCTGTCACACAGAGTGAAATAAGTCAGAAAGAGAAAAGCAAGTATCTCATAGGATCACTTATTCATGGAATCTAGAAAGATGGTAGAGGCGGACTTATTTGCAGAGCAGAAACAAAGTCACACGAGCAGAGAACAAACGTATGGACACCACATGAGGAAGTCGGGGGCGGCATGGATTGGAGATTGGGATCAACACATACACACTGCTATGTATAAAATAGGTAACTAATGAGAACCTTCTGTGTAGCTGCTGTGACTTAAATGGGGAGGTCATCTGAAAAGGAAGGGTAGAGCTGATTCACTTTGCTGTACAGTAGAAATCACCACAACATTGGAAAGCAATGACGCGCTTAGTCGCTCAGTTGAGTCTCACTCTTTGTGACCCTATGGACTGTAGCCCACCAGGCTCCTCTGTCCATGGGGGTTCTCCAGGCAAGAATACTGGAGTGGGTTGCCATGTCCTCCTCCAGGGGATCTTCTCAACCCCAGGGAGTGAATATGCCAATAAAAATTAATTTTTAAAAAAACCCAACGCATCAGACTCAGCTACTAAGAAGAAAAAATGTTTCTGGCTTCTAATCTACACTGCCTGGCTGAGGAAAGTTCTGTATCTAAAGTCTTCTTTAAAAAAATTTTTAAAGTAAATACAACTGTATTTTAATAATCTGCATTATCTTTCATCCACCTCAAAGTCCTAGGAATGTGACTGGAAAATATGTACTTTGGGTTTCAAACACCACAGACTGAAAACACAGCAAATACTATCATGTGATTAATTTCAGAATTGACGAGTGAGAATCTGACCTGATTTAGGGAAATGACTTCACACTCATTCCTGTAATTCACTTGTCAATTAAACTGGAATTTAAAAAAAACATTTACTTTCAGGGGTGAAACATTTTCAACCAGGCAGTCCACTGTGACTTAAACAACCAAAAACAGTCCTCATGATTGCCTGATGATTGAGAGAGAATGGCCAGAGTTTTGTCCTCTGAAGCACCTGATAAAACCCACAGTCCAAAGCAGGTGCTGGATCTGTGGATCTCAGTTCCTTCTGGAATTCCCAGGTCAGATCATGGGAACTGAGTTCCAAGCACCGGTCAGGCCGCTGGGTGGCAGAAGCGGGTGCTAACCCATCGGCTCCAGCTGTGGAGCACGACTGGCTGCCCCTGGGAGGATTACTGAAGGCTCCTGCCTTGAGTATAGGCATGCAGTGTGGGACGGCGGAGAATCTACCAGCCGTGTGACCTTGGGCAAGGACTGGCTGTACCACTTGGGCCTCGGTTTCCTCATCTGTGTAAAACGGAGGGACTAATATGACAGAGCTCTTACACAGAGCAGCTCTGAAGAACGTAGCCACAGGGAGGCTGGGGGGAGCTGGCAGAGTTCCCTGCCAGGTGAACAGAATGACCCCAAAGACAGCGACCCTGAGGGTGCTCACAGGGCCAGCCCACACGATGAGGTCCAGCCTGGCTTTGGGAAAGGGGCCACATTCTCGAGATACAAAAACACAAGCATGGCTACTGTAGTCATTAAAAATTAAAATCTTGCTGATATCATTATGGGGACTGTGTTAACTTTATACATCAATTTAAGGGAAATTGATACTTTTTTAAAATATTAAGGCTTCCTACTCCTTTCCAACAGACTTTTTTCTATTTGTTAAATTATTCATGTATGGTCCTCAAAATTATTTGAATTTTCTTCACAAAGATCCTGTACATTTTATAAGTTTATTCCTATGTATTTTATGGTTTGTATTATATGTAATAATTCATACTCTAAAGGAAGGGCTTCCCAGGTGGCTCTAGTGGTAAAGAACGCCTCTGCCAATGCAGGAGACGTAAGAGACTTGGATTTGATCCCTGGGTCAGGGAAGACCCCCTGGAGGAGGAAATGGCAACCCACCTCAGTATTCTTGCCAGGAGAATCCTACAGACAGAGGAGCCTGGCACACTACAGTCCATGAAGTCACAGTGTTGGACACGACTGAAGAGACTTAGCATACAGGCATTATAAAGGAAATCTCTTCTTCAAATATATAGTCTATGTGATGTTTGCATATAGAAAAGCTACTGGTCTTTGTGAGACTTTATATTGTTTTAAAGATAGTTTCTTAAGGTTTTTATGTTTCTCTTGGATGTTCAAGACAGTCTGTCATATACAAATAAATGATAAATTTGGCTTCTCAAAAAACAAAACAGTGAAACTTAAGCACAGGGACTCCCCTGGCAGTCCAGTGGTTAGAACTCCACACTTCCTTTGCAGAGGGCCCAGGTTCAATCCCTGCTTGGGGAACTAAGATCCCACACGCTATGCAGTACAGCTGAAGAAAAAAAAAAGCATAGGGTCACATCTCTCTTTCACACACACACACACACACACACACACACACACACAGATGCTGATGTGGACAGGGAACAGCCACGAAGGCAGCTGGTCTTCCTCTGGCCAGGAGACAAGACCAGCTGTTCTGAGCAGGACCGGTCTCCTCCCCCAAGTTCCTGAAGCCCTGCCCAGTGGGAGGGGCTGCAGGGGAGTGCTGGCCCTGGGCAACAGCACCTGGATTTGCACATGCTCACCTCTGGGTCAGAGCGATCTTCAGCTTGTCATTCTCAGACTTGAGGTGTGTGTCGGCAGGACCCGCACAAGAGGCCTTCTCATCATCTGTCCCATTGACACTGGATGCCTGAGTAGAAGACGGGGTTACCTTCACTGCTTATCACTTGTCCTGACAGCGGCAGGAGCTGTGTTTGTGAGTGTGGGAGACCCAATGCCTCCAACCAGAACGCACAACACAAAGACTAATAAGAAGACTGGCCCTGGAGAGTCCACACGGAGTCCAGAAAGTCTGTGCGTTTATTCACAAGACAGCATCTGGGGCCATTAGGCAGAAACTTTTAAAATAAGACTTTACAGATAAACCTACAAGTCAGGATACCTGGTTTCCTTAAATAACACAGGACAGAGCCACAGGTTAAAAAGGCAGTGGGGGTGGGGATGGTTATAATAAGAAACAGTGGCTGAGTTTGGAGAAGGAATAGCAACCCACTCCAGTATTCTTGCCTGGGAAATCCCATGGACAGAGAAGCCTGGCAGGCTCTGGTCCATGGGGTCACAAAGGAGTCAGACATGACTTAGCAACCAAACGACAAGAAGAAGCTGAGATAACCTTTTTTATCCTAAGGCTACATAAAGATCATTAAAAAAAACAAAACACCAGGAATCAGATATGGGTGTCTGCTGTCTCCATTACTATTAGCATTATTATGAATATTCTGTAATGCTTTCTGTAATAAGACATACCACATGGAGGTCAATCTCATCTGGTCTCGGATAAGGTCTTAGAAAGACCTTACTTAGTCTCCAAGAATCATAAACCATGATCAGGAACCATGAAGGGAATGAATTTCTGGCTAAATTTCTGCATCACAAAAAAAATGCCATAAACTATATTAGAATGTAAACAATAATGTGGGGGAAATATTTAAAGTGGATATGAAAACCAAAATGCCAATACTTATATTTAAAAGAAACTCTTAGAGTTCTCAGCTCTTAGAGCTACACTCTGAAATATTTGTGGATGAAATGATGTCTGGGAGGTGGAGGGAAAGGGTGGGTGTAGATGAAATGTGAAGTGAAGTGAAAGGCGCTCAGTCATGTCCAGCCCTTTGCGATCCCATAGACTATACAGCCCACGGAATTCTCCAGGCCAGAATACTGCAGTGGGTAGCCTTTCCTTTCTCCAGGGGATCTTCCCAATGCAGGGATCAAACCCATGTCTCCCGCATTGCAGGTGGATTCTTCACCAGCTGAACCACACTGATTGGTCATAAATTCCTAATTGTTAAAACTGAACTAATGGGCCCATGGGGTTCAGTTACACAATTTTGCCTAGTATTGTATAGGTTCAAAACTAGCCATGCTAAAAAATAAAGTTCTTGGAAATGAACATAAAAAAGGGAAAGGATATGCAATTGACATTTACAGTAGAAGACACACATAGACTCAATAAACAAAAAAATTTAATCTTACTAGTAAAGAAATGCAAAATGAAAAAAAAACAGTAAAATACATTTTTCTTCCGTCAAATCAACAAAGCTCTGTGGGTGAGTGTGTGGGAGGAAAAATTGCTCTCATTCACTCCTGGTGGAAGTCAGAATTGTACATTTCTGCAGGGATGTTTGCAGTATGCGTCAAAAGCTCACAAAACCTCCTACCCTTAGTCCAATACTTCCATTTCAAGAATTTATCCTGCAGTATCTGTATAACTGAATCACTTTGTTGTAGACCCGAAACTAACACAACATTGTTGTCAACTATACTCTGATGCTGAAGCTGAAACTCCAATACTTTGGCCACATGATACAAAGAACCAACTCATTGGAAAAGACCCTAATGCTGGGAAAGATTGAAGGCAGGAGAAGGGGACAACAGAGGATGAGATGGTTGGATGGCATTACTGATGTGATGGACATGAGTTTGAATAGGCTCCGGGAGTTGGTGATGGACAGGGAAGTCTGGTGTGCTGCAGTCTATGGCGTCGCAAAGAGTCAGACACAACTGAGCAACTGAACTGAACTGATACTCCAATATAAAATTAAAAGTTTTAAAAAAAATTATCTTGCTGAAACCATCAAATGCACAAAAAGGACACAAGAATGGCTTATCACAGTGTTACTTATATTAATGAAAAATTAGAAATAATATCACTTCAGTTTAGTTGCTCGGTTGTGTCCAACTCTTTGCGACCCCATGAACCACAGTACGCCAGGCCTCCCTGTCCATCACCAGCTCCCGGAGTCCACTCAAACCCAAGTCCATTGTGTCAGTGATGTCATCCAACCATCTCATCCTCTGTCATCCCCTTCTCCTCCTGCCCTCAATCTTTCCCAGCATCAGGGTCTTTTCAGATGAGTCAGCTCTTTGCATCAGGTGGCCAAAGTACTGGAGTTTCAGTTTCAACATCAGTCCTTCCAATGAACACCCAGGACTGATCTCCTTTAGGATGGACTGGTTGGATCTCCTTGCAGTCCAAGGGACTCTCAAGAGTCTTCTCCAACACCACAGTTCAAAACCATCAATTCTTCTGCACTTAGCTTTCTTTGTAGTCTAACTCTCCCATTCCTACATGACTACTGGAAAAACCATAGCCTTGACTAGACAGACCTTTGTTGGCTAAGTAATACCTCTGCTTTTTAATATGCTGTCTAGGTTGGTCATAACTTTCCTTCCAAGGAGTAAGCGTTTTTTAATTTCATGGCTGCAGTCACCATCTGCAGTGATTTTGGAGCCCAGAAGAATAAAGTCAGCCACCGTTTCCACTGTTTCCCCATCTATTTGCCATGAAGTGATGGGACCGGATGCCATGATCTTAGTTTTCTGAATGTTGAGCTTCAAGCCAACTTTTCCACTCTTCTCTTTCACTTTCATCAAGAGGCTCTTTAGACTTCACTGTCCCAAATTATAGGAGTTTAGTGGAATAAGTTGTGATATAAACAAACACTGGAATTCTATTTACACATTAAAACAGTTTTGAAAAGTGATATTTGAAAACACGAGGAAATGATTATAACAAACATAAGTTTAAAAAAAAGATGAAAAAGAATAATACAAAAATGTACTGGAAAACTATATTAGTAAGAAATAGTTTAAAACATTAATAAAATGTCTTAGGTAAGAATATAGGTAATTTTTATGCTCTCCTTTATAGTATGGCATATTTTAAATTTCTGCAATAAATATGTATTGCTTTTACATTCAGAAAAAACACATGAAAAATTTTTGTAGTTAGGTTGTTTAAAATCTTCAAGTATTTAGAAAAGTTGGCCAAAGTACTTATTCTCTAAGAAATTCAAAAAACCAAGCAACTGTGTGATTTCTAATAAAAAGAAAAATGGACAATGATCTCCATAGCTGGGAAAACATCAGCAAGGGTAAATAAAAACTAAAGCTTAGAAAAGCCATTTATATGTAATTAATATATATCTATATAATAACATTTCTGTACACTTGACTTTTTTAGGTTTAAAATACTTTAGGGGAGAAAATAAACATTAAAGCAAAAACATTATATAAAGAAATTCAGATATTAAAGATATCATTATAACATGACATTTAGAAAAAGATGGTATATCAGAAACTTCGTATCATAAATTATCGCTTATATGCAGAATCTAAAGTAATAGTGCAAATGAACCTATTTACAAAACAGAAGTTGAGTCACAGAGGTGGAAAACACACTTGTGGTTACCAAGGGGAAAAGAGGTGTGGGGGGGATAAATTAGGAGAGTGGGACTGACGTATACACACTAGTACATATAGAATAAATAGCTAGTAACCTAACGCAGGAGACCCCAGTTCGATTCCTGGGTCGGTAAGATCTCCTGGAGAAGGGATAAGCTACCCACTCCAGGATTCTTGGGCTTTCCCTTGTGGCTCAGCTGGTAAAGAATCTGCCTGCAATACAGGAGACCTGGGTTCAGTCTCTGGGTTGGAAAGATCCCCTGGAGAAGGGAAAGGATACCCACTCCAGTATTCTGGCCTGGAGAATTCCATGGACTGTATAGTCCATGGGGTCGCAAAGATTCAGACATGATTGAGCAACTTTCACAAGAACCTACTGAATAGCACAGTGAACTCTATTCAGTTCTATGTAAAGAATCTAACTCTGTGTGTGTGTGTGTGTGTGTGTATGTATATACAACTAAATCACTTTGCTATACAGCAGAAAGTAACACAACATTGTAAATCAATTATATTCCAAGAAAAAATCAATTAAAACATAGATTTTCCTCTATCTAATGAAATAAAATTTAGCATTCTAAAAAAAAAAAAAAAGAAACTCCTTAGACTATGGACCATTTCAAGTGCCCAATTTTAGAGTTCCTCAGATATTGCTCAGTACAGACATTAGTAGGCTAAATCAAGAGTATCATTTAGATGACAGTACAGACTGCTTATAAAGATTCAGGAAAGTTCCTGTCCACTTGGAGTCTAACACACATTCATTTCCATAAATCCACAGGGACATCTTTTATGTGATCCAGCTTTGGCTATGGCTGACGATCAAGCCTAGGGTGTTGACCTTGACCACTCAGGATGCCCGAGCCTCCTGGTTCTCTTCCAGGAGGCAGGGTCTCATCTTTGCCCCAGAATCCATCCACGGCCATCCCAGTATGGCCATTCTCCACCCCACAGCCTCCTCGCCAGCCTTCCTGCCCTCGGCTGCTCCCTGACTTCCTCACCACCCACATGCAACCACCGTGTCAATTCCTGATCAGCGGCCATAAAACACCTCCAGTGTCTTCTCACTATCCAACAATACAAAATTAGGTAAGAAGAGATCCACTAATGAAGAATTCTGGGTCCTTCACAGTCCCTCCAAGCATCCCTGGTCCTCCCACCGCACTCTTCTCCCCGAGGCCGGCAGACTCCTAGCTTTCGCTTACATCATGTTTATTCCTAACCCCAGATGCTTGCTCCTCATGTCTCTCTCACCCTGTCTCTCTACACATAACTCTGTCACGAGGTCAAGGCTTCTGCATACTACTGCATACCCCACTCTAGACATCAGGAAGGCAGGTATTTTTATTTCAGGTTAAGATAGGTCCCTTTTAGTCAGAGACCACACTTTTAGGCAGACAGATGACTCAGTTCCTGGCAAAGCCACATTTTCGTTGACTAAACTAGAGCTGTTGAAATACCACCTCCCACCTGACTTTGTTATAATAGGGAAACAGACGGGGAGCCTCTGGCATCAAACAAGTTTTCTCTGTCATGGGCACAGGTACCTGCATTGGTCCATGAGCATGCTTCATGGAGACCTCCCCTCCCAACACAGAAAAAAAACACATCTCCTTGGCATTGGTATTTAAACAGTGACCAGAGAGAATTCCAGATGAGGGACATGTATTAACTCTCATCTCATCAAATGTTTTCCATCCAAAATGTATCACCACATCTTGAAAAATTCAAGCCTCATAAAAACATGTCACATCTTTCTCACTGTGAACAGGCTAACAGTTGAAAAAGCCTTCAAAATGCCCTACTGTAAAAATTTGTTCTTTCCTGTCAAAAGTGACAAGGAACAAAGTCCTAATCACTGATCACACTCATTTATATTATGGGCAAATTACTTACTTGGGAATGATTGCTCGAAGTTTCAATTTTCTCCTGGGATTTGTCTCTGGCTAGTCTGGCAGCTTCTTTTACTTCCTGGAATTTCTCTGCAAACTGAACATGAAGAAGAATTATTAGAGGTTTCCTTAACCTGATACATGGTTGATATTCAGAACCCACCTTTATTATTTTGCATTCATTTGAAGTCAATAAATTCTGTATAAATCCAGGAAACAGATTTTATTTGAGATTTAAAAGAAGTGAATATAAGAAATGCTTTTTTCCTGAACAACACCAACAAAAAAATAACAACAAAAAAGCCCAGGTCAGATCTAAATTAATTTCTAAGATACTGAAGCAAGATTTGATGGCAAAATATTAAAAACACATACCTCTAGTTAAAGAGTACCTAATACAAATGCAACAAAAGAAATTTAGCTATAGTACAGAAGGAGTCTCCCCAAAACTTCATGATCTCTCATGAAAGATCCAAGAACTCTTGCAAGTCAATGGCATGAATAACAAAAACATCCAAAAAGCTCAGGGGAAGGAACATTCTAGATTTTAAAAGCCTAAGATGCAAAATGCAACATGTTAGCCTAGGACTAAGCACTCTTTAAAATTTTTTTTTATTTATTTGGCTGTGCCAGGTCTTAGCAGCAGCATGTGGGATCTGGTTCCCTCACCAGTGATTAAACTCAGGCCCCTTTCATTGGTAGCTCAGAGCCTTTAGCCACTGGGCCACCAGGGAAGTCTGAGTCCTCTTTTAAACAGACCAATTATAGGATTTCTGGGCAACAACAAGGGATATGTAAATATGGACTGGATAAGACGACACCAAGGAGTTACTGTTTTATTAGTCTTGTGAGAAGTGCTGCTGATGTTGTGGTTATCGGAAAATGTCATTATTTAGTGATAAATACTGAAGGATTTGGGCTTCCCAGGTGGCACAGTGGTAAAGAATCCACCTGTCAATGTGGGAGATGTGGGTTTGATCTCTGGGTTGGGAAGATCCCCTGGAGAAGGAAACGGCAATCCACTCCAGTATTCTTGCCTGGGAAATCCCATGGACAGAGGAGCCTGGCGGGCTACAGTCCATGGAGTTGCAAAGGGTTGGACATGACCGAGTGACTGAGCACGCACATACACTCTGAAGTATTTAGGCAGGAAATGTCTTTATGTCTGTAATTTAAAGTACTTTAACAACAATAGAAACAGATGAAAGTCACTCAGTCATGTCTGACTCTTTGTGACTCCATGGACTATATATTCTCTAGGCCAGAATATTTCTCTTCTCCAAGGGATATTCCAAACCCAGGTCTCCCACATTGCAGGCGGATTCTTTACCAGCTGAACCACAAGGGAAGTCCAAGAATACTTGAGTGGGTAGCCTATCCCTTCTCCAGGGGATCTTCCTGACAGGAATTGAACCGGGGTCTCTTGCATTGCAGGTGGATGCTTTACCAACTGAGCTACCAGCAAAGCCTGAAAACAGATGAAGAAATGTGGCCGTGTTCACTATTAAATTTATGTAATGCATCTGTGGGTGTTCATTCTACTATGCTCTCTGCTTAAAGGAATGTTTTAATATTTTCTTAAATTAAAAAATTATTAAAATCCCAGAGCAATCATATCAATCACTGCTTTATTGTCACTGACAAAGCAACTGATTTTAATTAGCAAATACACTGAACAGAGAACTGCCTGTCATAGCTAATGCTGACATCACACAGCAAGAGAGAGCCCAACGTGGTTGCTGAGCAGCAAGAAAAAGCCAGCCAGTGCCAATGCCACTGATAATGCTGTGGCTTTCACCAAGAACTCGATTTCTGGGCATAGGCTGCCCCCTGAGTGTCTCACAAGGTCAACAACAGCAGTCTGCTTTGGGAAACCCTGCCGGATGACAGCTGCTGGTAAACCAAGCACCTGGCGGAAGCCGAAAAGGTCAGTCAGCCTTGCAGTGCTGGCTGGTGTTGCTCCTGCAGGCCTGTAAATAAAGCCACTAACACAGGGCTTCATTTTACCAACCCAGAGCTGCCAGAGAAAAATCACATTACCTATTGCTTAAAAGGTCTGAGGTCCAGAGAGGATGGACAAAGCATCCCCCTTCCTTTTAGGGGCCTCCTAAGTAAAAGCATCAAGTCATGAGTTCCTTGATGGCAGGGCCCATGCTTTTCCCCTTTGCACCTTCCCACGAGACCAGGTGGAAAGCACGTCTAAGTAAGTTTGTTAAGAGAATGAATGAGCTCTGGGTTTTAAATTTGCACATTTCCACCCTCTTGGGAAAAAAAAAAAAAACATGTCAAAGTACAGCCAAACCTAAGGACCTGGGGAGGTACCATGGTACTGGAGGTACCCAGAGGCATGGGAATACTTCACCAGGCTCCCAAACCAAAGGCATTATTTCTTTACAGACCCTTCTTGCACCTGTCAGGGTCTCTTTCTTTCGGGGTCTTATTTGAAGTTGCTTATAAACTAGATTGGAAATGTCATCGCCAGGGTCAGGTTTACTTAGTCGACAAGCATGGTCTGAGCACCATTCAGGACTTCAGCAAACAAATATGGGGCCGTGGCCTAAGCTAGCTGCTGGGGCATGAACACTGTAAGCATCAGAGAGAGCGCCAGACTTGGGTAGCAGGAGAGAGTGGCAAACAAGTCAGAAAATTAAGCCCTGCCAGGTTTTGATAAAACAAGCGGCCTCTGGATGGAGCTTGGGGCTTCCCACCTGACCCTGACTGTCATGATGACCCTCAGCTCAACTAGAGACTCAGTCCAGAAGGTCCAGTGGTCCCTTCTCTCTTGGTCCCCTGACACCCATCATGCTGGTCCCTCTAGACGTCCCATAGTTTTGCCGTGGGTGGGCTTAACTATCACCCTTTTCCCCTAGACCCTCAGCAGAGCCACATTTACAAGGTAAGGAGTCTAATGGCTTCTTTTATTGTTTTATTTATTTTTTGGCCATGCCTTGCAGGATGTGGGATCTTGGTTCCCCAACTGGAGATTGAACCTGTACCCCCTGCATTAGAAATACAGAATCTTAACCACTGAACTACTAGGGAAGTCCCAGAAATTTAGTGACTTTCAATACACATTTTCCTGTTGGTTACCCTCTACTGGACAGGAATTCTTATTCATAGTTTCCTGACAAGAAAATAGAGTCTTAGAGAGGTTAATATTTGCCCATGGTCACATGGCTAGTAAATAATAACCTGAACTTGAGCCTAGATCTGATTTCTACATGATCATCTACACATCCGGTTACTTTCGTGTGCCTACAAGAATGCCACAGACTTGCACAACAGCTGTTAAACATTTATTGATCGGATTTTCCATTTGCAAAGAGAATTGTACTTAAAATAGAATTGTACTGACTTCCTCTTTAAAAGAACATTATAAAAGCTTTAATTCCAAGGCAGGTCATGGGAACCTTTAAGACAAAGATAAGGCCTGAGGATTAGAAAATCAAATGTTAATGGAGTGAGTGGCCCGGGAGACAGCTCTATCATTGCTAAAAACTTTGTGACTTGCTTTACCGCAATATCTGCTTCATTGCAGTGGTCTGGAACCAAATCCCTAGTATCTCCAAGGGATGCCTATGAACAGTAACAGCCTAGAACATCTCAGAAGGATGTCACCTTGAGGTGACAGCGCTATTAAACCAGCACACCACGCTTTATCGTGTTTCACGGATACTGTGTTTCTTACAAATTGAAACTGGCAGCAACCCTGCACTGAGCAGGTCTATCAGTACCACTTTTCCAGCAGCATTTGCTCACTTTGTGTCTCTGTGTCACATTTTGGTAATTCCCACAGGATGTCAAACTTTCATGGTGATCTGTGATAAGTCTCTTCGTTGTTACTACATTCACTGAAGGCTCAGATGACGGTTGGCAATTTCTAGCCATATAGTACTTTTATTTAAGGTATGGTGGTGGTTTAGTCACTAAGTCATGTCCGACTCCTGCGACCCCATGGACTGTAGCCTGCCAGGCTTCTCTGTCTATGGGATCTCCCAGGCAGGAATACTGGAGTGGTTGCCATTTCCTCCTTCAGGGGATCTTTGCGACTCAGAGATCGAACTTGGGTCTCCTGCATTGCAGGAATATGAATACTCTTTACCAACTGAGCTACAAGGGAAGCCACTATGTATTTAAGGTATATACATTATTATTTTGGACATAACCCTAGTGCACACTTAACGGAATACAGTATAGTGCAAATAAAACTGTTATGTGTACTAGGAAGCTAAAAAATTTGAGACTTGCTCTAACGCAATATCTGCTTCATTGCAGTGGTCTGGAACCAAATCCACAGTATCTCCAAGGGATGCCTGTGAACAGTAACAGCCTAGAGCATCTCAAAAAGGGCAAAACAGTACATGTATTCTCACAGTCAGGATGCACAGTCGTGCTATGCACTCACAGCCTCTCTGAGGTCCTCTTACTACTGTCAATATACAAATGCAGCTCAGATGGGTCACACTGGCCAGGGTCACACTGGGGCTGAACACGGCCACCTGACACCAGTGCTGGACACTCCAGTGCCCTGTGATTTACCTACTTAACTGCTACCTTAGCTACGATGCCCAGTCTAACCCTTATCCTTCTTTCAAATGCAGGCAGATGAACCATTCTGCACCTTGTTTTCTTCATCTGTGAAATATGGGCGATAATAATGCAACCTCCATGGATCCCTGGAGGATGAGAGATGGGGCTTTGCGATGGGCATTCAACAAAGGGAAGCACAGCTTCTCATGGCCCTGATTTGACTTAAAACCATGAACTTAGGACTTCCCTGGTGGTCTAGTGGTTAAGACTCTGTGCTTCCAACGTAGGGGACATGAGTTTGATTCCTGACTGGGGAACTAAGATCCCACATGCCATGAGGGGAAAAAAAGCCACAAATTTTAGTAACAGAGCCCCACAAAAGGGTGAATTCATTCATTCAAAAATATTAACTACCTATCTCTAGGTACACTGAAATACTTAAGAAGGACTTAGTTCCTGTCTTCAAAGGAATTCTGGGTCTGTAGAGGACTTTATATTCAAATGGGTGATAATCAAAAGAATTTTTATCAGAAAATAAGCTCAAAATGTCATGAAGTAGGATAAGCCCTATCAGATAAAATTTAGGTAAATAAATAATCACTTATTTATTATTATTATTATATATTTTTTAAGCTGTTCCATGTGGCATGTAGGATCTTAGCTCCCTGACCAGGGATTGAACCTGTGCCCCTTACATTGGGAGAGCAGAGTCTTAACCACTGGACCACCAGGGAAGTCCCTGAATAATCATTTTAAAAGCAGTGTCAGGATGGGCCCTGCCATTTATATAAAAATTAGCTATGACAATGGGGGAATCATAAATTAATGAGGAAAATTATTCAAAATATAATTGTGATAATTTTGGTAAACTGAGGGGAAATGGATTTAAATCCTTACACAAACCAGTAGCATGATAAATTAATGATGAGTTAAATGGCTAAGTTGTTTTATATTTTTAAAATCTGGATGCAAACAGAGCTGAACATTTATCAAACTTCTGCTTGAGGGGTGTGAGGGTAATTTTCTAAACCTGGAAGAAATAAAAGGAAAATCACAAAGTGACAGACTTGCCTGCCTAACAATTTAAAGCTTTTGTATATAAAAAGAAAGAAAGAAACTCAGAAGGGAAACTACAGCCTGGGGAAAGTATCTATCTTTAGACTAGTACAACAGAAAAAGGGTCATTATCTTTAGTATAGAAAGAGTTTGTACAAATTGAAAAGGAAAATATGAAAATCCCAATAGATAAACTGCAAAACTCACACACACAAAAATATAATAAGTAAGCAACTTAAAGAAAAGATTGTTCAGCCTTGTTGGAAATTCAAAAGCAGAATAATGGGGCACCATTCTTGGCCTGCTAAATTAGCTAACACTAAATACAATTATAATACCCTGTGCTGGCAAGGTATTCCTGGCAATGTTGTGACTGTACAGTCCCTTGGAGAAGCAGTTTGGAACCACTGATCATAAGTGAAAAAAAAAACATTTATACCCACTGACCTAGTGGTATCACTTTTGGGAAACTCTCTTACAAAAATAATTGAGAGAATGAAAAAAAAAAAAGATCCTCTATACAAAGATGTTAATCCTAGCATTATCTATCATCATGAAACACTAGAAGCAATTCAGGGAGCCCTGGGAGAAGGATGGAAGGTTTCTACTCAGAGCCTCCAACTGTTGGGACACAAGTAGTCTCACTGTCCTTTGGTGAAAAAGCTCCTCTCTCCAAGTCTTAAGCTTTCTAGCATTTCCCCACTTATTATGAAAGCACATATGCTTGTACATTTAGTAAATATAGTTTAGGAAAAATATTTTTTTAAAATGTAGAGTCACATCATCCAGAGATAAGCACTGACCACGTGAATTTTTTAAAACTTTTTTCTATCTGTACATATGCATCCACTACCCACATATTTAAAAAAACAGAATGATATTGTATTGGGCTGGCCAAAAGGTTCGTGTTTTTCCATCTTACAGAAAACCCAAACGAACTTTTTGGCCAAGCCAACACATCTGCTTTTATTGCTACTTTTGATACTAATATGACAATATTTCCATGCAACTATCTTTTATTACATTATCTGAATTGCTGTACAATATTACCCTGAAGGATATACTGGAGTTTATTTAACTAATTTCTATAGCTGGACATTTAGGCTGGTGTATTATAAATGATGCCATGAGGAAAATTCTTGTAGCTAATTCTCTGCATGCAGTTACAATTATTTCCTTAGAATAGATTCCTATAAATAAAACCCATGGATCAAAGGATATTCAAACTATAAAGATTTCTAAATAGATGCCAAATTCTCATGTCTTTACTTATTAGGATCATTTTCTGTAGTTTTTAAATGTGCGGCAGTAATTTTATAATCAAAATCACCATATTATGATAGAAAGTAAAAAATTATTGTTTTATTTCATTTTTGGTTTTTTTTTGGGGGGGGGCCTGGCTATTGAAGACCCTATGGCAGACATTACCTATTTGCTTATTCAAAATCCATTTTTTTCTTTTCCTTTAGCTTAAGAGAATCTTGATTTGTCTAGAACAGAAATTTCCTAGATGGTAGAGAATAAGAACTGATCTAAGATGATCATGGTAACTCATTTCTCTGCCTCTTTTTTTTCTCCCTGAAAGTGGGTATGGGAGGGTGGTCCAGGGACCCAAGACTGACACTGGGTTCCCAAAATAAATCTGCCACAGAGTTTACAGGGACGCTGTTGTGGTACCATCCTCCTGCCTCCTCCCTGTTGCGATAAATACAGATGTGATGGACAGAGCTTGAGAAGCCATTTTATCATCATAAGGAAAAAGGATAAGCAGAGAAACAAAACACAGAGTCCTACACCCAAAATCATGGAGCACTGTACTGATGCTGGCAACCGCCTGCAGGCCTTCTCTTTTCCGTATGAAAAGAATAAGCACCGTGATTAGCTCTTTGTTACTTGTAGCCACCAAACATTCTAACTAAAACCCATCAGAAGAATGATCAATATCCACTGAAAGAAAAGTGAACCTTTTACATCAGAAAGGCAGGAGATCAGGAAATGTTCTTACAAGGACACTGAGTTAATGAAGTAAGCGTTAAGAATGCAAATTTGAATTAGAGATAACTGAAAAGCAAATGCCACTTGGGGGGGTGGTCAGGATTTAGCTGGACCAACTACAGAGCGCTAGCAGCTCCATCCTGGATCACTGCCCTTTGTGGCAGAATGTGTTTGTTCCAGGCAGCTGACAGTAACCTTCAAACCATCCTGGGCTTCCTGTAAGAACTCTTGCTGGAGGAGGCTGGGTGACCCAGGGAGACAGGCACTCCTCTTTAATGACAGGACATTTTCTCCTGCCTGGGAAAAAATTAGAAGCGACCCTCCCCAGCACTTTGAGGTTTCCAGCCCTATCACTCTGGATATGAGACACTTGGCAGGGGAGGTATCGCTCCCAGCACTCGCCTTCTCCTACCAGGTGCTTCTTCATGGGGAAAAGGCATGCAATCTCCACCAGTCACTTCCGACAGACGTTCTGGTTAATTATTCTTTCAACAAAGAATAATGGATCAATCACAGCACGAGCAACTCCAACCTGATTACTCCCCTTCATGGCAGGATGAGATGGAGCCAAAAGTATCAAGGTCAGATGCCAGGAACCGTTTAAACTTGGATGACTGGCTCATTCTTACACTTGGTTCTCCTTCCTCTCATCTCTTCAGAAGGCTTTCTAGTTGTCAGAACAGGCAAGCCCCTTTTCAACACTCTCCAGCAGGCTGAGGCATTACACCCTTTCCAGGGGGTGAACAACATGCCAGCTCACCCTTGGGAGTACGCAGCTCCTGTTATTTTGGAAAGCCTGTACAGAGAGTGGAAAGTGTCCCTGTAATACTTTCTGGATTTTGGTGTGAAGTGGTCCTTATAACGGGAGTCATGAAGATCAAGGCATCTATTTTCCTTCTGGAGGAGTGAAAAGAGAAGTACCTATGAAGTGTTCTTAAATGCTAACATCCACAGTGGAGCTCGTTTTTCCAGGCTAGTTAGAGTGTTTGATTACCAATTCCTCTTTCAGGCCTGTGGGTGGCTGCTCCATGAAGTGGGGAATATTCAGCCACAGCTGTCCCCTCAGCAACATGCCTCAGGAACCCGTTGGGCCCAAGTTCCTCTGTGCTCACCAACTGCCACTTGTCGAGACTGCCAGCCTCACTTCGTGGGAATTTATCAGTGTGTGGTTAATTGTTCCCTTCAGTGAGAAAGGGGAGAAGTTGATTTGCAACATTCTGAACAAAGGAGGCACCTCAGGGCTTATTTGATAAGTCTTTGTGACAATGGCAGGTCACAGTCACAGAGCGGGACTCCAACGCGTCTGGAGGAGACCGGGTGACTCGGGGTGACAGGGCACTCCTCTTTAATGACAGGACATTTTCTTCCATCTGGGAAAAATTAGAAGTGGCCATGCCTGGATGCAGGCACAGCCCAAGGTCTCTCTAGTTCTCAGAGGCACAAAGAATGGAACTTTAACCACTTCTCATTTTTCTTCTGAGTTCTCCCTTCTTTCAATTCTTTTCTTTGAAACGTTCCCCCCTTGTCCTTCCTAGCTACTCTGAGTCCTCCAAAGATTGAAGAAGTTATTCTAGGCAGCTGAGCTTCCGTGGAGAACTCCAGCCCTGGGTGGGATCAGGGGCTGGTGAGCCAAGGAGGAGGGCCCAGAAAGGACTCTATCTCTGACAGAAGCCACCCCACCTGACCCTCCCCAGCAGTGTGAGGTTTCCAGCCCTCTCAGCCTGGATACAAGTCACTGGGCAGGGCAGGCGTTGCTCCTCTACCCCACTCCTCTCCACCAGGCACTTTTTCAGAGGGAAAAGGCATGCGATCCCTACCTACAGACGTTCTGGTTAATGATTCTTTCAACAAATCACCATCAGACTTGCTTCCACTTCATAGAAATTTTCTCAGATCCTCACAGCACCTGTTCCTCTGCCTCATTTCAGAAAATGGCATCACATCGTCCATCCATCACCACCCCACAGACTCTGCCTCCCACATCCTCTCACCAAGTTCTGCCACTTTAGCTCCTCAATATTTCTTAAATGTCTCCAGCTCTTATGCAAGCCCTCCTCATCTCTGATCTGGATGAAAACAAGCTAATCTGTCTTGAAGTCAGAAAAAAAAATATATATACAAAGAGTGCAAATCTGATCATTTTCTTTCTTGGCTTAAAATCTTTCACAGGCCGTGAGATAAAGTCCAGAGACTCTGGCATGGCACAGAAGGCCCTTTCAAGAGCTGGCCTCTAATCAGCCTTGCCCACCCCCCAAACCCAGGTGCCCCATCAACAGTGAACTGTTTGAAGCTTCCCTTACATAGCATCAGAATTTTGCTTGTGTTCCTTCTGCTGTCTGGAGGATGGAGGGAAAGGGAAATGCTCCCTGTGGCATGATCTGAACATCTCATTGCCTGGTGTGCACAGCAGAGGTGGCCTGGAGTTGGGATCTACACTGAGCCCTGGGGACACAGTTGAGAGCCAAGTTGCATGGAAGGGACTGGGAAGAAACCCAGCTGAAGGGTTAGTGACAAAGAGATTTGGGAAATGGCTACAACAGTGGGTCCAAATGGAGCCAGAGGCTGGAGATATTCACCTTCCCCATGAAGGCCTGCAATGAATGGACTCAAAGTCTGTGTTCTCCCTCAAAATTGTAGGTGGAAATCCTAAACGCCACTGTGATGCTTAGGAGGCGGGGCCTTTGAGAGGTGACTGGGGCACAGGATGGAGTCTCCATGAATGGGAAGAGTGCCCTTAAAAATGAGACCTCAGAGAGCGGAACTGACCTTCTTCCAATGAGAAGCTGATAGTCTGCAACCCAGAAGAGGGCCTTCACCTCACCCTGACCAAGCTGGCAGCCTGATCTCAGACTCCAGCCTCTAAGACTGTGAGAGGCTGCTGTTCAAACACCCATCTATAGTACTTTGTTTTAACAGACTGAGCAGACTAAGACCATGCTTTTCTGAAGCCTCCGCCCTTCAGCAAAGAGAATCCTGAGAACTAGGGACAGGAAAGCTGCTCTGTGGACACCCAGCATTCTCTTCCCCAGCGCTTGCTCAGAAGGTTATGGACACACTGGCCTCGGTGCCAGGGAGAGGACTGTGGCCTCGACAACACCTTCTCCTCCCCATGGCCACTCTGACTTTTGGCCCTGACGAGTGTCAGCTGCCAACAACAGGGACCCACCCTGAGGCCCGGATTCTGCACTACACTTCGGAGTGACCAGGACGCCCCCTGGGGAAGGCTGACTGCACCAGGCCCTTCCTCCAGAGCACACAGCGATTTACTCTCAGAAAACAGACATGGACTGTGAGCCATCAGGCCTCCCAGCCCTGCCACCCTTAGACTGACTTAATGCCTTCCATACCACACAGCACCACTGCCAAACAAGCAACCAGCTTCTCTGCAAATGAAATGAAGCAAGGTCTACACACCACAGGATGCTCGATCCTCCCACGAACCCTATCAGCAGAAGCAGCAGGCCTTCTAGAACTCTGCCGTGCTGCCTGCTAGAACACAGGTATCACGCAGGCCCCTGGGATGGGATGCGTCTCCTCAGGGCCATGGTCCAGAGACTGGGACCAGAGATGGAGACGACACCTCCCATGTTTACACCCCATGAGCTACCCTTCAGGTTTCTGCTTCCTGCCGCATGATGCTAAGCCCTGGAGATCTGGAGACGTTAGTACCCAGGAGAGAACGCTTCTGTGAGGGGCTGGAATAAGAGAATGTGCAGAGTGCTACTAGGCCACCTGGGGCTTGGGCTTCGAGGGGCAGCATCCTCAGTAGCTGGGACGCAGAGAAACACAGTCTGTGGTGTGCCCTTCATCACAGGGCTCGTTTGTGGCTGGGTGCAGGTGCTGGGTTTGGAGGCCTCCTTAAAATGTGCATGTGTGTATATGTGGTGTTCACACACACACACACACACACACACACACACACTGGACAAATGAAAGGAACATTTAGCAAGTCCCTTCACAGTGGCTTCCTGAGTCATCTCAGTCCCGTTCTCTGTGCCCAGGGAACCCAAGCAGCCCAGTCTGCACTAAAAGCTCCGTTAGTTCCCCAGGCATCTGGGACTCTAAGGCGCTCGGGGACAGGACACCCGCTCTGCATCCTTGGGGCCCAGCTCGGTGTCGGCATAGCAGGAGCTCACTGAACACCTGCCCAGCAGCCAGTCAGATGGTCAAGGCAATGGATGAGAGACAAGTTCTGGAGCCGAGCTGCCCAAAGCCAGCCTGGCTCCAGCCCTTCTCAGATTTTCAAATCTCTCTTGGATTCTCTGGATACTCTGATATTCTTCCAGTAAATTCTTGTGTCACACAAACTAAGCAGCCTTGCTTTTTTGTTTTGTTTTGTTGTTTTTTGGCCATATTGCAGCATGTGGAATCCTGGTTCCCTGGTCAGGGATAGAACCTGTGTCCCTTGAAGTGGAAGCGTGGAGTCCTAACGACTGGACCACCAGGTAAGTCCCTAGGCAGTCTTGCTCTTAACCGGCACATTCTCGACACCTACACAGGGCTCTCCCCAATCCTACAGGAAAACCTGTTCTCCTAAAACAAGCTGCTGGCCCTTCACTCGGCTAGGGGAGGCCTCTTAGACGTGGTCAGCTTGTTCCCTCAGTCCTCACTGTTCTGTTTGTGGTCAGCCTGCTCGGCTCCTCAACACCCTTCTAACCATCCATAGTCAGTGCCCCAGACCCCTTGGGCCATCAAAGCAAAGCTATGAACCCTTTCCCTAGAAAAAACAGCAACACACACACAGAATATTGGGTGACATTTGAAGGGTTGTGGGGACTTCAGGTTAAGAAGCTGTGACATTGTGACTTATAAGACATACACATATTGGTCTTCCTCCACGGTTCCTGACTTATAGCTCCTGGGCAGTGAGAGCATCTTTTGTCATATTTGGTCTCTTTTCCTCAGTTCTGAGTTCAGAGCCATAGGGGTGAAATGGGTATCTTGTGATTTAGAACAAGCCCCTTTCTATCAAAACCGGGTTTATGTCAATGAGGTGACTTCTGGAAAGGACCTAAGGATGGGGGCTGTTTGCCAGGGGGACCAATCATGAATGGAGGTGGGGGTGGGGACGGGGACTTTTAGTCCCTCTGGGGAGGGGAGAGGGTTGGAGGCTGAACCAACCATCAAAGGTGGATGATGTAATCAATCAAGACTAGTTAATAAAGCTTCCATAAAACTCCAAATGATGGGGTTTGGAGAGCTTCCAGGTGGGTGAACACGGACAGATATGGGGAGAGGGGCACATTTCAGAGAGGGTGTGGAAGCTCCATCCTTCCCCCGTTACCTTGCCCTGAACATCTCTTTCAACCAGCTGTTCCTGGCATACACCCTTTAAAAAACTGGTAACCTAGTAAGTAAACCACTTCTCTGAGTTCCATAAGCAGCTCTGGGGCTGGTGCTGGTTTAGTTGCTAATCTGTGTCTGACTCTTGCGACCCATGGACTGTAGCCCGCCACGATCCTCTGTTCATTGGATTCTCCAGGCAAGAGTACTGGAGTGCGTTACTATTTCCTTCTCCAGGGGATTTTACCCACCCAGGAATCAAACCTGAGTCTCCCACATTGCAGGCAGATTCTTTACTGACTGAGCTATGAGGGAATCCCTATAAGAAGCTCTAGCAAATTAAACCTTAGGAGGGGGGTCACTGGAAGCCCTGATCTATAGCCGGTCGGTCAGAAACACAGGGGGCAGCTGGGAGTCTGAAGTGGGGAGGATCTTGTAGGACTGAGTCCTACACCTGTGGGAGCAGACACTACTTCCAGGTAAACGGTGTCAGAATTGAGGTGCATTGTAGGACACCCACAGGGGTCTCAGAACTGTTTGGTGTTGTGGGAAACACCCCGCCACCTGCATGCATGTTGGAAATTGGGAGCAGAAACCTTTCAAAACTCTTACTGAGCATCACCTTGCTCTCTTTCTCTGAGGGCTCCAACCATATCGTCACTGAGCTTGCTGGCTGGATGCAGGGAGCTGGGGTGGTGGGGGGTTGTGGACACCAGGCAAGGCTAGTCCTGAGGCTGGGATGCAGCATTTTTAGAGATGTTTTCCCTCTCCAAACTACATCTCCATTTTTAAGGAACCTGGTGATTTCTAAAACGTCATCTGGTCTGGCAGCCCTGCAGTGCCACAAGGGGAGAGGCTTGTGTCGGATCCAGCGGCAGTGCCGGATCCCTTGACAGGCAACTATGCGTCAGACAGCGGCACTCATGGTGCCGTGGGGAAGACCATCTGATTACCTTTGTCAGCTGCTGCTCCGAGGAAAACCCCAAACCAAACACCGTGTTGGCTCTGCTGTCCGCCCACTGCCCGAACTTCTGTGACGTTTTGGTGAAAGTCATGTTGGGCGTGATTGTGCTGTTGATGATCACCTGCAGCGAAACAGCCCAAAGAGTCAACGCTGAAACATCGAATTAGACACCCAAGGGAGTCCTTAAAAACACCCTCTGTTGGCAAAGCTCTTATGGAAAGCCTACCTCCCCCACTGTTACACGTGGTCCTGAGTTCTTCCTCTTCTGGCTCATCCCACACTGAGTCATACACATACCACCATGATCAGGGGCAATTTTAGAGACTTAAAAACAGGCAGTTGGCCTAAAATAAGATTTCACAAGTTATCAGTGGGAGAGAGTCTCTCCTAAGGAGAGAATAGTTTCCAGGACTGCTATTTATTATCCCAAAGCTGTTGTGCATCCGATTGTCCTTAATGGCTAGCCGTGTCACAAATCCTCGGAAGAACTGAGCTCCTCACATTTCTAAGTGCCTGGAGCCCTGAGGCCCATCTCAAATCATTTAAAATCTTCATCAGCAGTGGGGGCTTGCTGCCTTCCCACAGAAAAGTAAAGGTACACTCTGATTGGGATAATTGGTGGAGAGTTGATTGACAGATTAATTAGGCAGGTGTGAGCTGGGTGCATGGAGACTGTGAGGACAGTGCAGGGACCTGGGGCTAGCTGTTGCTGCTGCCCTTTGGCTTTAAAGGATGAGGAGGTGTGGGAATTTCCTGGTGGTCCGGTGGTAAAGACTCCATGCTTCCACTGTAGGGGGCGTGGGTTCCATCCTGGTCAGGGAACCAATATCCCACATGCCTCGCAGTGCATTCCCCAAATTAAAAATAAATCAATTAAAAAAATGAAGGATGAGGGAGTGAAGAGGCTGTGGGACATGGAAGGAGACAGTCACAGAGCACAGGCTGTGTTAACAAGAGAGGTGACCTCCTGCGGAGGGCCGCACCAGCACATGGTGAGCCCCCCCAGGAGAGGAAGTCCACAGGACAAATGCCCTCAACTCTGCCATTCTGATTTCCCACCACCCACCAGAGCCAAGCAGAAGCCAGTGGCCCTGCAAGCCCTCCAATGTCATCAGCAGGGCAGCCCCCCGGGGACTCAGCAGAGCGGAGTGAAGAAGGGTAGAGGATGAATGCGGAGGTGAAGAGATGATCCAGCAAACAGTGCTTCCACTCACTCAGCAAGCACTCACTGAACGTTCACCGTGTGCCTGGGATCCTGCTGGCCAAAGGAACAAAAAGGAAGGAGTCAAGAGTCCTGGCCTTGGGACTTCCCAGGTGGTCCAGTGGCTAAGGCTCTGCACTTTCACTGCAGGCAATTGGGGTTCAATCCCTGGTCAAGGAAACAAGATGATTCCACATGCCTTGCAGTGTGGCCAAAAAAGGAAAAAAAAAAAAAAAAGATTAAAGCACAACCTTTAATGTGGACTCCTGACCCCTATGCCTACTCCTTTCTTTTTCTGTGAATTCCCTCTGAAACTTTCATGGAGGAGAAAGAGAGACTCCTCGGGAAAGACTCAATTCCTGCAGAGCCCTGAATTCAACTTCTCAGAAAATGCACAGAACACATGCCATTAAGAGGTACTTGGGAGAAGCAAAAAGCTAAGTGCCTCCAGTCTCCCGTCTGGCTCCAGACTTCAGAGGAGGCTGCTTGTCGCAAAATGTGAGGCAGGTCCCCTGGATTCCTTTTCAAGGTAAGTTTTCCTCAATCCAAGGAGAGAGAAGCTGGAAGGACATAGAAATTTTCCACAAGAGGCTGGGAATGACTTATGGCAATCAAAAGACCTTGTGCCTGCTTCCAGAAAAGGTATTAATAGACTATTTTTAAAAACATTTTTAAAAAATATGTGGGCCACGGTGTATGGCATGTGGGGTCTTAGTTCCCTGATCAGGGATCGAACCCATGCCCCCTACATTACAAACGTAGAGTCTTAACCACTGGACCACCAGGGAAATCCTATCAATAGATGCTTTTATTCTTTTTTATTTTAAAAAAGTCAGGGAAGAAAAGAAACCAACATTCACTGAAATCCTACTATGTGCTGAGAACATTTCCTATGTTTGCTCCTTTAGTTGAAAGTGGTCTATATTGATTCAAAAGAGGAAGCTATAATGTGAGAGTTGGACCATAAAGAAGGCTGAGCACCCAGGAATTGATGCTTTTGAATTGTGGTGCTGGAGAGGACTCTTGAGAGTCCTTTGGACTGCAAGGAGATCAAGCAAGTCAATCCTATAGGAAATCAACTCTGAATATTCATTGGAAGGACTGATGCTGAAGTGGAGGCTCCAATACTTTGGCGAGCTGATGTGAAGAGTGAACTCATTGGAAAAGACCCCAATGCTGGGAAAGATTGAGGGCAAGAGGAAAAGGGGGTGACAGGGGATGAGATGGTTGGATGGCACCACTGACTCAATGGACATGAGCTTGAGCAAACTCTAGGAGATAGTGAAAGACAGGGGAGCCTGGCATGCTGTGGTCTCTGGGGTTGCAGAGAGTCGGATACGACTTAGTGACTGAACAACAACAGCAACAATCATAATAATGGGTGGAGAAGGGGACCCTGACTGTGTCCTTGAAAGCAATTTCCATTCCTAGAAGAAAACACCAAACAAGTCAGGGTTTCAGGGCTTGTATCTTCTGAACCTTGGTGATCAGGCAGAACACAGCAGGTGCTGCTAAATATTTCTAGACTGGATGACCTCTACGGGCTCTTTCGATACAGGCTTCTGTAATCCTATAAATAACTGAGAACCAAGGGCAGGAGAGCCATCCAGAGCCCCTGGGAGAAACACCTGCTCCAGGCAGATCCTGTCCATGGGTGCAGGCAATTTCTCATAAGGATGGCAATGATTAACGCTGCCTGCAAAGAGTGCCAACAGCACAATGAAATCAAGTGCTACGATGGCTCAATTAACAAATGCTCTGGGAACGGAGTTCCTCCGTAATGGAGTTGGCGGTTCTGGGCAGAAACTCGCCATCACTCACACAGCTGTTGGTTGCGGCTGTGGGTGATATGACGGCTTGTATCAGGGCTCCGGGAAGCTGGGAGGTGGGAGGTAGCCTCACATGGCTCCCCTCTGTCTATGCTCAGGGCTGACCTGGGGTGATGTGCTGAGGCTTCCATCCTGGCTCCGTCTTGGTGGTGACCCTCCTCTTGGCCTGTGGACATGGCACACCTCCTGCAGGCCTGACCCCATCCGCCATCCACATCTATGGCGTCGCCCACGCTAGCTTGGTGCTGGGACCCCACAGGCAAGCCAGGCCTGCTCCTCCAAGAGCACAATCTCCTGGCAGCCCTCCCTCCCCAGAAATGGATCCACAGAGGCCCCAGGCAGCGCTGGAGCTATGTATTCCCACCAATATAGCCTTGAGGGGCAGCTGTGACTGAGGTGTGAAATACTCTCCCTGGAAGAAGCAAGCATCTAAGTGTTTCAGGAAGGAGGAGACACAGGTCTGAGCACAGGTTTCTCCTATGATAAGCAGCACTCATGGCTCTCAGGGGAAGGAGGGGGCCTCCTGGCAGCCTTCCCCAAGGAGAACATGGCGAGTGCTGGGACAGGGCAGAGGGGCCACTGTGCCTGCTGCAAACGACAGCTGTGACAGCTGCTGCTGTACCCCCTCCCTTCACGGGGAGCCCTGCTCTGTGGGGTGCCCATGGTGGGCTCCACGGCTGTATCCTTTGCTCACCACAACCTTCGAGTCCTGTTCACACCGGCAGCCTGTCCCTGAAGCAAATGCACTGATTCATCTGGGAGGGGCTGCAGCAGCGGAGGGACAGCTGGCCCAGCGGCATCGAGCACACGACCTGATATGGCCAGGCCAGGAGAGAGAGGCAGGACAGGAGGCCCAAGGGCAGAGCTGCAGCCCGTGGGCCAAGGCACAGCCCCCGAGGCGCAAAGCACCTGACCATCTGTCATCTCAGTTCAGATAACACTTGGAAGCAAAGGCCTAAAACAAAGCGGAGTTGTCCCGACGTGGTGGGACACAGAGATGGGGAGCTGGAAGCAGGGGCGGGACGCAGAGGGGCAGCGGACAAGAGTGGCACGACCCTGGCTCAGATCAGCATACCGTGCCCGGCTCCAGTCCCCGGGAAGAAAGGAGATCCATCTGGCACTGGGGCAGGGTGGAGGCTGGGGCTGTGGAGCTAAGGAATTCAGCCGCAGGTGGGAGGAGGAAGGTGCAGAAGACTGGGTGGTGGCCATCGCCATGCTGGGGTCCTTCTCCGTGTCTCACCTGATGTGTGGAGCACCTGGAGGTACAGAAGCTGACCTAGAACTGGCCAAGCAGCTCCAGGAAAGGTCTAGCAGGGCTGAGGTGGCCTGGGCATCCCTGTCTGGTATCCTGTGCTTCAGCTCTCAGGACAGGACACTCGTCCCCTACCCTCAGCCCCAAGTGCCATTCACAGTCACTGAACAACTAAGGCCAGCCCCGCCCACTACCTGGGCCTTCTGGGCCTTCTGCTCCATCACAGGACACTCCCCTTTGCAGAACAAGGCCCAGTCACAGTGTATCTGCCCTGTTGCTTAGGCAGAAGCTTTAGGTGGGCCCCTGGAACTCCAGGTGGTCGGGCATCATAGGAGGGGTGGCTGGAGATCCTTGGGCTCCAGCGCTGGATTCCAGGGGCAACTCACAGCCTGAGGTCCCCATTCTCACTTTCTTTTTGGCTGCACTTGGTCTTAGCTGTGGCACTCGAGATCTTAGATCTTCACTGGGGCACATGAAGAAGGGATCTTCGTTAGTTCCATGACCAGGGATCGAACTCAGGAGTGCTGAGTGCAGCATCTTAGCCACTGGACCATGAGGGAAGTGCCCCCTTTCCCACTTCTTAAGTGACTCCTAACTTGATGGAGGCCCCACACTGAGCTTGAACTAACTCTCTTCTGTAGTGGGGGCCCTCCACCCATCCGATTGCTCAGAGCTGGCTCCTCTGGCTCTGACCCCACCACTGTCTCAGCTTCAGGAACCGCAGAGCTGTGTGCTGCAGTGGCTGACACGCTGACACATTACTCAGAGCCCAGCTAATAGGACTAAAACACTTTCTCTAGGAAAGTCATTTGATCTGTATTTAAGCCCACTCTATCCTTGGATAACTCAGCTGACAAAAGTGCAAACCCATCTCAAGGGATGGAGGATGAACTGACAGGATCTCCAGATAAAAGAAAGCAAGACAGCTTGACTCACCACCCTGAGCAGAACATCCTGGCAAGAGTCTAGGAGATTCCAGTCCAAAAGCACAGAGAAGGAAAGCGGTAACACAACGGCATTGTCACCGTGTTTCCCAGAGGAAGGAAAAAAAAACAAAAGCAAGTTCCAGATACTCAATCCTCAGACACAAGGTGTCTACCTACTATGCGCCAGGCACTTGCACACTCCCTGAGTGCTCACCAGATCCCTGCCACACCTGATTACCCAGCTTGCAGCAGGAAGTGTGCCCTAACTCAGAGAGCTGGGAGCTGGTATCTAAGGACCTGGGCACAGGCAGCAGTCTGTCAAGCCTCAACAGCAGCGTGAACTTAGCCAGTCACTGCCTGTCTTTGACTTGAGCCATAAAATAGGAGTAAGGGCTGTGGCAACCTGAAGGAAGAGAGAGGACGGCGAGGCCAAGCTCCTCTATCTGCAACCTTGGTGGTGCTGAGAGTACAAAGGAGGCCTTTAGAGAACTTAAGCTGAAGGGAGAATTTGCCTGAAGACGGGAGCCTCATCAAAAGATCCGGGGCACCACAAGCTCTCACACCGTTCCTGAGGGATCCTCAATGGAGGCTTCCTGTGCCTCCTGCTCCGTGGTCGTGGGGCTCATGGAGGGAGGAGCCCACAGCCAGGCTCCATTCTGCCAACCAGCCTGCACCCAAAACTCCCCTGCTTCCAAATGCCTAGGAGCACTGACCAGACACACTGTAGGCAGGAGGCCAGTCAGAAGGCTACTGCAACAGTCTGAGCAAGACTGCCCCGGGACAAGAGTCATGGCCTTGAAATCTAGAACGAGGCATAAACGTGAGACTGACTTCCATGTGATCAGCTAAAAGGGAACTGACCCTGTGCTTTTCCATTTGCTTTCTTTTTAAAAATATTTTCTGGCAACAAATGACTGGGAAATGAAAACGGAGAGGTGGTTTAGAGGACAAATAAGGGTATTCAGCTTCAGATACACTGAATTTCTAGTGATAGCAGATAATCCATGTGAAAATGTCCATCAGGATGAACACAGATCAAAGACACAGAAGAAATTATGAAGCATCGAGTCTAGCTTTTTTCTTTTGTAAACTTGGTGATATGTCTATTGATCACCCTTCTTTATTCTGCTCCCATAATAATAAGGCAAAATACTGAGGAAGGGATTTCCCTGGGGGCCCAGTGGCTAAGACTCTGAGCTCCCAACATAAGAGACTTGGGCTCAATCACTGTCAGGGAACTAGAACCTAAATGTCGCAACTAAGACCTGGTGCAGTGAAATAAATAAATATCTTTTAAAATATTGAGGAAGACAGCAGAATAATGAAAACACCAGGAAAAAAATATTTCAAGAAATACTCTAAAACCACTTAATAAAATTCAACTCCCATAGCTAATAACACCAAAACCAAACAAGATCTAACACCTAAGGCTGGCAAGGATGCAATAAACTGGCATTCTCATACATGCTGGAGGATAGAACTCTTTGGAAAGCCACTTGGCAATATTCATCAAGAGCCACAAAGTATTAATATCTTGACCTATAACATTACTTCCAGGAATCTGTTCTAAGGAATTATCCAAAAGAAAGCAATAGGCACGGGACTTCTGTGGTGGTCCAGTGGCTAAGACTCCATGCTCCTGATACAGGGGGCTCGGGTTTGATCCCTGGTCAGGGAACTAGATCCCATGGCTGCAATGAAGAGTTCACATGCAGAAACTAAGACCTGGAGCAGCCAAATTCTTTATTTATTTAAAAAAGTAATAAACAGATAACAAGGGTCATCTGTTTCATGAAGATGCTCATTATCTACAATAGTGAAAAAACTGAAAGCTACTTCAGTATCTAACCATAATGGGAGAGATTAAGGACATTATAGGTCCTTGGTATAATTATCAAAATGGCATTAAAATGCTACTTACGAAGACAATGTGCTAACAAGGAAATCTATTCTTTTAAATGTCATACAGAATGAAGTAAGTCAGGAAGAGAAAAACAAATATCATATATTAATGCATATATGTGGAATCTAGAAAAGTGGTACAGATGAACTTCTTTGCAGGGCAGAAATAGAGACACAGGTAGAGAAATGTATGGACACCAAGAGGGGAAAAGCGGGGTGGTATGAATGGGGAGATCGGGATTGACACACATATATTACTGTGTATAAAATACAGAACCTGCTGTACAGCACACAGGGAAAAAAGAAGGTATAATCTGTTTGCAAGACATATTACTGGAGAAGGGAATGGCTCCTCACTCCAGTATTCTTGCCTGGAGAATCTCACGGGCAAAGGAGCCTGGCGGCTACAGTCCATGGGGTCGCAAAGAGTTGGATATGTTTGTAGGACATACAGTAAGTGAACCTTAAAAATGTATCATATTGCTTTTGATGAAAAATAAGTGACTGGGAAGGTTCAAATGAGCCGGTGAAATGGTACCTTCGCTCCATCCACACTGATGATCCGATAGCTGTTTCTTGTGACATCGTAGAAGTAGGAGACGGTGACAGCCTGCTTGCTTGCAGGCACCCAGTTCTTCTTGGTGCTGGGGTCGATCTGGAAGACATGCGCTCGGGTAGTGAAGATGGGCTGTTCTCTGCAAGAGGAGAGACGGGCCCATGAGTTGATGGAACATGGCTTCATGTATAATTTATGATTTCTAAGCCACCCAAGATTTTAATCATTTATGGGGAAAGTTACATATGCATGAGAACAATGAAAACAAGAAAAGGGAAGAGAGGAGGTAAAAACCAGACACCTGAGGAGTGGTTACTGAAACCCAACACCCTGAGGCTGAGGGGCAATTGGCTTAATGAGCAATTTGCTTAAAAGGCAACTCCTGGTGCAGGGTTTTTGCATCCCGGTCAAGGGTCCTGTTCTTTTTCTGATATCCTCTTGGCAGTTTTTAGGGCTTTTAGTATTGGAAGCTACGGATTCTGCAACAGTTTTAAGATTTTGCAAGCCATTTGTGACTTCATACTATATTTCTATGGGCTTCCCAGGGGGCTCAGTGGTAAAGAATCCATCTGCCAAGCAGGAGATGCAGGTTCAATCCCTGGGTGGGGAAGATCCCCTGGAGGGGCAAATGGCAGCCCACTCCAGTATTCTTGCCAGGGAAATCCCATGGACAGAGGAGCCTGGTGGGCTACAGTCCATGTAATTGTGTCCCCTATAGTTATGGGGACACTGCTTAGCAACTAAGCAACAACTGTATTTCTACTAAATACTTCTCATATTTGCAGCATTTTATGAATGATGCATTCATTCATAATTGAGCCTTAAAGTTTTATATTTCCAACTTACAAATCTTTGGGTTTTATGCAGTATTCATCAAATCTCTTTTGCTATTCTTGTCCCTGCATTGTTGTTTTTTCACTCACACGCCTGTAAACTCTTAATGTGATTATTAACCAAATTAGCATGGTGTCTATGTTTCTATTAAGTGAGGAATTAATTAGATCTTGACAATAGCATTAACAAGGCAGATGAATAAAAATTATAATGGATTTAACTGCATTTCATATTTTAATGTGTCTGCTTCACAAAGTAGCACAAAATAAATCACAGACTCATTACAAAATATAATTTCTTAAAATTTAATTATTTTTGAAGAAAGGTAATTCAGGTTAACTGGCTGGAAAATCCTTTCCAAATAAGACAAAATGGGGGTAGGGGGAAGCTACCACACCAGGATGTAAAAATAATCCTCTCATTCATAAAATGCTATCGATTTAGTAAGCACTTATGAGAGACAAAAAATTAAATCAAAATTAGAAAAATTAATTTTTTTAACACTCACAATTCAAAGAGATGACATAAAAGAATGGGACACCCAAGTGGAAACAGAAGATAAAATCATAAGGAAAGAGTGAATTTTAAGTGCTCTGGTTTCTGAAAGGAGTGGTTTTGGGTAAAGTCGTCTATGAACCCATCCTGACTAAACAAGGCTCATTATTGGAAAGGAAACCCTTTCTTAAGAGAGAAACTGTATCCTAGAAAAGCAATTTACAAGGCATTTCACCCCACGCAAGAGATACTGAGTAACACCATGAATACCAGCATTAGCCATCAACTGCGACTGTAGATAATGCAGAAAACTTCCTCATGACTATTTCTCTGAATGAATAAAAGCCAAGGGCACGCTTTTCCTGCTCCTTCAATGCAGCTGTTTCTAGAGCTCAGCTTTCCAGAAGGGACCGAGCTCAGCACTCCTAGCCCCCCGAAACCTTCCCCTGTACGTCCCAGGAGCAGGTTAAGAGCCTCCTTATGTGGATCATAAGGACGCTTGTCTTCCTGCCACGGTGACCAGGTTCACCCACCCACTCAGTCCCAAACTGACACGCTTCTGGCCACAGGATGACAGCTGTGGAAACAAAGGAATATTCTCACTGTAGTGTTCTGCATCTGTTGTTGAGAGGGGGACCAGCCGTTGGGGAGCATGTGTGTGCCCGTGAATACCAGCCCGCCTAATCAATCCACATGGGAAAGCCTTGCATCTGTACACTCGGTGCCACGTTTTGCTAACCATACAAGTACAACACCAGAAAGGAAAACACTTGCTCACCTGGAGTTCTTCTGTATGTTTAAGAGGAGGGAGCGACCGAAAGGACAGGAATACAGAAAATCTTTTTAAAAGGATCGAATTATGCAAGGTATACAAATACCAAATCGTTGTTGTCTACTGAAACTAACAATGTTACATGTCAATTATACCTCAATTTAAACAAGAGAATTAAGCTAAAATCTCTGCTTCCTTTGCACAGAGCACTAACAAGCTGGGCAGGGACCCACCGTCAGGCTTTCCCTTGTGTCCTCCACACTAGGGAACATGGATTGGGTC
The DNA here is from genome assembly GCF_042477335.2 of Ovis canadensis. Classification (NCBI taxonomy): domain Eukaryota; kingdom Metazoa; phylum Chordata; class Mammalia; order Artiodactyla; family Bovidae; genus Ovis; species Ovis canadensis. The sequence goes on from NC_091262.1 coordinate 35,499,585, forward strand.
TGGATTTAGCACCCTGAGACTAGTGTTTCCTAAGTCTCTGATAGGAATTAGCTGTGGCACTCAGTAAAAATATGAGTTCCTGGGCCCCAGCTTAGCCCCATAGGAACCTGGCTGTGCAGGGAAGGGGCCTTCATAGTTCTGTCTTTTAAATTAATTAATGTTGGGCTGTGGGTCTTTGTTGCTGCACGGGGGCTTTCTCGAGTTGCAGCGCGCGGGGGCCACTCTCCAGTTTCCATGCATGAGCTTCTCACTCTTCTCTTGTGGAGCACGGGCTCTAGAGTCAGGGATGAGTGGTTGTGGCAGAGCATGGGCTTAGTTGCCCCATGGCATGTGGCATCTTCCTGGACCAGGGAGTGAACACATGTTCCCTGCACTGGAAGGCAGATTCTTAACTGCTGGATAACCAGGGAAGTCCCAGCTCTATATTTTAACAAGAGCTCCAGGTGATTTTTATCCTTAGGAAGCTCGCATTAGACATTATCAGATGATCTAGAAACAATGGAAGAAGTTGCCACTACAGCCAGCACCTCTCCTCCAGAATGACAAAAACAACTCGAAAACACCCGCCCACAGCTTGAAGAGGACAACAGAGGGGCCAAGAACAGGATCTTTGGTTGCAAAGGATGGGGGAGGGGCATGAAGAGGCAGAGGTGCTCTGGTCAGGACAGAGGGCAGCCTCTGGTGGTCAAGCTGTGACCTTCTGAGAGTGACTGAACAATGACAACACACAACCAGCGATGCAGGGATGTCGGGAGAGCACGGTGGGTGGGCTCAGCTGGCCACACCCTCGGTGTCTGCTGCCCGGTCTCCATGGTCAGGCCTCTGCTGGGGAAGCGGCTGTTCCGGCGCGGAGGGAGCACGGTGACCCAGGAAAGGAGCTGCAGGGAGACCCACTGACCCTATTCTGAGGGTGGGCCTCACAGGAGTTGCCACGGCTCTTCAAAGACCTGCAATCTCAGGCCTGGGGACCTGGGCTAGACAGGGCCAGTGTGGCACAGCTTTGAGCCCAGGAAACTACCCACAGTACTGGGATTTCTACATGAATAACCAAATCCTTGGCTTCTGGGGGAGTTCTGTTCTATTTTTCTAAAGTTAAAAAATACTAGTGGTATTTAGGGACTTCCCCGGTGGTCCAGTGGCTGAGACTCTGTGCTGCCAATGCAGGGGACCCAGGTTCCATCCCTGGTCAGGGAGCTAGATCCCACATGCCTCAACTAAGACCCGGCACAGACAAAGAAATAAATAATAGTTATATTTTTTTAAAAGTACAAGAAAAAAATCTAATGGTATTTAAAGAAAAAGAAGAAAAAGACAGGATGGAAAGGAAAGTCAGTTAATATTTAGCTGGTATATGTTGCATGTATTCTCATTCAACCCTCTGGACGGAGCTGTAAATGGGGGAATTCGCTACATAGAAAAGTGAAGGTAGGGACTTCCCTGGAGGTCGAGTGGCTAAGACTCTGTGTTCCTATTGCAGGCGACCTGGGTTTTATCCCTGGTCACTGAACTAGACTCCACAGGCCACAACTAAGACCCAGTAAAGTCAAATAAATACTTAAAAGAAAAAGAATGAAATTGAGAGTTGCAGGATGATTTCAGGCAACATGGACAGCAAGCCTTTACACCTTCATGGGCAAAATCAGAGCGCAAACCTCACCACAAAAATCCAGAAAAGCAGACCCCGACTTGGAAAGAGCACCGTGCCCTACGGGAGAAAGTAAGAGCTGGAACTAGGACACAGAAGTCAGTTCCTATAAGTGTGCAGATCAGTATAAATAGAAAAACTCAAAGGAAACACAACTGTCCGTGCCAGGAGGCCACCTTTCCTTCCCAGCAGGGAAACGCCGAAGAGTGTACATCAGGAACAGAAGCTACCTTCATACCCAGTTTTATTCTCCTTTCTTTGGTGTTTGATGCTTAGGGAGTATATTTGAAATATACTCCCATTCCTTCTTCAGTGCTTTAAATAGAAAGCAGATGTTTCCGGATGGCAAACCGTTCCTTTAGGCAGACAATATAACCTACTGTTCCCTTGCACAGTCTTTTTAGAGCTGAATAAACACCAATTGCTGCTCATTGAACACATTTGGGAACCTGACAGTAATTGTCCCCAAGAATAATTAGACACTGCAAAACATATGTATGTTTGGAATATGAAAACCGCTCAGCAGAAAGGCCACTCCTGCAATGAACGATTTCTGGCTCCATGTGAAATGATTCTGCAAAGAACTGGCATGACTACTTTTTGCAGGAAAAAAAAGTAAAGTGATATTTTATTTAATCTCTCTATGCAGTACTCACTAGGCTTTTCCTGGTATGAACTTGTAAAACCTCATGATCCTTATTATTCTGACTTCTGTCTGATGTGAATGAAAACAAACCATTCAGTCATTATCTTACAGCCCTTTAAACATGTTCCAAAGTCTCCTAGGATGCCCTCATTAGTTTATCTTCCTTGGGTCTTAGATCCTTGCGCACATCATTCACACAGCTCCAAGAGAAGTGTTCGGCCCCAACCTCGATGGGTGTGGCACTGTCCACTCAGCTTCGAGGACCCTCCCTGGCTCTGTGCCCCACAGGGCCAGCTCCAGAAGCATCAGAGTGATCCATGGGTGCTGAGCACCTGGCCATGCCCCCTCAGCAGACAGGCTCTGTGCTTTCTGCTAGCACCTCCAAACCAAAGCACCTGCATTTTCACAGGACCATGAGCGTGCCCTTCACTGGGGCTAAAGCATCCTCCCCTTTGACTGGACTTCCACTAGTACTTTGAGTCCCACTATAGCATATTTAAAAAAAAATTTTTTCTAACTTAAAAAAATTTATTTTTGGTTGTGCGCGGCCTTCATTGCTGTGCTGGCTTTCTCTAGTTGGGGCGGGCAGGGGCTACTCTTTGTGACAGTGTGTAGGCTTCTCACTGTGGTGACTTTTCTTGTTGGGGCTCGGTAGTTCTGGTGCATGGGCTTCAGTTGTTCAGCAGCATGTGGGATCTTACGGGACCAGGGATGTGAATCTGTTTCCTCTGCCTTGGCAGGCAGATTCTTAACCACTAGATAACCAGGGAAGTCCCCACCACAGCACTGTGAGACATCTAACTCGTGCTCTGAAGATACAGGCCCTGGACTGAGCACCTGGCATGTGGGAACAGAAGGTGGCTCACCAAGCTCTCCGCCCTCGATCTACATCTAAGCCAACAGGCCCATGCTGGCAGGGTCAAGGCCCCAAGCCTAGGAAAAAGATCTGGTAGAAAAAGGAAATAATGGACAAAAGGTTCTAGCACATTCTTTCATAAAAAGAACCTACCAAACTGACAAGTATCTTGTAATTCTACTTTCATACAAAATCCCCATAATAAAGTTATTATTTGCAGATAATAGGATCACACACCTGGAACACCCCAAAAAATCAACTGAAAAAGTGACTGTGAATAATAAAATCCAGTAAGGTGACTAAGTAAAAAATTACCAAAGAAAAATAAAATCAATAGCCTTTCCAGATAGACATTATAATAGATTTTAAAAGATCCCATTTAGGACTTCCCTGGTGGTCCAGGAGTTAAGAATTCACCTTCCAATGCAGGGAGTGCAGGCTCCATCCCTGGTCAGGGAACTAGGATCCCACATGCTGAACAGTATGGCCAAAAAATAAAAATAAATAAAAGATTCCATTTACAGGAGCAGTAAAAAAGATCCAATTTCTAGGAATCTATTTAAGAAGCCAGATCTGTTCAGAAAAAATAAAGATAACTTCTCAGGCAAACAAAAGAAAACCTTAATAAATAAGACATCATGTTCTTACAGGGGAAGGTCAATATGAAGATGTCAATTACCACTAAATTATATATACATCTTAAAAATGTCAGTATCAACAGAATTATTTTTAGAACTAGACAGAGTTATTCATGTGGAAGACTTAATATGAGAGGATAGCCAAGAAAATTCTGAAGATGAAGAACAATGAGGAGGTTTAACCATAATTCAGCCAGATATTGAAATATATTATGATACGGGTCCAGCAAATGAAAAAAGAGGTATGAGTAAATAACAGACAGACTAATGGAACAGACAGAATCTAGAAACAGAAGGGCAGGGAATTAAGTACACAATGCAGGCAGTACTATCCATCAGTGGGGACACGGAAATCTAAACCCTCTTAGAACAACAGAATGGCACCTCCCTGGAGAAAACTTGCACCTTAGCCAGAATCCGTCTCCTTGCCCGGTCTCACCCCTTCAAGTGGGTCACGGCAGACCCATTCTGTTAAAGGGATTTCCATCTGCCCCCAAACTGCCCAGATTAACAAACCTGATAAATGAGAGCTATCACATAAGTCACGTTTGTCACAGACTTCCTACTCCACTGACTGGGGATCCCCTTCTCGGGTCACATTTACATCAGGGAACAGAATGAGGCAAGCATCCTGATGGAAGCTCACAGGCTTCCATGACGACGCTAGCTCTATGGGAGAGGGTCTGACAGTTTCTCAGGAGCTCTCAGCCCACGTCCTCCTGTGGGTCTCCTGTGATGTGGGTCTGACAGAGCTCGGGGGCTGGTTCACAGGCTGAGGGCCCACAGGTCTGTTACCATGTGCTCTGGGAAAGGCTCTGCACCGTCCCAAAGAGGTGCTGGGCCCAGAGCACCGGGAGAGGTTCCCAGTCGTGGGGAGGGGGAGAGGCAGAATCTCAGGAAAGCAAATCTATGATGGAAGGTGAACATCTGCATGGGGGTGGGTGGCTGGGGCTTCTCTGAAGGATGCTGGATAGGTAAACATAAGATGGGAGGATGAGACCAAGGACAGGATCAAGGGAGAAAATAAAACAAAACTCACCAGCAACACTGCAATACCAGGACTTCCCTGGTATTCCAGCAGCTAAGACTCCACCCTCCCCAGGAACAGGGACGCAGACTTAGAGGACGGTCTTCCGGACACAGTGGGGAAAGGATAGGGAGAGACGAACTGAGAGAGTAGCGTTGAGGTGCACACACCGCCATGTGTACGACAGGCAGCTAGCAGGAAGCTGCTGCACGGCACAGGGAGCTCAGCTCAGCGTTCTGAGACGATCTCAAGGGGTAGGATGGGGCAGGGGTGGGAGGGAGGCCTAAGGGGAAGGGACACATGTATACATGGCTGATTCACGGTGTTATACAGCAGAAACTAACAGTACATTGTAATTATCCTCCAGTTTTTTTTTAAAAAAGACCCAGTTCTCAAGATATTTTTTATTTAAAATGTCAACTATCACAATACACTGTACAATAAATAAAGACCTTAGAATCACACACTCATACAAGCACACACACAAAAGACTCTGCCCTCCCAATGCAGGGGGCCCAGTTTGATCCCTGGTTGAGGAACTAGACCCCATATGCCACAGCTAAGATCCAGCAAAGTCAAACAAATAAATACTTAAAGCAAAAAAAAAAAACAGAAACACTGCAATCCCATCTTGTGTTCAAATGGCACCCTGCTACTCCTGCACAGAAACCCCTCTCCCTCTTCCAAACCCCACCTCTAACCCAGCCCAGAACCCAGGAAATCATTGGGGTTTAGCATGTGAGGGGGAAATGACTCTGCAGACGTGACAGGTGTGCTCAGAGACTGGCAAGCGCCACTCAGGGATACAGGAAGGGGAGGCAAGAGACAAGGCCTTGAGGGTGGGCTGAAGCCAGGGGAACACTGAATGACCCACTCTTTAGATTTCTTTAAATCGGTTTTTCTCTTAGGGGCCACTGTCTCCAACTTTGCTCCATGGCCAATTTATGTCAAAGCTATTTTCTCTTCCAAATACTTTCCAAGAAATATATATGTAGGAAAAATGTTAAATGCACTTGGATAGTTGTTCTCACAATTATGAGATATTATCGTTTAGAGATTCTGTTCTCTACCCAAGGCTTCAGAGGAATCACCAACACCTGTCTTTTGAGCCTCATACACATGTGTGACCTGCACTTACAAAGCAGCCACTGCACCAACATGTGGAAGGCATCTTATTTTTAGGATTTCAACATACATTTGTGATGTAGTCTATATGCAGCATATTGAACAGTTACACTAAAGAACTCACTCCCCTGGAATCTATGGTGAAAGATCGGAGTCCTCAAAGTAGAGTTTTATGATTCACGTGCTGTGAACCCCGAAAGCCAAGAATCAGAAAACATCCAAGGGATGATTTCTAAAAAGCCAGGTGGTGAGCTGCCAAGCCATAATGATTAATGATTCCTGGGACAGCTAATTCAAAAGAGTGCAAAACACTGCCCAAAAAGCAGTCGGCGTTGTTCCTTATGCTGTAACATGTCTGTGCGTGGAGGTATTCCTGTTACACTAGATGAAAACAAAATACAGAAGACTTCACGCCATGTCTGTTTTGAAGACATGACTCATCAACATCATTCCTAATACTAAGCAGATATTATTTTCTTACAGGACTGAACAAATAATGTTTTCAATTTTAAGTGTGGAGGGCTTTTGTATTCATCTATAGTAAACATAAAGTGGGGAGAATGGGGAGTGACTGATAATAATACGTTCTGGATTTCTTAGAGGAGGAAAAAATGTTCTAGAGTGAGATGGTTTTGATGATTGTACAAGCTCTGAATATAGGGTAAAAAACAATGAATTGTATATTTCATATAAGTAAATTATATGGTGTATGAGTTATAGCTCAGTAAAGCTGTTTTTGTTTGTTAGTAAGATCAAGTGTGGAAAAGGATAAGAGAGAAAAAAGAACCATGTTTTCTGGTTTGGGCAGTTGAGAGGAAATATGAGTCCTGAACAGTGGACCTTGTTTATGAACCATCTAGAAGAGATGTGAGAAGGCAACTGGGACCCCTACTTGGAGTGACTGCAAGGTTAGGAGACTAGACTGGGAAACCCACTGCAACAGCTGAATAAAAATCAGGGGTGGGGGACTTCCCTGGTGGTCCAGTGGCTAAGACTCCATGCTCCCAATGCAGGGGCCCTGGGTTTGATCCCTGGTCGGGGAACCAGATCCCGCATGCCACAACTAGATCCTGCATGCCACAAGGAAGACCAAAGATCCTACATGTGTCACAACTAAAGACCGGGAGCAGCCAAACATATGAATAAATAAAAAAAAAAATCACAGGTAAATGAGACCATGCAGGGAGAGTCCCCAGGGAGAGAGGAGAAAATGGACCACCCAGCTGAGAGGCACCCAGGACAGGGGCAGGAAGAGAAGCCCTCCTCAGAGATGAAGGACCAGGCAGGGAAACAGCAGGGGAGCAGGGAAAAGCATTGGAGCATTGGAGCAGGTCAGGCTGCCTAAGCTTTGCAAAAATCCACTTGGTTCCATATCATCCTGAAAGCCCACCACATAACCGTCCAATCTTTATCAGGAAAGGAAAACAGAGTGATGGACATCCGAAATATATACTGAAATGACTTGACAGTGCCCATTTCGTGTCAAGAACATAACAGGATTGGGGTTTTCTTTTTTTTTAATGGTATGTTTTTAATTGGAGTACAATTGCTGTACAATTGGTTTCTGCTGCACAACAATGTGAATCAGCTCTATGTACTTTGGCCACCTCATGCGAAGAGGTGATACAGGAAGGGGAGGCAAGAGACAAGGCCTTGAGGGTGGGCTGAAGCCAGGGGAACACTCACTGGAAAAGACTCATTGGAAAAGACTTTGATGCTGAGAGTGATTGGGGGCAGGAGAAGAAGGGGATGACCGAGGATGAGATGGCTGGATGGCATCACTGACTCGATGAACGCGAGTCTGAGTGAACTCCAGGAGTTGGTGATGGACAGGGAGGCCTGGCGTGCTGCGGTTCATGGGGTCGCAAAGAGTCGGACACGACTGAGCGACTGAACAGAACAGATACCTATGACCCCTGCCTCTTGGACTGTCCTCCCACTCACCCTACCCCATCCCACACCTCTAGGTCCTCACAGAGCACCGGGCTGAGCCCCCTGTGCTATACAGCAATTTCTCACTAGCTATCTATTTTACACATGATAGTGTATATATATATCAGCACTACTCTTTCAATTTGTCCCCCCCTCTCCTTCCCCCTCTGTGTCCACAAGACCATGCTCTACGCCTGTGTCTCTATTCCTGCCCTGAAAATAAGTTCTTCAGTACTATCTTTCTAGATTCTAGATTCTGTATGTATGATATATGATATTTGTTTTCTTCTTTCTGACTTACTTAACTCTGTATAATAGGGTCTAGGATCTAGGGTCACCCACCTCACTACTCAAATCTGTTCCTTTTTATGGGTTTGGTTTTAGTTCTAGTTCCTTTCATGGCTCTGTCTACCTGTCAGAGACACAGCTGAAGAGGAGGAGGGCTGCTTCTCTTCATTAAGAATAAGGGGAAAATTGGTTTAGGAACAGTACATGCACCCAAGGAGGACCTGATCACCTGTATGACCTTGGTCAAGTCACTTCCCCTGACCTTAACAGAAGCCTGGTCTGCTCTCAGATTAAATGTGACAATGTGACAATGTCTGCAAAGCACTTTTTTGTTAGTAATAGCAGCCTGTTAAAAGAATATTGTGATATGTTAATTACAGGTGTGAGACATCACTGTGGGGAAGATAATCCCCTTCACCTTAGACAGCTCCATACCACCAAAGAGAACTAGCACTCTCTCTGTTATCATCAGCAAATTAAACAGAAAAGAATCTTCAAAAAGAATACCTGTGCACTTTCATAATTAACAAAATTTTTTCATAGCTTAAAAAGTTTGTTTAATAAGCCTTTGTTATTGTTGTTTAGTCAATAGTTGTGTCTAACTCTTTGTGACCCCCTTGACTGCAGCACACCAGGCTCCCGTGTCCTTCACCATCTCCAGGAGCTTGCTCAGATTCATGTCCATCAGAGTCCATGATGCTATCTAACCATCTCATCCTCTGTCACCCCCTTCTCCTCCTGCCCTTGTTCTTTCCCAGAATCTGGGTTTTTTCCAGTGTTGGCTCTTCGCATCAGGTGGCCAAAGTATTGGAGCTTTAGCATCAGTCCTTCCAATGAACATTCAGGGTTCATTTCCTCCTGGGGCTTGTTTTTTCCTCTCCTGGCAAAGAGTACTATGGCAAACTGGTTTTGTAGTTTACTTTTTTTCTTTTAGGTTCCCCAGGCAGCAGCATCAGGGATCCTGGTACCAGTTCTAGAAGCCCTGTGTGTGTGCTAAGTCACTTTAGTCGTTTCTGACTGTGTGACTCCATGGCCTGTAGCCCGCCAAACTCCTCTGTCCACGGGATTCTCCAGCAAGAATAGTGGAGTGGGTTGCCATTTCCTTCTCCAGGGGTTCTTCCCAACCCAGGGGTCAAACCCAAGTCTCTTACATTTCCTGCCCTGGCAGGCATGTTCTTCACCACTAGCACCGTCTGGAAAGCCAACCCTGGTTAAATATACACCTTACCACTCTGAATTTGGGTTCGGGGGGGAAAGTTCTTTTTGTTTTCCGAGGAACCTCTTGTTTAAAACTAGAATCACACGGTGTCAATAGGCTGGTAACTTGCCAAGTCAACGGCAAAAGTGTAAAATACAAAACCAAAGGTGCAGACATACCTCAAAAGAGCATCTGCGTTGTATTCATCTACACTATCAGCCTGTCTCTCAGCCTGGTAGATATTTCGTGTGTGCACTACAATAAAACGTTCTCTACAACAAGTAGGTGCCAAGGATAGAGTTGCCAGATTCGGCACACGCACACACACACACAAATACAGAACTGGAAAAATTTTTATTTGATGGATATCTTCAAATTATTTTTATTGAGCTATAAATCAGACAACATAAAACTCATCCTGTACAGTTCAGGGACTTCCCTGGTTAGGACTCTGTGCTCCCAATGTAGGGGATCTGGGTTCAATCTCTGGTCAGGGAACTAGATCCTGCATGGCACAACTAAGACCTGGTGCAGCCAAATAAATTATTTGTTTTTTGAAGTGTACAGTTCTGTGGTTTTTAGTTTATTTAGAGAATTGTACAGCCATCACCACTATTTAATTTCAGAGCATTGTCATATCCCCTAAACCCCATCCTCATTAGCAATCACTCCCATTCCTCCCTCCTTTAGCCCCAGGCAACCCCGATCTACCTTCCATCTCTATGGATCTGCCTGTTCTAGACATTTCATACACATAGAATCACAATATGTGGCTTTCTGTGTGTCTGGCTTTTTTCACTGAGCACAAGGTCTTCAAGGTTTATCCATGATGTAGCATGCTTCAGTACTTCATTCCTTTCTGTGGCTGAGCTATTAGTCCACTGCATGGATACACTACATTCTGTCTCTCCATTCACCAGCTGATGGACATTTGTACTGCATCCATCTTTTGGCTGTTATAAATAATGCTGCTACGACTGTGTACTAGATTTATGTGGACATGTTTTCTTGGCTCTTGGAGTTTATACCTAGGCGTGGAATAGTCATATGGTCATATGGTGACTCTATGTGTAACTTTTTGAGGAACTGCCAGGCTTATTTCCAAAGAGGCTGCACCATTCTGTCCCCTCACCAGTGCTGGATGAGTGTTCCAATGTGCTGCATCCTTGCCAGTATCTGTTACTGTCTTTTTTATTACAGCCCTCCCAGTGGGCATGCAATGGAGGGCAATGGATACTTAGCATATCTCCAGGGGAACAGTGGTGCACCTCACTGAAGGTGACCTACTCCCCAGGCAGACAGAATGCGTGCCCACTCTGGGCCTCCATTGTTTTTCCTGGGACACTGCTGTCCCAGGGAGGAACCCACCTCATGCTAGGCTGCCTATTTTACCGTCTCTTTTCTTTCTTTCTTTCTGTCGATCAATTGATTGATTGATCAATCGCACCATGCAGCCTGCAGGATCTTAGTTCCCCAATGAGGAAGCCCAGAGTCTTAACCACTTGGACCACCAGGGAAGTCCCTCTTGGGGTCTTTTATTAACAGGAGGATTTTTTTTAATGCTTTCAGAAATACTAAAAACACAGAAAATGGGGGTTTAGAAAGGGGCAAGAAAGGAGTTCAGTAAATACCAAAGCAAATGGTTTTTTTTTTTTTTTACAGAAGGCAACCTTGAGAGATACAAGCAAACCTGCAGATGGTGGGCGGGCCGTATTTCAAAGACTAGGAAGATGCCCTATGGGGTTCTGCCATGCTCCACATGTGCAGAGTGGCCTGGGCAGAGCTGAAGCTCAGCACCCTTGTGGCTGGGGGAGAGGTGTTTACAGAAGTGCCCGGTGCCTCAGGAGCATGTCCGCAGTTCTTACTTTGCTTCCAGGCCACCGTGACCATCTCATAGAGGCTTGAGTTACAAGAGATCACTAGATCCTTCCAAAATTTCTCGCATGCAGCTGGAAGCCCCCTGGCCTCTCCTGGCCAATGGTGCCTGCTGGTAGAGATGGGGAGCCTGACCTGGTACCGATAGCCCAAGGAACCCACCTTCCTGCCCGCCTTGTCTCGGTCACTGTTCTTGCTTCTGTGGTTTCACCCAAACAGCAGCCCTCTCTCTGGCTACCTACCTTAAAGCTGCAGAAGCCACTGCTTAGAAGAGTAAACTATTAACACGACAGGCGGACAGTGATCACACAGCGAAGCTCTGCACGTCTTAGCAAACGGTTCTCATCCCACTCTGCTTGGACCCTTTTCTCTGGACTCCTAAGTCCAGGCTCCCTGCAAGGTAGAGTCCCTCAGCCTGTGGAGACTTGCGTGCTACCTCTTTTGGTCACTTACTCAAAAACGGTACTGGGACTGTGGAAAGCAGTTTGGCAGTTACTCAAAAAGTTAAACACAATTACTGTATGATCTGGCTATTCCATTTTTAGGTATATACCCCCCAAAGAACTGAAATTCGAGGCTCAAATAAATACTTATCCATTAATCTTCATAGCAGCATTATGCACAGGGGCCAAAAGACAGAAACAACTCAAATGTCCACCAACAGGTGAATGGATAAACTGAATGTGTTACACACATACAATGGAATGTACTATTCAGACATTAAAAGGAATGGAATTTTGACATATACTACAATACAGAGGAACCCTGAAAATTATGATGCTAAGTGAAATAAGTCAGACACCAAAGGATAAATACTGTATGATTCCACATGTAGGAATCAAACCATCAAAGGCAGAGACTGAGAGTAGAATGGTGATTTCCAGGGGCTGAGGGCAGGAGAGAATGAGCGTTACTGCTTAATGAGTTCAGAGCCTCTGTTTGGGTGAATGAAAAAGTTCTGGGGACGGGCGGCAGTGACAGGTACACAGCACGGGGAATGGCCTACATGCTGATGAATTGTTAGAATGCTTAGAAGGGGTTCAAGTGCTAAACTTACAGTCTGTATATTTTCCAACAACAGCAGCAGAGGGTGCTGCTGAAATGGGAGGGAAGAGGGCAGGGCACAATCTTTAAAGGAATGACACGGCCGCAGCACGTGGCAAAGACTGGCGAGGACCAACTGGATCCAAGATGGCAGAAGAGTCAACTTTCAGTGGACCCCGAGCCCCATCACACGCACCCCAACACACCAGCACAAGCTAGCTGGCACACCCACCAGCGCCATGACAGTTCTGAGCCCAGCCATCAAAGGCCAAAACACGGGCACTGGCCCAATCCCTAGAAATCCTCACCTCTTCTCCAAAATAATCCTCCCACGCATTAGCCTATGAAATGATCCAGCCCATAAAAGCTAAGTGTGCCATATTTCAGGGCCTCTTGCCTTTTGAGATGGCCCACACTCTGCCTGTGGAATGTGTTTCTCTCTAAATAAATCCAATTATTACTATCGCTTTGTCTCCAAATTATTTTGAGATGAGGCAAGAACCTTAAATTCACTGGGAACAGCTCCTAGGGAGTATTGGTGGAGAGGGCCTAAGGTGGATGAGGCAGGAAAGGGCAACCTTGAAGAACAGGCATGGGCGAGAAAACTGCAAATGTTGGGAACTGAAAAGGCAGGTGGAGCAGAGGTGGGTAAGCTGGGCAAGAGGGGGCAGCGAAGCCGGCCAGTACCAAGGCTGGGGGTGCGGAGCTTCACGGAGGGAACTGTCTGGAGCCTCAGGCAGCTCTGACCATGCGGAGGACTGCAGTGCAGAGACACCCAGTGTCCACAGCACTTGACCACAAGCTGCACCTTCTCAGTAAAAACAGAACTGTCAGCTAAAACAGTGAGAAGCTTTCCAGTGTCAAATTGTACAGACTGAGAAACAAAAAAAAAACCCATTTCTCTGCTGACAAAGTTCTGGAGATGGACGCGGTGATGGCTGCACAACAATGTGAAAGCACTCAACACCAGTGAAGTGCACACTTAAAAGTGGTCAAGATGGTACATCATGTTGTGTACATTTTACCACAATAACAAAAAAAGATTAAAAAAATATGCAGCCTGCTAGAGTGGAACGCATCTGTCTCTTTTACTCTACTAATGGGGTGTGACTTGAGAGAATGCTCTGGGAGGCAATTTATTATTGTGAATCAAAAGCCTTACAACTGCATTCTCCTGGGACTTCTAGTGGTCCAGGGATTAAGACTCTGTGCTTCCACTGTAGGCAGCACAGGTTTGAATTCTGGTCAGGGAACTAAGATCCCACCTGCTGCGTGGTGCAGCCAAAAAAAAAAAAACAACATGACTGCATTCTCTTAAAGCCAGCAACTCCACTTCTAGTAATCTGTTCAAGGGCAATAAATGAGGACGTGCAAAGTATACAGGCAAATGGACAGTCACTGAAGAGCTGTTTATTACACACACACACACATACCCCTTGTAAATAATCTAAATGTTCCAAAGTGAGGGATTGTTTAAATCAAGTATAACAGACCCATCAAGACATACCATTCATCCTTTAAAAACTGTAGTATTTAATAAGATGGAAAGGTGTTCTTTTTTTCTTTATCCATTGTGATATACTCTCAACTTCATTAAACTATAGTTCAATGACTTACATCCAGAAGCTACTGAATAAGGAGGCCAACAGGTGTTGCTGAGTCCAGTCTGTGTCCTCTATCCTTCTGAACAGAGCTAGCTAGACCCTGAAGGGCTCCGGTGTCACTCAAAATCTCTTTATTCAGAGAAAACAAAACAAAAAGAACTCAGATGCTCCAGAATTCTGACCAAAGCTAGCCAACACTAACACTACAGATGTTAATAAGAATATACAGTATTAAAGTGAAAAGAGATTACAGGAAAGCATCATTCTATGATCTCATTCTTATAAATGTGTACACTAGTATATATATTAAGTTAGCAATCATCCACTCTGCAGTTCCATAGGAACACCCCAGGAACAAGATCCCCATGGCCTCCGCCTCAGAATCCAGGGCACTCTGGACCTACAAGTGCACAAGAAAGACCATGGGATGGTGACCACAGCGCCAGGGTTGTCTCCGGCAAGAGCGACACTAGGGTTACTGAATGCATGCGAGGTAAAGACAGTGAGCCTTGCTACAACCTGAGATCGTGTCTGGGCAAGAGAGGCCAGTCGCTTGCTTTCCAACCTAGAGGTCAACTGTAGAACTACCCAGACCAAACAAGACAGGTGTGACAGGACCCCAAACACCATGGTTGACAGAGGGAGAGGGATAGGTGCTCTTAGAACTTCATATAGGGACTTCCCTGGTGGTCAGCCAAAAAAACCCACCAAACTCTGACCAGCATGGGGCCGGCAATTAATATTATATTGTACACTTACGATTTTGCAAAAAGAGTAGATCTTCTGTTAAGTGTTCTTATCACAAATACACAAACGATAAGCAAGAAGGCCATGAGGAAGCTTTTGAAAGAATGGGTGTCTTTATGGCGTAGGCTGTGGTGATGGTTTCACAGGATGTTCTTATCTCCAAACTCACTAAGTTGTGTACATCAATTATGTACAGACTTTGGTATGCCATCTCAGGTGGCTCAGTGGTAAAGAATCTGCCTGCCAATGCAGGAGATGCAGGTTCGATCCCTGGGTGAGGAAGATCCCCTGGAGGAGGAAATGGCAACCCATTCCAGTATTCTTGCCTGGGAAATGCCATAGACAGAGGAGCCTGGTGGGCTACAGTCCATGGGGTTGCAAAGAGTTGGACGCAACTGAGCACTCAAGAGTATACCTCAATAAACTATTTTTCCTTAAAAAGTTTAGATCACAAGGGAACAGAAATGACTGAAGCTGGATGGGGATTTGGCACCAACAGAACTGAGATCCCAAGGGGCCCTCTGAGCTCGGCTGGGTATTTCCAAACCACCAGCTACCCCAGAAAAAGTCAGAACCCTCGGGTTTAGCGGTTGTTTGGGCTTGTTTCTAACTCACAGTTAATCCACTTCCAACCTAGTGAACCAAGAAGTAGTCACTTATTATTCATATCATCCTTGTGGACTCCATTTATGGAAAGATTTTAACCTTCCAGGCAGTATTTATGAAAGAGTAATTTGTTTTCTCACTTCTTTATGGACTGAAGTCACATATAACTACCAGAGAGCTTTCTAATCAGCAGGATTTCACAAAGGTGCTCTCAAAAATTGTTAGGATTCCAGCCAAACAGCCAAGTGCATTAGTTACCTGCCCAAGGAGCCTACAGCAGAACAATTGCCCTTTGTCTTGGGGAAATAATGAAATAGCTGGGGCATGGCTCCTACCCTCCCAGGCCCCTGGATGGGAATTGCTGGACAGTTCTTTGTACCCAAGGACACTGCATGTGACACCAAAGACACAAGCAGGGAGGACCTGCCCCCGTGGGGACAGCAACAATCCCAGCACCAAGTAAGTTGACATGTTTAGTATAATATTATGAGGCTGAGACACTGTGTGTCTTAAGAGAAGGAAACCTAGTAAACAATAATAAATCCATTGTTCTTAAGCCACAGTGAGTTCACTCTGACATGCACGAGCAATGCACCTCTCTCCTGTGTGCACAACTGTGGTTGCTGTTCAGTTTGCTAAGTCATATCCAACTCTTTGCGACCCCATGGACTGTAGCACTACAGGCTTCTCTGTCCTTCACTGTCTCCCAGAGTTTGTTCAGATTCATGTCCATTGAGTCGTTGATGCTATCTGACCATCTCATCCTCTGCCTCCCTCTTCTCCTTTTGCCTTCAGTATTTCCCAGCATCAGGGTCTTTTCCAATGAGTCAGCTCTTCGAATCAGGTGGCCAAAGTATTGGAGCTTCAGCTTCAGCATCAGTCCTTCCAGTGAATATTCAGGGTTGATCTCCTTTAGGATGGACTGGCTTGATCTCCTTGCTGTCCAATGGACTCTCAAGAGTCTTCTCCAGCACCACAGTTCGAAAGCACCATTTCTTTGGTGCTCAGCCTCCTTTATGGTCCAACTCTCACATCGGTACATGACTACTGGAAAAAAACCATAGCTTTGACTACATGGACCTTTGTCAGCAAAGTGATGTCTCTGCTTTTTAATACCCTGTCAGGTTTGTCAGAGCTTTTCTTCTAAGGAGCAAGCATCTTTTAATTTCATGGCTGCACTCACCATGAAACTAGCTTGGATGTACAATGTAAATCCAAAATATTTGCTAAACTAAATGATTTGGCTTTGATGCAATGTGGAAATCATATGAGATGTGCCCAAGAAAGCAAAAGTTCCTTTCTAGTATTTCCCATAATGTCAAGGGCAAAACTATAACCAGCTCATCCGGTCCAACAGCTCAGACGTGGGGGACTCAAAGCAGGCCTCCTTCAGTTCCAGGGAATGTTCCTGGGACAGCTGCTGAGACCAGAGCTCTACAGGACTGGACCCTACACTCCTCGCGGCCACTCAGAGTCGGGCTGTGGAGAACACCTGGGCAGTGGATTCCCAAGGCCACCCGGGGCAGAGAGCAGGCAGGGTTGCTGGAGCCCTTCATCACCCAAGCACCCAAGTTCAGACCTCTATCTGCACTCTTAAAAGTCCTTCAAAAATCTAACGCTTGGGGGACTTCCCTGGTTGCCCAGGGGTTAAGAATCTGCTTTGTAATGCACGGGACATGGGTTCAATCCCTGGTCAGGGAACTAAGATCCTATATGCTGTAGGGCAACTGCAACTACTATGCTGCAACTACTGAGCCTGCATGCTGAGAGCCTGTGCTCTGAAACAAGAAAAGCCACTGCAATGGTATGCCCACACACAGCAACAAAGAGTAGTCCCCAACTACTGCAATTAGAGAAAGCCCAAGACCAGCAACAAAGGCCTAGTGCAGCAAAAATAATAATAAAATGAGTTAAAAATAAATCACATAAGATTATTTTCAAAAATCTAACTCCTGGCCCTAGGGACAGACAGACAGATGAATGAAACATTGTGCTGGACAGCACACCCTGGCAGTGGCACCGAGTGAACACTGGTGGAAAATGCCAGCACCTGAGGGTGCAGAGCTGAGGTCTTCAGCACGGCAGCCAGAGGTTGCTACCTGGGATCCCTGACCAGGCTGGGTGGTTGCCCATGAGCCACGGGACAGGATATCACAGTGCTCAGATTCCCCTCCCACGGGAGGCTTGTTTCTATGCTCTACTTGAATATCAGGCCCTATCTTAGCAGAGGCGTGGGATGGACCACAGGGCCTTACTTGCTTGTTCCTGAGTTCTCCTCCGTGGAACTCTCACACACACTCACGTCCACATCTTCAAGCGCCATTGCTGTATGACGATGCCCAGAGGTCTGCCCCCAGATGCTCCCCTGGGTATCTCTCCCGGGCTTGGCGCCCAATCTGACCCCCCTGCAGCCCTATTCCAGGTGTCCCCACCTTCAGATCTGTCAGAATAGCAGAACCCCAGGAGTTTCATGCCAGCAGATGGCAAGAGCATCTCCAGCCTCCGTCTGCCCCCCAGCAGTTCAGGCCCTTAGCCGTCTTCCTAGCAGCATCCTAAATCGGGCCACAGGTATGCTGAGCCACAGGTTCACACAGCACAGAGCCCAGAGGGCATCTGTTCATCACCGTGCTCATAAAAGGTCGGCACACTGACAATGTCTACTGCCTGGCAGACTGGGTATCTGGAAGCTGTCTTCCTTCTCATTTGTACAAGGATGTCACTGGGTTGGGAGGAAGTAGCTTGTTGACAAGGAGATCTCCTCAACCCTTGGGGGCAGAGCAGACCCTGGGGTGACTGGAGGGCCTGGATGGGCCACTTCTGACTGTGAACAGTCTTATGCATTTATCCGTGAGCTGTACAAATATTTTCTATGTGTGCATGACATCAAGAAGATTGGGCAATTCTGACCTTGCTGACAACAATAGCTCTCTTTGTTTCTGGAGCCTTTCTGTTGGCATGTAAATAAGCTCAGGTTTCTCCCACAGGCACCAAACCTGTAAGGCCATGTACCTGACCCCGCTTCTGCCCACGGGCTGCTGTTCAGAAGCAGCACCAGGCTGCTCGCCAGGACAGGATCCAGGAGGACCAAGGCCCTGTCATGGGGACAGTCTCGATGAGTCCAGTAGCCACCTCCCTCCGGAATCTCGCAGTGGCACTTACACCCAGGACACCTCCCCCCACTGTATGTAAATTACACATTACCTGACAATTCAGTTCTTCAATTCTCCCCACAAAGAGGCTTCACAGGTCAAAGTGACCACAGACTCCAGCATTAGTTACCAAAAAAAAAAAAAAAAAAAAAAGTCAAAGGCAAGCAGGAATTAAATGGAATATCCAGCACCAGCAAGAGTGCAGTTAACATATGAACACAATAGAGCACCACATCACCATTTAAAAAGAGAGCGTGACTGTGACTATATAAATACTGCTCCCCGCAGAGCCAAGAAATGCACTGGGACCCTATTTCCTTCTGCACAGTTCAAAGTCAGGAGTCAAGCACTCCAAGGAGGGAAAGGTTCCCAGCATCCAGGTCAAAGAGCAGCTTCTTGAGACTTCCCTGGTGGTCCAGGGACTAAGACTGTGTGCTCCCAATGCACGGGGCTCGGGTTCGATCCCTCGTTGGGGAACTAAGATCCTGCCTGCCACAACTAAGAGTCTGCGCATGTGTTCCTTCGTTCATTCACGCTAAGTCGCTTCAGTCGTGTCCGACGCTTTGTGACGCTATGGACTGCAGCCTGCCAGGCTTCTTTGCCCATGGGATTCTTCAGGCAAGAATACTGGAGTGGGTTGCCATTTCCTCCTCCAGGGGATCCGCCTGACCCAGAGATCAAACCCGCGTCTCCTGCGGCTCCTGCATTATAGGCAGATTCTTTGCTGCTGAGCTACTGAGGAAGCCCCAACTAAGAGTTCACATGCCGCAGCTAAAGATCCTAAAGCTAAGGCTGGGTACAGCCAAATAAATAAGTAAATTTATTTTTTAAAGAGAAGCTTTTCCTTGCCAGCATGCTCCCCACTGTTCAAGGCAGGTGGTATCTCAGTGTGCTTCACATTTGGATCACAACATGCTCGCAATTGTTTTTTATTTTTTGTGGAGTTTTTCTACTGCCTTTTTTTTCCTATTGAGAAAAGAAACAGCCCATGTTCCTATAACCCTCGTATCTTCCAGCTTCTTGTTCTCTCTGAACGTTTCCTGGAATCCATTCCAGTCTCTGTCCTGGAGATATTATTCTTGGAGCCAACGGCTTCCAGTCCTAATTTGGACTGGGTGCTTCTGAGGCCCACTCACAGCCGTCTGTCTGGAAGTTCTTTTCTTTAGGCTCCCGGAAGCCATCCATTCTCTTTCTGCCCCCAGCTGCCTCCTTACTAGACTTCACCCTTGTGTGGCTGGCACAGACAATCAGAATGAGTGCGAATAAATCTTAAGTTCTTGTATACCTATAACTGACTTCACTGTCCCCTGACACTGGATGAGGGTGGCTCAGTGTATTTGATTCCTGGGGCTACAAACTACAACTAACTGGGTGGCTTAAAAGTACAGGGTCTTGGGACTTCCCTGGTGGCGCAATAGATAAGAATCCGCCTGTCAATACAGGGGGGCATGGGTTTGATCCCTGGTCCAGGAAGATGCCACATGCTGAGGAGCAACTAAATCTGTGTGCCACAACCACTGAAGTCCACTTGCCCTAGTGCCCATGCTCCACAACAAGGGAAGCCACTGCAATGAGACACCCATGCACTGCAACAAAGAGTGGCCCCCACTTGCTGCAACTAGAGAAAGCCTGCATGCAGCAACGAAGACCAACCAAGACCGAGACCCAAAGAAACACCTACAGGATTTGGAACTTCTCTGGTGGTCCAGTGGCTGGGACTCCGTGCTCCCAATGCAGGGGTCTGGGGGTTCGATCCCCGGTCAGGGCACTAGATTCCACTAGATTGCCGCAACTAACAGTTTGCATGCTGCAACTACAGATCGAAGATCCTGCATGCTACAACTAAGACCCGGGGCAGCCAAAGAAACAAATAAATATTTCTTAAAAGCTAAAGGATCTTATCATCTCCCAGCTTGGAGGTAGGAAGTCCAAAATCACCTTCACTGCTAAAACCAAGGTGTGAGGAAGCTCTCTCCACAGGCTCCAGGGGAGAATCCGGCCACCTGGCCTTCTCTAGCTGCGGGGCTACCAAGACCTGTCCCTCCACCTTCAGGTCTCCCTCTGCTGAGCTCACATCCCCATCTCTCTTCTGTGTGCAGTAAAATCTCTTTTGGCCTCTCCCTCATAAGGACGCATGTGATTGCATCAGGCTCACAGGGATAATCCACACTGAGCTCCTTCTCTCAAGATCCTTTCTTTAGTTGCCTCCAGAGACCCTTTTATCAGGTAACACTACAGGTTCCAGTGATTAGGGCCTGACATCTGTGGGAGACAGTGGATACAAAATTTTTTTTCAATGGTTAAAAAATTATTCTCCCTCAGAGCCTTGAAGGCCCGGCTTTACTGTCTATTGTCCTGTGCCCACGTTGTCTGATTAGACATTTATTTTGCTGGCTCTTCCTCTTCCTGGCTCCTCAGCATGAGAGCACTCCACGTGCCCTCCCTAGCTGACCTAACCAAGCAGGCACCAGGGCTTCAAACGCCATCCATTGGCCCCAGATCCACACAGGACCAAGGAAGGCTTTATTCCTTTTTCTTTTTTTTAATTGGAAGATAACTGCTTTACAGTGTTGTGTTGGTTTCTGCCATACAACAACGTGAATCAGCCATAAGTTACACATACGTCCCTTCTCTCTGGAGCCTCCCTCGCACCCCTACCCATCCCACCCCTCCAGGTGCAAGGCTTTATTCTATTGATAGAATGCCAGTACCCACACCCCAGCCTTGCCTCTGCCAACCAAGCCCACCTGTCCTCATCTTCTCCTGAGACCGTCCATTAAAGTTCTAGCTTTTAGGACTTCCCTGGTGGTCCAGTGGTTAAAATCTGTGCTTCCAATGCAGGAAGTGCAGGTTCGATCCTTGGTTGAGGAACTGAGTTCCCAAATACCTTGAGGCCAAAAAAACCCAAAACATGGAAAAAAAATTTTTTAAAGCAATATTGTAACAAATTCAATAAAGATGTTAAAAATGGTCTATATGAAAAAAAAATTAAAAAAAGAAAGAAAAACATCCTAGCTTTCAGCACCACGTCTCGTTCCTGCTCTGGAATGGACTCACAGGCTTCGTCAGGAGGCTCTCTGGGGTTCTGTGGGGCAGACTGGCCCCTCCTCTTGGGCCCACTGGGCTCTGGGTGTCTCTACATTTCTGACATGGCCATGCCTCTACCTGCCTTCTATCATCCAGAAATGTGTTCCAGTCTCTCAGCTGCTTATAATTCCCTCCCATTCGCTTTGCTGTCATAGGATTATACTTTTAATAATCTCTTTATTATCATTTTAATGGGTTCTGGGGAGGAAAGGTAGAAAGAAGCACTGTGCTGAGACCTCCATCTTGAACTCTATGTTAATCTCATTAATTTTTCAGTTATAACTTGCACATGCTTAAAAGATAACAGACGGTCTCTTCTAAGCCCCTTTTCCGCGGGCTCTTCTGCGTGGGAAGTGAGGGTGGTGATGGCAGGGGTCAGGCTGGCGTCCCAGCTTGTCACCTCCCGCCTGCCTCCGATACACACAGACCCTCCTTGTCGGAGCACCACTGCGCCTGACACAGATCTGCCAGTGCGAGTTACAGGACTGGCGACCTGCATGCGGGTTTCCTCTTTCTAGGATTTTTTTTTTAAAATTTTAAAGCAAATTACTTCTGTGGCCTTCCCTATAAGGCTTGCATACATGCACCAGGACACTAAATGAAGAGAAGGGACAACTTTAGATGGGGATCATCTTTTGCAGGTTCCATCAGCCCAAGGGGACCTTTTTTACTCAAAAGCAGAGCTGGCATGATACATTCCTGCCTTACAAAGGCTCAAGTTTAAAAATAAACACGGGCATTTGAAGGAGCACAGAAATAGTTTGTGCCCGCAGCTCCACAGACCCCCCCAGCCTTAGGTGTCTGCTGGCCCAGGAGGAGCTGAGGCCATGTTCAAAGTCAGCCCTGAGGACCCCAAACGAGCGATACGTGAGTCAAGAAAGCCTTTTTGTGCTGGATTCTCTGGTACTACACGGAGTCAGCTGCACTCCATTCAGACTAACCACAGGGGGCCACCCTGCCTGGCTCTTCACACCGGGGCTGTGAAGGCAGTGCGCCGTGCCCCACTGGAGCCCAAACCCACGACCTCAACTGGCCACTGTCTCCTCCTCCCCATCAACCCCTGTTCCAGCCTACAGGATTGACAGAACAGATCTGCTTGTCCCTACCTGTGCCTTCTCCCTGGAATGGCTCTTATTCATGGGCATCCCCCAACCGCTCAGGCCACCCCCACTGGTCAGAACCCCACCACCTTTCAGATCAAAGTGCAACGCCGCCTCCTCTGGCAGAGGCACCTGGGTCCACTGCCAGCCCAGAGTCCGCCCCTGGAGCCCAGCTCTGTGTCTCCCTCGTGGCCCTCATGTGGCTCTGCTTTGTCTCTGGTGGCTGCAGGTGTGCTGTGTCCCACACTGGGCTGTGGGCCGCCTTGACCAGGAAGCAGGTTATTTCCAGAACCCCTGCGGACTCTGGTAGAGGAAGTACCTGAAATTGAGGCCCAAGTTTTCAGTGAACCCACGTCCCAGAGGGCCCACAGTATCCAGCCGCTGTCTGGCAAGCACAATCCTATGAAATTCCACAGGGCAGAGAAGCAGATCTCTGCTGGACAGCCGTGAGACCCCTTCCCCACAGGAGAACTGCTAGGGACTGTCTTCCTCCCAGCACACACACACACACACAAGTGCACATGTACACAGTGCGTGCACACATATGCACACACACAGAGGTGTGCAGCGAGGTACTGACCCTCTAGCTCCAGGCTGCACCAGGTCAGCAGAAGGCCCAGCCTGTGGCTCCCACCAGCAACTCTGTCCTTTATCCCAGGTGCTGTGCAGATGACCTTTCCAGGGCGCCCTGCCAGGCCAGAAAGCACAGCCCTACTGGGGTAAGTACAAGGGCCAGGACTATGTCTGATGTGCTGTGTCACAGCCAGAGCCCGGCACCCAGAAAACATGCCTTAACTCATTACTGACCAGGGGAAACTAAGGCCTATGGCTGGCGATTCCTATTTTGGCCAGCCAAAATATTAATTCTATTATTTCACCAACACTTTGCAGGCTATTACACTCAAAAGTTATACCTGAGACACCTGTAAAGTCTAATTTTTGTGAAATATTGTCTTCAATTGTAGAGGCAAAGGAGCCTTCTCCAGCACTGTGTTCATGTTCACTGTCCATATCAGAATCAATCGCTAAGGTAATTTTTGTCTTTTTTTTTTGGTCTAATATTCACATCGTCTGAATAACTGTATTCTGAAGAACTATCATCTTCTGAGACACTAGTATATACATCACTTGGACAATCAGAAAATATCTATATGAAATTCACTGAAAAATTTTCTTCACTCAAAATTTCATGACACGTCATTTTTGAAAATTTTACGATAATAAACTTCCATTTTTACACGAGGTTGGAATGAAAACCTGACGCAGCAAAATGTGAATGATAATGACAGTCATGAGATGTATGATGAACCCTTGATCAATTTTAAGCTCTAACAAGTTCACACAGTGATGTTAATCGTATCACTCTCTAAAAACATATTAATATGTCTCTGGTCAACAATGTTTGGGTAACAAAAGAAACATTAATATATCTCTTGTTAATAATGTGTTAACAAAGGGATGAGGGACTTCCCTGGCAGTCCAGTGGTTAGGACTTAGCGTTTTCACTGCCATAGCCCAGGTTCTATCCCTGGCCAGGGGACTAAGGTCCTGCAAGCCAAAAGACAAACAAAAAAACCAGAAAGGGCTGAGAGAGAAGGTACACAGAGACAGAGAACAAAAGTGTTAGAGCAAACAGCCAAGTTCCACTTATACTTCTTCAGGTTTGGAAGAGACTGTACAGAGCGTTGGTGGGTCTTCAGTAGACAGAAAGAAGTGACTATTAGAAGAACGACCTGTTTTCCTATCCCTCTGTGCTGTGCTCTGATGAATCACATGGGCGCTATTTATCAGACTGGATCTTCTACAGGTTCTTTCCCCTTTTGGAAAAGGTCTGATACTCGACTTCCAGCAGAAACAGGCAGCCAGCAGGTGTCTAGACAGTTGGGGCCTACGTGTGCCCAGAGTCTGGCCTGGAACAGCCGTACTACTTCCCATGTGCCAAGGACACACTGCCCGTCCCCTCTGAAGGCCCAGATGGCCTGTGTGTAGACCTCTCCTTGCTCCATTTTTATCCGCCTCAAGATTCCATCCTCAGATTTTCAGGCTTCCGTGCACATTCATGGGCTTCCCAGGTAGTAAAGAACCTGTCTGCCAATGCAGGAGACACAAGAGACACAGGTTCGATCCCTGGATCAGGAAGATCTCCTGGAGGAGGGCATGGCAACCCACTTAAGTATAGTTGCCTGGGAAATCCCATGGATAGAGGAGCCTGGCAGTCTACAGTCCATGGGGTTGCAAAGAGCTAGACACGACTGAAATGACTTAGCACAGCACACAAACACACGCACATCTTCAGTGCAACCCGTGCTCCTCTCCTAAAGGGTCTGTCTTTTAAATAAGAGATGGCTTTCCGCTCCTACCGCAATGCTGAGATCCATACCACCAGCAGTATCAGCAGCACCTCAGAAAAGGTATTTCGCAGAGGTTCCGGTGTGTATTGATCATCTGTGGTTGTCTCGCACTGCTCTGGGCACTGACGAAAACAGCTCACCTCCTTTTCCCAACAACCTTGACAGTCAGTGCCTGTGTCTTCATTTTAACAGAGGAAAATGGGAGGAAAAGATGAAATAATTTACTCAAGGGCACATACAGCGATAAGCTGGGAGTCACCTGGAACACCTAAGCCCAACACGCACCTCTGGATCCCTTCCCGAGTGCATGCCCAGTCAGGCCCCGCACCTGTTCCCTGACCCTCCACCCCAGGCCACCATGTTAAGGCAGGAGCCTTCTTGAGGGCCTTGACGGGTCTCTGGGCAAATACATTAATCCTTATACATCTCTTTTTAAAAAATATTTATGTATGTATGTATTGTTCCTTGGAGGAAAAGCTATGACAAAACTAGACAGTGTATTAAAAAGCAGAGACATTACTTTTCTAACAAAGGTCCCTATAGTCAAAACTATGATTTTCCCAGTGGTCATGAATGGAAATGAGAGTTGGACCATAAAGAAGGCTGAACACTGAAGAATTGGTGCTTTTGAACTGTGGTGCTAGAGAAGACTTTTGAGAGTCCGCTGGACAGCAAGAAGATCAAACCAGTTAATCCTAAAGGAACTCAACCCTGAACATTCATTGGAAGGGCTGATGCTGAAGCTGAAGCTCCAATACTTTGACCACCTGATATGAATAGCCAACTCATTGGAAAAGACCCTGATGCTGCGAAAGACTGAGGGCAGGAGGAAAAGAGAGCAACAGGGGATGAGATGGTTGGATGGCATCACCAACTCAATGGACATGAGTTTGAGCAGACTCTGGGAATTGGTGAAGGACAGGGAAGCCTGGGGTGCTGCAGTCCATGGGGTTGCAAAGAGTCAGACACAACTGAGCAATTGAATGACAACGATCACGTAGTTGGGTCCCCATACTTAGGTGCTTTCTAAAGGTCACCTCCTCAACCTAACAAGACACTTTTAGAGCTCTCTTCACAGGAAATTCCAAGGGTTTCAGGAGCTCTGTGCCAGGAACAGGACGAAGACCAATCATCTACTTCTTATTATAAATCACAGTATCACAGGAGCCTTGCTGAGCCTCTCTTTCCCTGGCCAGACACCCCTGTGATCCACCCTCAGGGGACACGGCACCTCCCCTGCAGGCATTTTTTCACAGCCGATCACCAAGCTCCTTGCTGCCTACTCCAGGTGATTCTCTTCCCTCTTTCCTCCAACTCCCCAGTCTTCAATCTCTTGTCATCAGGCCCTGTCATCCTCTACCCCTCACTGCTGCTGTCAAGCACCAACCTCCATGTCACTCCCCCTCATTTCTTGATGATTTCAGCTCCTGGATAATGGGCCATCTCTCCTACATGACTCCCGTCCTGATTCTCAGTCACCTCAATACGCACACACGTACACATGATCCCTCCAACTGGCCTGCCAGTTGCTTGCACTGCCTTCAGCCCCTCCAACTCCTTGTCACTAACTCGAAACCGATCAATAATCTTCATTTAATGCACCCCACTCTCTGCAACTGGTGCCCACTCACCCACCCCACCCAGTTACTACTCCCAATCATCTTTCCCTGCTCTATTGCTCACAGTATTTACCACCTCTAATATGCTACATAATTTACTTGTTTTCATTTGATTTATTGTGCATCTCATTTGAATGTAAGGGCCAGTAAGGCAGAGACTTTTGTCTTTCTGGTTCCTGCCTGTAGCACCACGAGCAGCACCTGGTACACCAGAAACTCAACAAACTTATTGAATGAATGAATGAATTTTAATCACTTGCATAATTATTCAATATCCATTTCCTCTGCTAAACTGTAAGCGTTACAAGGACAGAGGCCAAGATCCATCTTAGTCACCCCGGGAAGCACTCAGTAAATATTACTTAATTGAGAGAATGGAGGAGCAAAGTTCAGATTTAAGAAATCCGTTGCTGGGCTAAATTGGCTGCTTGCGAGGGTCATCTCCTCCTGGACTGCCTGGATCTGGCTCTGTCCCCACTGACTGGCACCTGAATACAGGTGACCTAAATAAAGCTGTTGATTCTGATAAGCCTAAGCACGAAGCATCAGAAGCCCTCAGACATAGAGATCTGAGTGCATACAGCAGCTTCTGACGCCACTGTGCAAATATTTGATCCCGTGGATGGCGGGGCGCGGGGGCAGGGGGGACTCATTTTCCCTGTCATCAAGAATAGTTTCAGTGGCTACCTGAAAAAATTCATTCTAAAAGCATGATGGAGAGGACCTTCAATCATGAACTTCCTCTCTGGAAAAAACACTTAACAAGATCCTAACTGGGTTTTTAAAAAAGTATTTCCATTTGTTTTGGCTGCCCTGTGTCTTACCTGTGGCATGCAGGATATTTTAGTTACAGCACGCAGACTCTCAGTTGTGGCATGCAGACTCTTAGTTGCAGCATATGGTAGCTAGTTCCTTGACCAGGGATCAAATCCGGGACCCCTGCATTGGGAGTGCAGAGTCTTAGCCTCTGGACCACCAGAGAAGTGTCCTATCTGGGTGTCAGATTATAACTTCAGTTTGTGACTTCCTCTTCAAACTGAACTCATGGCTCACTAGGTTAGTTTCACCATACATGGGTACGAGATTTGCTCCAGGAAAAAAAGACACATAAATAAGCCAAACACTTTTTGTAAAAGGCACAAAGAGAACCAAATTTCACTACTTCAGACTTAGTCTGACCTCTCACCCAGGATGGAGGAGCTTGAAAATCTCCCTCTTCTACAGAGATGAAGTGCTGCCGGGGAAACCAGTCCTGAAAGTCACATCATTCAAGTACCTTGCTTCTCAGGTTCCTGACAGGCGGGTCCTTCTATTCCATTCAGGAGAACCTCAGCTGCAACAAAGCAGCCACAACACTTGGGGAAACGAAGAGTTCTTGTGCATCTCTGAGACAAGCAATGCAGGCAATCAGCTAAACACCTGAACCCCTGGCAAATATGAGAAACATCCCGATTCACAGCCAAAAAGCAGGTGAGAACAGTGTGGGCTTTGGTGATCTTACCACCCTGCCCTGTGTCAAGATTAATATCGAAGTAAGTCATCAGATACAGACCCAGCCTAACAGGTTTACTTATTGGGGACTTGGACTCCTATTACGTGATCTGAACAACGTCTTAATAGATGTCGATTGCAACATACAACTCAACAAGGGTGAAGAATTAAGTCATTCTGAGAACCTCTGCTGAGGTCTGAGAAAAAGGGCTGAGAGAAACTGGAAGAGAGAAGGATGAGAAAAGGAAGACCGAGGAATGGCTCAGTAGATTCAGGGTGAAAGAAATCTGTAGAAAACTTGGCTGTGTTCCGGTGGTGACGACTTCCCCACCAGAACATGCCTCTCACAAACGATCCCCTCCATCCCTCTCCAGAAGAGGAGAAGAGGACACGCAAGAAGAAGCGCCTGGTGTGGAGCCCCAGTTCCCACCTCATGGATGTGAAATGCCCAGGATACTACAGCCATCTCTAGCCAGGCACAGACTTAGCTTCGCGTGCTAGCTGCTCCACTGTCCTCTGCCAGCCTACAAGAGGAACAGCCAGGCTTGCAGACAGACGCTCTTTCAGATGGAAGCAGCATTAAAAGCACCCTGAATCCAGATGAGTGGGAAACCATCAGAAAAAGCACATTTTAGATTTAAAAAGGAAAGAAAGAGGCACTTTCCTGGTGGCCCAGGGGTTAAGAATCCACCAATACAGGGGACACAGGTTTGATTCCTGGTCCAGGGAGATGCTACATTGTTGCGAAGCAACTAAGCCTGTGCACCACAATTACTGAGCCCAAGCACCTAGATCCTGGGCTCTGCAAGAAGGGAAGCCACCGCAATGAGAAGCCTGCAGACCACAGCTAGACAGCAGACCCCCACTTGCCTCAACTAGAGAAGAGCCCGCACACAGCAATGAAGACCCAGTGCAGCTATAAATAAATAAATTTTTTAAAATAAAGAAAACTCAGCTGTGTGAATGGCTATGTGCTCACAACAGACTAAAGATACCTGCTCTTAACCCCTGCTGTTTGGAAGGTGTGCTAACAGAGCTTCCTTAAACACGTCTCTTCCTTTAGACCTCAAGTTTGTACTTTTGAAACAAAGAGTGTTTTTCATTTCTCCTGGAACTGTACAAGTCTCAGAGTCAGACAACATACATAACCACCAGCCCACTCAATGTGCTGGTTGTGTGACATTAGCCAAGTAACTTAACCTCTCTGAAATCATTTCTTTATCCATAAAACATGAAGCTTAAATGAAATAATACCTATAGATAATCAACAAATATTCCTTCCTTTCCTCCCAGCAAAACTCAATCTTCCACAGAATTCAAGTAAGACAGCACAGTGACCGTCTGGCACAACCTCTGTCTGTCCAGCACACCATTCTGTGGCCTCACAGATAAAGAGCCTGTGTAATTATGGAACAGGAAAACAGCCAGGAAATAATCAGCCAGTTCCAAGATGCTACCATGGCTCCTGAGGGGAGGTCAGCTGCCAGAAGACAAAAAAGCCTTCTCTTGCCCTCACAGAGTCTCCAGAAATTTCCACCAAGTACACAGAGAAACCAGTGTCAATACTGCAGTGGCTGGGAGATCGGGGGTACGGCCCAAGGCCATGGACACCTTGCATGGGCAGTCACGTGGCAGTGAAGGGACAAGAAAGACCAACCAAGACCTCACAGGGCCACTGCGAACAGCTGCTGGATGCCGGTATCTCAGGGAAAACATGCGCCATATCACGTGACACCTTCATCCGCTTCCGTGACACTGACAGGGTTGTGCCAGCCTTACCCACTGCTTGAAAGACGGCTGTTTGCAGCCGCATCCATCTCTCTGCGAGAAGGACCACTTGAGAAGGAGGCTCCCAGAGGAACAGTGTGCCTGGGCCTATGCTGTCCTGCCATCCCCAGTGGGCTCTATTTAATTATTCAAGGGATGAGGCATTGTTGCCTTTGTGGGCAAAGCTTTCAGAATATTTAAAATTCATGGGAGAAGCCAAGGAGTGGCTTTTTAAAGCTCCCTCCCTTGAAGCCAGTGATAGGGCTTTCAATCAGGTGGTGGGATTCCAATTTTCCAGGATTTTCCATCTTTGGTGAAACATGCCTGCTTTAAAAAAAAAAAAAAAAAGGAAAGAAAGAAAGAAAAAAACTGAGAGGAGAAAAAATAAAAGAGGAAGC
The DNA here is from genome assembly GCF_042477335.2 of Ovis canadensis. Lineage (NCBI taxonomy): Eukaryota > Metazoa > Chordata > Mammalia > Artiodactyla > Bovidae > Ovis > Ovis canadensis. Next base: position 35,529,778 of record NC_091262.1, read on the forward strand.
TCTGACAAAAGTCAAACTTGATTAATCTTCAGTTTTGTCCCAGGGGAGTCGCTTTCAGACTTAGCAGATCGGATGCTGTGAGTGCCAAAGTCAGGCGGGAGGCCAGGAACTTCCTGGGAGCATGCTGGGTGTGGGCAGGGAGGGGGACCCTGAACTAGTATACTCTGCTCCACCCCAGGCCCGATTCAGAGATTGTCTCACCCAGCTCCACATCCTAGAAGAGATACACAGTCCACCAAGGTGGGCGCCTGAGGGCCCGCGAAGGTGGCCTCACAGCCCTGGCTGAGATGTGGGCTGGGGCTAGGCACCCCTCAAGTCTGTGCCCAGGGAACACTCACCACGCCACATCACAGAGGGGTCCACTGAGGCCCCAGGATGGGCAAGGGGCCGACACCTGAGAGGACACGGTCTGAGGAAAGGCGGGCAGGCTTCTGGGGCCTCAGCACTCATTCACTGAGCTGCACTGAGCCACTGCAGGGGCTTCACGTCTCCCAGCGAAGCTCAGCCCACAACACCACATCCTCACCCTACAGGAAAGCCTGGCAGAGCCCAGAGCTTGTTGCTTCTCAGAGCAAGAAGGTCTGGACACGGTTTCAGAGTCATCACAGGCCACCTCTTCCTGTCTCTGCCCTGTGTGCACCCCACCCGTGTACACCCAGGTGCGCTCAGGCCCCCTCAGCCCCCATGGAGCCAAACCCTCTGCCTGCGCCTCCCTCCCTCTGGTCCCAGTCCATCCGGGTGTGGCCACAGGAGTAAACCACCTCCTCCGAATGGCAGCGGTCCTCTACGTGGAAGCCGCTCTCTCCTGCCCCTGCCTCTTGGCCCAAGTTCTCTCTTCTCTCAGCTGAACATGCCCAGATCCTTTCAACAGGCCTTTCTTTAGGGTCAAGGGCTGCTTTGAAAATCTGATCAGAAACTATAGCCATCCTCCCTAGAAAAGAACATACACATATACAGTGCTCCATACAGTTTGTGGGGATGGGTGTTCACAGACCCCTGAATTGCACATAGGGACTTCATTTTTAAAAATTGTGTATTTATTTATTTCTGGGTGTGCTGGGTCTTTGTTGCTGTGCACAAGCTTGTGGCAAGTACGGTCTGCTCTCTGGTTGTAGTGTGTGGGTTTCTCACTGTGGTGGGCTCTCTGGTTTCAGAGCACACCCTCTAGGCATGCAGGCTTCAGTAGTTGTGGCTCGTGGGTTTAGCTGCCCCATGGAATCTTCCCTGACCAGGCATCAAACCCATGTCCCCTGCGTTGGCAGGCAGATTCCTATCCACTGGACTACCAGGGAAGTCCCTAGAAACTTTATTTTAAGAAACCTTCCTTCAGGTCCGATCCCTGGTCGGGTCACTAGATCCTGCATGTCACAACAAAGATCCCACGTGCTGCAACTAAGACAAACAGATAAAGAGAAAGAAACCTTTCTCTGTGTCATCCTTAGGAAACATGTGGCCAGACCCCTCCAGCTCTGCTCTCTTTCCTAAATCAGAGGAACTCTGGCACCCAGAACTAAACACAACATTCTGGATGTCACATGCAGCAGACCCCTCACCTCTACTTATTTCATACTTCAGCTAAGAGCTTCAAAGTTTTAGCCAGCCTTCGAGACAACCACATCACGGGGGCTGACTCACAGGGAACTCACCACCAACTCAAATCCCCAGGTCTTTCACATGCCCAGAAAGATACATCTCACTTCTCATCCCTCTACCTGGGGGACAGCCAGGGGACCACACCCTCCCAGTCACCCAGCATCATCCAGGCTCTTGGTCCTCCCTGCTAAATTGGAGCCAGTCTTTCCCTCCTCCCTACACTCTCAAATCTCCTGAAGTCCTTGAAACCTGCAGGACCAGCTGTCTAGCCAGAATACGCCCTTCACCTTCACAAAGCTTTGTAACTGACACAAAGCTAGTCCGTGAGGACAGCACTGCCCCGCCACACACAGCCGGTCCATTCCTCTCATCCTCCACAAAAGTGGAACCCAAGGGGAGTTGGGTGGCTGGTGTCCTCGTGGCCCCCAGAGTGTGGCTCTGTCTGTGCCCTTGGAGGTGAGGCCATTCCAGTCACCTGCCCCCTGCCACACCCGTGCCAGCCTCCAAGTGTTTCCTGCCACCAATGGGGGCTTCAGCTCTGAGCCTGCCTCATCCTCTGTCCACCTCCTGTCAGCACCCCCACCCACAGGACAAACCCCTTGCCCTGGACTCAGCGCCTCCCATCCAGTGCCTTCTTCCCCGTGCCCCTCAGCGAGTTCACTTTCTTCCCTGAATGGCCCATGCCCTCCCCACAGACCATCACTGTTCCCCACTCTATGGGAATTCCTTGTCTCCCAACCTGATGCACTCTGCCACCTGCCTCCTCTGCGTCCACACCCAAGCAATGGGGTGGACAAAACTGGGTGGACGTGTCTCACTTTAAATGTATGTTCTCTGACCTCAAACTGTCTCTCTGCAATGGCCCACAAAGCCTAGGTTTCTCTGGGAGGCTGGCCACCCGGTCCCAGACAATTTTACTCTGTTTTCTTCACCTCAGATTCCCATCCCCAGTCCTCCACCCTTGCTCTGAGCTAATGAGCCTGCCTCATACATCCTGGCGAGAAACAAGAGTCCTGGACTAGAGCTCAAGCACCTTCCACCACACCCAGACCTGCCTCCATCTGCTCGCACTGTGGCCTCCTTCCCTCCTTCCCTCTCTCTGCTCCAAGGGACAATCTTCCCCTGATGCCCTGAACCCCACTCCTGTCACCGTAAGGCCTAGGCCCCTGGGTCACCCTGCTTCTCTTGGGCAGCACTCCTGCCAGCATCCACACATGCTGGAGCTCTCCTATCTTAAATACCTTCTCCCTTTACCCACAGCCTCTCATGTGACTGTCTCATCACTCCGTACCTTCAGCTGTCAACTCCATTCACTCGTTCATTCGTCTGGCTGTGCTGGGTCTTAGTTGCAGCATGCAGGATCTTTTAGTTGCAGCATGCGAACTCTTAGGGACTTCCCTCGTGGCTCAGATGTAACAAGTCTGCTTGCCATGTGGGAGACGCGAGTTTGATCCCTGGGTCAGGAAGACGACCTGGAGGAGGGCATGGGAATCCAGTGCAGTCTTCTTGCCTGGAGAATCCCATGGACAGAGGAGCCTGGCGAGCTATGGTCCATGGGGTTGCACAGAGTCGGACAGGACTGAGTGACTAACACACACATGCATAGTCTTAGTTGCAGCATGCGGGATCTAGTTCCCTGACCAGTGATCAAAACTGGGTCCCCTGCATTGGGAGTATGGAGTCTGAGCCACTGGACCAGCACGGAAGTTCCAATCAAGAACTTGAGAAAGTGGTCCACACCTCCCTCACACAACCCCCGTCCCATTCATCTTTCAGCCCACCTGGTGCCTGGCCCACCTGACTCGCCGCTGTCTGGATTCAGGTCACGGCCACCACCAGCCACCACACCACTCAGCCCTAGGTCACTTGCGCAGCACTCAACACTGACACCCAAGCCCCCACTGAGACACAGCCCCATCCTCCCTCCCTCCCTGGGCTCTTCTCCTCTATCTTTCTTGCTGGTTCCGCCTGCTCTACTGCCACCTGGAAAATGGACACTTCTGAGCCCTCTCCTCCTCTGCCTTCCCTCTCAATCCATCAAGAAGTCGCCCAGTCTCTTCCAGTCTGACCTCTGCTGAACCCAAGCTACATTAACTCCCTGCCTTCTGCCCAGCTCCACACACCCTCTCAAACTTAACATGATGTGGCCATTTGACCTTGAGTCTCCCACTCCACCCCTCACCTTCTGCTCCTCCAGGCTTCCCTACACCTGATTGTTGTTCAGTCGCTTAGTCGTGTCCAACTCTTTGCAACCCCATGGACTGCAGCACACCAGGCTTCCCTGTCCATCACCAACTCCCAGAGCTTGGTCAAACTCATGTCCATTGAGTCGGTGATGCCATCCAACCATTTCATCCTCTGTTGTCCCCTGCTCCTGCCCTCAATCTTTCCCAGCATCAGGGTCTTTTCCAAAGAGTCAGCTCTTCGCGTCGAGTGGCCACCACTTGCTTAAACCCCAAACCAAAGGGATCCTTCTCATTCCCTCCCTCCCCCTTATTCCTACCTTATAACCAATCTCTATGAAAGCTCTAACAAATCTTCCCCCAAACCATCTGCAGTCTGCTCACTTCTCTCCTTCCCTCCGTGACCTTCTCGGGCTCAGCCAGCATCCTCTTTGAACTAGAACACAGGAGCCCTGTCACTTCTCGCTTCAGGTCTTATCCCGTTTCATCCATTCTGCACAGAGCACCAGAGAAGTCTTCTTAAAACATAGGAAGGGCTGTCACAGGCCTATTAAAACCTTTCTGTCTTTTGTTTGTTTGTTTGTTTTTGGCAGCATCCCTTGGCATGTGGGATCTTGGTTCCTTGACCAGGGATTAAACCTACATCCACTGCACTGGAAGTACAGAATCTTAACCACCCACAGGTCTGTCCTAACCCTTCAGTCTTATCTGCTCTCACAGCATTTCAAATATAAGCCATCGTCCATGCCACAGCCTATGAGATCTGGTCTGCCCTCATGCCTACCCACTCTCCAACCCTGGCCTGGGCGCCCCTCCCTCCCTCGCTGCCAGCCAGCCCCACAGGTTTCAGTTTCTGAAACATTCTGGGCAGCCCCTTCCCACACTGGGTCTTTAACCCCGTCCCTCCCTCCACCTAGAACGATCTGCTCCTGCTCTTCACGTGATAGAGCAGCTTAAATGTCACCTCTTTGGAGGCAGCCCATAAACATACGGCCTCAAGCTGGGCTCAGCCCCTGCTTCCTTCCCTCATGGCACCGAGTACAACTTGCAGCTATTTTATTTGTGGATACTCGCAGGGGGAAGAGAGGGCTGGGAGTGGGCAGAGACAGGTGGAATCTGTCTCCCTCACTAGAACGAGAATTCCATGGAAATAAGAGGGGGGCCGTGTCTGACTTAAATTGTTACATGTTAAAAATAATAATATTTTTTGACATATTTGGCTAAAATATGTTAGAATTAACAAATGTAGTATGTTAATGCATAAAGGGGGAACCTAGAAAAATGATCCTGATCAACCTATCTGCAGGGCAGGAATCGAGGTGCAGATGTAGAGAGTGGGCATGTGGGCACGGAGGGTGGGGAGGGGTGAGTGGGAGATTAGGACTGATAAGATATACACTCCTGGGGCTTCCCAGGTGGCTCAGTGGCAAAGAATCCACCTGCCGATGCAGGAGAAACAGGAGACACAGGTTTAATCCCTGGATCACAAAGATCCCCTGGAGAAGGAAATGGCAACCTCCTCTAGTATTCTTGTCTGGGAAATCCCATGGACAGAGCAAGCTGGGGGGCTGCGGTCCACGGGGTCACAGAAGAGTTGGACACGACTTAGTGACTAAACAGCAACATATACACACCGCCATGTGTAAACAGTAAGCCAGTGGGGACCTGCTCTATAGCGCAGGGAGCTCAGCTCAGTGCTCTGATGACCGAGAGGGTGGGATGGGGTGGGAGGGAAGTCCAAGAGGGAGGGGATAGATGTTGCCTATAGCTGATTCGCTTTGTCCTACAGCAGAAACTAACGCAACACTGTGAAGCAATTATACTCCAATAAATAAATAAATAATAGACATTAAAATTCATTTCACTTGTTTCTTTTGCTTTTTTAAATGGAAACTAGAACATGTAAAATTACATATGTGGCTTCGTATTTCTATGGGACTGTGCTGGTCTAGTTAGCAAGGGTGGGAAGAAGCAGATTATGACATTATGTTGATATAACACTTTGTTATAATCAACTTTATGTGATAAACCACATAGAGAGGCACAGGCCAAGCATTCAGGTACACTGACGGCAGGTAGGTCAGACGAGGTTAGAACAGACTTGAAACACCAAAAACACCAAACTAATGAGGATGAAGTCATGGATTGCTGATCCTTAGCTGAACGCCCTGCAAGTAGCTTATGCCAACTGTCCAATAGATGTGCAGATTTGAAGGCTGCCACTGGAACAACAGAGGATGTGTTTCAACATGGTCATAGAGCACATGTCCTAAAGCCCTTCCGACTCCAGTGGGTTCCTGGGCCTCTAAGAACAGACCTGCTGTCTAGATATTCTTGTCTGCATACAACTCAGTGCTATCATGCCCAACCCTCCCCTCCTCATACTTAGAGAACTAGACTCAGCAAAAGAAACAAGGGGACTTCCCTGGTGGTTCAGTGGTTAAGAATCTGCTTTCCAATGCAGGGGATGTAGGTTTGATGTCTGGTTGGGAAACCAGGATCCCACATGCCGCAGGGCAACTGAGACTGAGTGCCACAACTAGAGAAGCCCAAACACCACAAGGAAGACCCAGCAGAGCAAAACACAGGAGAAAGGAAGGAAAGAGACGAGGTCTTGCTATGCTGGTTTCTCTGACTGTCTCAACTGCGGACCACTGCAGGTCTCAGAGCGGGACCAAGGAGAGGGCTATGCAGAAGTGCCCAGCCCTCCTTCCATGGGGCACATGCCACGTCAGCTGATGGGGGCAAGGGCACAAGATGAGCCATCCCCACAGAAAAGCCTGTGCCCTCAGGTGTTGAGCTGACCCTCTGGGTCACCACATTAATGTTCATTCCCTCCAAGAGATTATCTGCTCCCACGGAGCAAGGAAATCTACTTCTCACAGAGGTTAATAAACTTACAGATCTCATTACTCAAAGAGGTCGTGTTGGCAAAAATTTTAATGCATTTTTTAGGAAAGGTCTGGAAGATTATTAACAACAGAACAATGGCTGGCTATTCGGAGAAGCGAGGGCAGAGAGGTGACTGATGGAGATGAAGTAGGCTCTCCCCTCCTCCATACAGCATCCCCCAGGGCTGCGGAAGGTAAAGCACTTGGAGTCCAACTGGGCTGGCCATCTCTGACTGCCCAGCCCCTGGGTCTGGGGTTGCTTGCCTCTGTTCCTGCCCCCAGGTCACCTCACAGGCTGGCAACTAGCACATTTACCAACACATTCCTCAGTCTCCAATGGGCACTGCAAGGCTGCTCACAAATCTGTATTTGCCCACAGTCAGCTGTATCAAACCGTTTCTTCTCTTCCTAATCTACCCCCTCATTCTCAGATCAATTCCTTAGCTCACACAGAGAAGGAAATCCAGGCGACCCAGCTTCCTCATTCCCCTTTCCACCTCAGCCTCAAAATGCCACCATACCTGCACCTTGCCTGGTCTCTAAGGGTGATCCTCCCAGCATAAAGCTCTTGTTCTAGTTCCTTCCTGCCATCCACTTCCCTGTGCCAACCACACTGCCTGTCATCTTTCTCTAATATCTTCAACCTCCACTCCTATTCCCCCCTCAGCCTCCCAACATGCTCAACTGATGAAATGAAATCAGCCTTCCTACTACCCTGACTCATCCTCCACCTTAGCCTGACTTCTTTATTCCCCTGCCGTACACTCACTCCTTAAACCACTGCAGATGGATTTGTGCCTTCACACCTGGCTGAAGCTGCTCTTAAAATCCATCAGTGCCCTAACTCTCCCACCCCCACAGCAGGATTTAACAGCATGCACCTTGGGTCCCTACCCAGCTTCCCGAGGCCTTCACCCATGTTGAGTACACCTCCCTTTCAGCCTCCTCTCTCCTGGCTTTTGCAAAACTGCTCTCCCCCAGCCTGCCTCCAGTATCATCACCTCTAAGTCTCACCCCCTGGCTTCTTTTCCTTCTCTTCAACTAGTGCCCTTTCCCAGAGTTCCATCTTCATCTTTTTAAAGTATTTTTTAAAAATATTTTATTATTCTTATTGTTATTTTATTTATTTTTATTTTTTGGCTGTGCTGCGCAGCATGTGGGATCTCAGTTCCCCACACCTCCTGCACTGGAAGCGCAGAGCCTTAACCACTGGATGGCCAGGGAAGACTCCCATCTTCATCTTCTTGATCCACTCTCTCCTTGGGTGATCAAGTCCATCTCAGAGGTGATGGCTCTCAAATCTGTACCTCTGATTCTACCCTAATTGCTGAGTGCTAGAGCTGAATTTCTATTGATAGAGGCCACTGCACATGACCCACTATAAGTGGAAATTCACCATATTCACCCAGACTAAACTCTCATCAACTCTCTCCCCTAAAACGCATCTCCTCTTGTGTTCTTAATCTCAGTCAATGGCACCACCATCCACTCAAACAGTCTAGAAATACCTGAATTGCTGGCAGCTCCGCCTCTCCCTTTCTCCTGTTACAACAATCAAGAGCTGTGGGTCCACCTCCCACGTGACTCTCGGGGTGCCTTTGGCCTCTAGAAAATGCATCTTAAGAACACGAATTCTAGGAGTTTTATAGTTTCTGGTCTTACATTTAGATCTTTAATCCATTTTGAGTTTATTTTTGTGTGCGGTGTTAGAAAGTGATCTAGTTTCATTCTTTTGCAAGTGGCTGACCAGTTTTCCCAGCACCACTTGTTAAAGAGATTGTCTTTAATCCATTGTATATTCTTGCCTCCTTTGTCAAAGATAAGGTGTCCATATGTGTGTGGATTTATCTCTGGGCTTTCTATTTTGTTCCATTGATCTAAATGTCTGTCTTTGTGCCAGTACCATACTGTTTTGATGACTGTGGCTTTCCACTCTCAGACATAAATCACAGCAGGATCCTCTATGATCCACCTCCCAGAATTCTGGAAATAAAAGCAAAAATAAACAAATGGGATCTAATTAAAATTAAAAGCTTCTGCACAACAAAGGAAAATATAAGCAAAGTGAAAAGACAGCCTTCTGAATGGGAGAAAATAATAGCAAATGAAGCAACTGACAAACAACTAATCTCAAAAATATATAAGCGACTTATGCAGCTCAATTCCAGAAAAATAAATGACCCAATCAAAAAATGGGCCAAAGAACTAAATAGACATTTCTCAAAAGAAGACATACGGATGGCTAACAAACACATGAAAAGATGCTCAACATCACTCATTATTAGAGAAATGCAAATCAAAACCACAATGAGGTACCACTTCACACCAGTCAGAATGGCTGCGATCCAAAAATCTGCAAGCAATAAATGCTGGAGAGGCTGTGGAGAAAAGGGAACCCTCCTACACTGTTGGTGGGAATGCAAACTAGTACAGCCACTATGGAGAACAGTGCGGAGATTCCTTAAAAAATTGCAAATAGATCTACCTTATGACCCAGCAATCCCACTGCTGGGCATACACACCGAGGAAACCAGAATTGAAAGAGACACATGTACCCCAATGTTCATTGCAGCACTGTTTCTAATAGCCAGGACATGGAAACAACCTAGATGTCCATCAGCAGATGAATGGATAAGAAAGCTGTGGTACATATACACAATGGAGTATTACTCAGCCATTAAAAAGAATTCATTTGAATCAGTTCTGATGAGATGGATGAAACTGGAGCCGATTATACAGAGTGAAGTAAGCCAGAAAGAAAAACACCAATACAGTATACTAACACATATATACAGAATTTAGAAAGATGGTAATGACGACCCTGTATGCAAGACAGCAAAAAAGACACAGATGTGTATAACGGACTTTTGGACTCAGAGGGAGAGGGAGAGGGTGGGATGATTTGGGAGAATGGCATTCTAACATGTATATATCATGTAAGAATCGAATCGTCAGTCTATGTCTGACGCAGGATACAGTATGCTTGGGGCTGGTGCATGGGGATGACCCAGAGAAATGTTATGGGGAGGGAGGTGGGAGGGGGCTTCATGTTTGGGAACACATGTAAGAATTAAAGATTAAAAAAAAAAAGAAAACTGATCCAGGAAAGAAAAATGAAATAAAATAAATTTCAGTAACAAAACAAAACAAAAAAAACCACGAATTCTGCTCTCAAATAGGCGTGAGCTTGGTTTCCTGGCTGTGAGCATGGACAGATTACTGAATCTCTCAAGCCCAGTTTCTCCAACTATGAAAGTGAGGGTTGTTGTGAGAATTAAATGAGATACTGTATAGACACACTCTGCATACTAACTCAAACCCACTAAGTTTTCATTAAGTAATAGTTTAGTTTGTGTCCTGATTTAGCAACTCTATAGGAAAGACATTCAAGCTTTCACTCTCTCATCTCTGGAAAGGTGCCTTACATATATTTTTCTGCTTTATTGTATTATATATACTCCTAGAAGCTGCCACAATCCAGCACAGAACAGGGCATGGTTTACATATATAAATCTGGGCCATACATGCTCTGTGCTCTCAACACTTCTTGCCTGGACTGTGGCTAGTTTCTATGAGGTCTCTTTCGTCCAATCTCTCAACTTTCTGCGCTACCTTTCATTATTATCTCTGGAATAATTTTCCTAACACAAGTAATGTTCTTCTCTTCAAAACTGAGTGTTCCCTCATTACCTATAGACTGAAGTCAAAATTTCATAGGACATAGCATGTTTCTGCCTCCTAACCCAAGTTAGCTCATCCTCTCTGAGCCCACTGCCTGCTACTGCCTGGGACTCAGGCCTCATTCTTAGGTACCAAGACGAACTGCTCCTCCCACCTCCAGCCTCACCCATGGCTGGCCCCCCCTGCCACCTATGGGATAAAGTCTCAAACATGTAGCACAAAGGCCTTTTCTTCATGTCTGTACGCTCCTGACCCCTTCTCCACACTCACCATGCACTTCACATTCTTTCTCACCTCCCTGCCCACTACTAACAGCTAACACACATCACAGTGTGTGCTTCGTTTAATCCTCACAACCACACTATGACGGTGGTACTATCATCAGTCCCATTTCACATATAAGGAAACTGAAGCTCACAAAGGTCAGTATCTTGCTCCAAGCCATATAGCCAGCGAACAGCCAGCCCAGGCCTGAGTCCGAGGTCTCTGTTCTTGACCTGAACACTCGACTGCCTCCTCTCCATCTCAACGCTTCCCTTTGCTCTGCAGTTCTGTCTGCCTTGGAAACTCCTCCTTACCCTTCAAGACTCAGTTCCAAAGTCACCTTTTTTACGAAGCCTTCTGCAACTTCTCAAAGAGTTAGGAATTTTATCCTTAGTGACATTTCAATAAAAGGCTATTTCATTGTCCTAATTAGCTACCCACCATCCATCTCCCTTGGGAGGGCAAGAACCCTGTCCCAACAGCCTCTGTCATCCTGTTGTCTAGCCCAGAGAAGGTGCTCAAAAGCTAAGGGATGGCCAAGAAAGTTACAGGAGGGACTTCCCTGGTGGTTCACTGGTTTAGACTCTGTGCTTTCAATGCAGGGGACACAGGTTCAACCCCTGGCTGGGGAACTAAGGTCCCACATGCCCTGTGGTGCAGCCAAAAAATTTGAAAATAAATAACTTTTAAAAAGAAAGTTACCAGAGCTGATGAACAGATGAAGAGTGATCAGAGAGGAGTTCAGATCCATATAAGTGGGTGGGAATCAGAGATATGAGACCCTGAAGCCAATTACTGTCTAGTCCACATGGGCCATGGCCCCATATTGATACCTCCCATGTTAGTTCACTAGGTAACGTTTGCTTGATGTCTACCTCCCCTACTAGACTGAGAGCATCATGGGGCCATCACTGTGACTGTTCGCAGCACAGAAGGCAGATGGCCCTGATTTGTTGAGTGAATAAGTGAATGAGTATACAATGAAGGGTTCCCTAACCAGCAGCACAAATCACTAGTCTGATGCCCCCCACAATGGGGAGATACTGATTTTTGGTTTCTGTTTTCGGTCCACTCTTGCACCTCCCCATGAAAGCAACTGGCTGGTAGACTAGTTTTCTTGTGAAGATAGGCGGGTCAGCTTCCTTGCCTTTCTTGTCCACTAGCTAGTAACAGTTCTCCACCCACACGAACTGAGAGGCTTAGTGATATGAGTGGAAGCCTCAGAAGACAAACTGCATATCCTCTGGGTCACATGATGACAAAGAACCAACTGACAATACTCAGGACTGGGAGAGAGCAGCTGAGGACTTGAGGAGGGCCCAGGAATGGACCATGTCCAACCATGTATCCCCGAAAGGCACATCGGGAGCCACTTGCAGACCTTCCACCCAGGGCAGAAATGACCATGATGATCTTAGAGAACCTGGGCACCACTGATGAAATATTTGTGTCAGTGAAGTATACGTGTGTGCTCAGTCATGTCCAACTCTTTGCGACCCCATGGACAGTAGCCCACCGGGCTTCTCTGTCTGTGGGATTTCCCAGGCAAGAACACTGGAGTGGGTTGCCATCTCCTTCTCCAGGGGATCTTCTTGACCCAGGGATGGAACCCTCATCTCTTGTATCTCCTGCATTGGCAGATGAATTCTTTACTACTAGTGCCGCCTGGGAAGCCATTTATGTGTCAAAACAGTGTTCCAAACGTTCTGCACACATTTTACTAGTCAGTTGTCTCAGTCCTTTGATAGATGCAGATGGTGAAGCTAGAGAGATAAAATGACTGGTCCAAGTTCACACAGCCAGCCAGGAGGGCTGGGATCTGAACTCAGCATCCTCTCCAGTCTCCAGACAGGTGGACTTCCATGACAACAGACTCATCTTGCTGAGACAGCCAGTTCTAGTTTCAGTCTGCCTGGAGGGGTTAGAGAGTTCGTCCTCAGACCAACTGAGCTGAAATCAGCCATGTCTACCAGGAGCTCCTTCTCCTGCCCTTCAGAGCCTCCCAGAACAGGAGGACCTGTTCCTCATCCCCAAGAGGACCTTCTCCATCACCCCTCTCCCGCAGGACAACAGACACCAAAGCAACCCTCCCATTCTCCATTTATCTGAACAACTCCAATTAAAAGCTTTCCCAATTAAAAATCCCAAAAGGGCTCCAATGCCAGGGCAGCAGGGTCTGCAATATGCCTCACTAATTGGATCCCTGTGGACAAACTCTACCCTGTAACCCACAGAAAAGACGTCCCCCAATGCACAAGGGGAGGAAGGAGGACAAAGGCTGGTTGGATGGTCCCACTCATCACCCAAGAGCTGGACCAAGACCTCCCAGAACAAGGCAACCGAAAAGGACTGGTCAGAGTCCTGCCGGCAGCTGGAATGCAGCCTCCACTTGGCTGGGAGATACCTGGGTATTTAGCACTGTTTACGAGGTCTGTTAGGCATCCCAGGTGGCTCTGTGGTGAAGAATCCGCTTGCTAGTACAGGAGACTCGGTTGGAGCCTTGGGTCGGGAAGATCCCCTGGAGGAGGGTGTTGCAACCCACTCCAGTATTCTTGCCTGGAGAATCCCATGGACAGAGGAGCCTGGTGGGCTACAGTCCATGTGGTTGCAAAACAGTCAGCTATGACTTAGCCACTAAATAGCAACAACTACCGGGGTCTCTTAACGCACAGCTCTTAAGCTAACTGCTTCGGCTGGTGGCAATGCTTTATCCTAAGCTTTTCTGCACAGGGTGGAGGATGCCATGGTCCCCAGTTCCTTAGAAGAATAAGACGACTATCAACCAGGCTTGTGAATAAAAAATTAAAAAAAAAAATCTCCAGTCGTTGACAAATGTCTAAATGTGTTCCCCACATGCATATTTTTATTCTAACAAGCTAATTTGAAATATAATTTAAATAAATTCTACCAGAATGATACCATATGACTAACAGTCCCCGGTGGCAGAACTACTGGAGGGAGGCTTCATCGTACATTCAGCAGAGGTTCCCAACCTGACACTCTTCCCACACAACGCACACCCCTCTAGGAAGCCGGCTCTGGCTGCCAACACGCACCTCCAAGCCTATAAATATGACTGGGGGTGGGGGCAGGCCATGCACGCAATACCTAGAAGTGCAGGCAGATAACACGCGGGGCTTGGGGACCCAAGGATCCAAACCCATGCAAATCAGCAGCTCTTGGCCCCAACTCCTCTTGAGGCTCCTTTGTGCTTAATTTATTTTCATGTTAGGAAAAAAAAAAAAAGTCTAACTCTCAAGGTCAGGACCCAGCACACCTGAGAGTTCTAATATTCTGAAGAATGTTTTTTCTCTATTGTAACTCTGTTTGGGGGTGCTGTTCACTTTTGACAAAAGTGCAAGGAATTTTTCTTTTCAAAGGGAATAGGAACTCCCATCCCCACTCCATATACCAAAAGAAGTCTTTTCCCAAAGGTTTTAGGTGCTAATGCTGGCATAGGTAATCTGTCCCGGGATTTATCCAGATTTTTTTTTCAATTGCCTGACAACTGAAGCAGGGACTGCACAGACCTCCCTGACTGTGCATTCTTGTCAATCCCCTCAACAAGGGAAGTCTCTCTGCAGGAGGGGCCTGATGCCCAGCAGACACAGGGCTTTGCAGAGAAGACATCTAAGGGGTGGGCATGGGTGCTTTCGGCTTGTAAGCAGCCTTCTCTTCTAGGTCTTACAGCAGAATTACTCTGCCCTAATATTTCCAAACAAGCAGAGACAGTTTGAGCAGCTGGGTCCTCGTCCACCAGCCACCCTTAGCAACCACGATGGATCCTGGGTGTTCCTACCAGGATTCACTAAGGAGCGGTGACTCATCCGAAATTACACTGTCTCCGCAAATTACCTAATGTTAATTGTGATCTTGGTCTCCTCTACCATTTCTTTCCTTCAGTAATTCATTTAAAAGATTATCAAAATGTGGCTTTTATATTTTAATTTATACCCTGCCTTGCTCTAGAAAAAGATTGCAGCAGGTCTGCAGAGATGTATAAAATTCAGCAAAATGATAAATCAGAAGTAGGTTTGGAGTTGAATGATGGTGTATATTTATAGTAACTGGCAGGGAAAGATGTCCATTCAAGGTATTTTAAGTTGAAAAACTTAGGTTACAAAAGAGATGTGTGACATGATTCCATTTTGATAAAAATATCCAATTTTTTGATATTGCTTGCTCTACATAAATGTCTATCTAGACACTGAGACATGTATACATGGAAAAGAGTCTGTGAAGATGGACATCTGATTGCTGATGGAGGTTATCCTTGCAATGTGGGATGACAAGTAATTTTCACTTTCTTCTTTACACTGTTATTTTTTTAGTATGAACATGTAATACTTTTATAATTAGAAAAAAGCAAAGCTATTTCCTGGTGTTTTTTTTTTTTTTTTTTTTTTTTTACTTAGTGAAAGAGTGAAGGCAAAACAAGGACAGGGTCAAAAAACTGAGCGAAGAATAGACGTAAAGGATGAGATCTCATCAATGTGAAAAGGTCACCACACTTCTGTCTCCTAAGTTCCCCAGAAGCCACTGCAGAAAGGAAACCTAATAATTTACACAAACCACTGAGCCCATCAGACAAAAAACAAAGACCCTTTCTGTTCTAGGTCCCCCTTCAGGGAACTGTGTACAAGCAGCAAACATGCCCTCAAGTCCATCCTAAAACCAAGTCAGGAGTTTCAGGACTGTTTCCAATAAGCATGACAGCATTTTCCCAAAGTGAAAGTCAACCCAAAATGAGTCATTCATTCATTCGGCACATATCTACTTGTTATCTACCCGATGCCAAGCACTGTGTATTTTTCCAGCTCTGACATGAAGGGTGACACTAAGGACTGTCTAAACAATGAGGATGATCCTACATGTTAAGGGTCTCCCTGAGCATTTCTGCCTAGTGTACTGGGGAATCTTTCTTATGTTCCCCTGATAGTTCCTCTGACACCCTATGGATTACAGCATTTTGTTTAAACTCACACATATAGTTGGCACTTGTGTATGTGGCTTATGTTTTCCTTCTAAAATATAAACTCCACAAGGGCAGCAACTAACTGGTAGGTTTGCTCATCCTGGATCCTCAACAGATTCTCCAACTGCCTTACAGATGACGAGCTTGAGACCTCAGGAAGCCAAGTTTAAAAAACCCACAACAAGGCATTCCTGGTGGTCCAGTGGTTAAGAATCTGCCTTGCCTACCAAAGCCGATGACACAGGTTTGATCCTTGGTCTGGGGAGATCCCAAATGCCGTGAGGCAGCTAAGTCTATGCGCCCCAACTACTGAAGCCTGTGCCCCATGGAGCCCGTGCTTCACAATCAGAGAAGCCACTACAATGCAAAGCCCATGCCCAGCAGTTAGAGAGTAGCCCCTGCTAGTCACAGCTAGAGAAAGCCCTAGAGCAGCGACACAGTTACCAGCCAAAGATAAAATTAAAACAAAAACAAAAAAACCCACAACAGAGGAATTCCCTGGTGGTCCAGTGGTTAGGATTCTGCACTTACACTGCCACGGGCTGGGGTTCAATCCCTGGTCGGGAAAGTGAGATCCTGCAAGCCGTGGTGTGTGGCCAAAAGACACACACACGTACACAAAAGAAACCCATAACAGAACCAAGAGAAGACAAGTTTCCTCAACATATTCGAGAGCCTGTTATTTATTTTAGTCAACACGAAAACCCCCCTCTGCAAAAGTCTCTAACTTGCAAGAACTACGAAATTAGGTGTGATTCAGGAGGAGTGGAAAATTAAAGGAGAAGGAATGATCATCAGAAGAAAGCAAACCAGTATAGATTACCAAGCGAAGGCCCCCGGTGTTAGATAACCAAGTGCAACGCAATCTTGGCTGGACAAAACAAATGAGCGTAAACTTAAGCCAAACAGAAATACAGTAGATGTTGCTTGTAAACACTGACAAAATCATCCCAAAGTCACAACAGCACACAAGCTGGCTTTTCTCTTAGCCTTCTGCAGGCGGGTAGAAAGACAATTTACAACCCCAATGCTCGGGTGACAGCCGACAGCCTGAAAATTAACCCAAGTCACAATAAAAGCTAAACAGTGTGCTTCAGCATTAAAAGAAAACTGTCTCCAAATGTGATTTCCTTCTCTCTTGGCCATTGCAACTCTCAATTAAGCATGCTATATAAAAGGTAATCCAGAAATTATCATGACTTCTAGGCTGGTGTCCAGGCAAGGCTGCCCACCACTTCAAGCACTGACTCAATCAAAAAATTTATTGGAAGCCTATTAGGTGCAAGATATGGTGCCAGGTGTTGGGATTCACTGGTGAAGAACTTAATACTTCATCCTCTCGGGATGCTATTGGGGAAGGCAGATGATAAACAAGCACAAAGAACCCAAACAACAGCAGGTGTGGCGAACAATGGTGGGAACAAAGTGTGGCCACCTCGGCAGGTGACAGGGGTGGTTAGAAAAGACCCTGAGCAGGTGATCTCGATGTCCAAAGGCCAAGGATGAGAAGGAGGAAGGCTTTTGCAGAACTGGGGCAAAAGCATTCCAGGTGGAGGGAAGAACGAATTCAAAGCCCTCCCAGGCAGGGCAAGAAAAGAAAGGAGGCCAGGGTCAGCAGAAGGCAGGGAGGGAGGCCAGAGGGGCTGGGAGGAGATGGCACAGGACAACCTCTTGGTGGCTGGCGGGGGCTTAAGGCAAGGAGGGGTGCGACCTGATTGAAAAGTGGCGTGACTCATCACCTGGGCTCCCATGTGCAGAGTGGACTGGAGACACCCCAGAGTGGATGCTGGGAGTGCCTGTGAGGACATTAGTCCAGGATGGAGGCAAATGGCCAGGGGTAGGGTAGGAGCTGTGATTCTAGGGAGAGGTGAATGCATCCCCAGATAATATCCCAGGAGCAGAACCCCGGGGACCCACTGACAGCCTGTATATCAGGGGTGAGAAAGAGAAGAATCAAGGATGACTCTTACAAGTGGGTGAACGGTGGGGCCAAGGACTGGGGATGGAAGAGACAGAGGGAAGGAGAGGCTTGGGGAGCTCTGTGCATAAACAACAGCAGGAAGCCCTGGGGAAGGGCTGTGTTAGAAATACAGTGGAATGGACTGCACTTCCCTGGTGGTCCAGTGGTTAAGACTCCGAGCTCCCAGTGCAGGGGGCCTGGGTTCAATCCCT
Organism: Ovis canadensis; assembly: GCF_042477335.2. NCBI lineage: Eukaryota > Metazoa > Chordata > Mammalia > Artiodactyla > Bovidae > Ovis > Ovis canadensis. Next base: position 35,547,537 of record NC_091262.1, read on the forward strand.
AGTCAGGAAACTAGATCCCTGATCTAGTGCCGCAACTAAAAAGTCCTACATGCTGCAACAACGATGGAGGATCACAAGGGCTGTAACTAAGACCTGGCACAGCCAAATAAATAAAATGAACTTTTAAAAAAAGAAAGAAATACAAATATGGGAGTTGCCAGCATATATTGAAAGCCATGGAGGGATGGGATAACATCACCAAGGAAGAGAGGGTGGACAGCAAAAAGGAACCAGGACCAGTCCCTAAGCAACCCCATCACTCTGAGGTCAGACAGAGGAGCAACCAGCAGGGAGACTGACGAGGAGTCATCGGGAAGGGAAGCAGAAGCCCAGGAGAGTGTGGAGGGGAGGCGGGGGAGTGGCCGCAGGGGAGGAACACTGCTGAGGAGGGTAGGAAGACAAGGACAGAGGTCTGACAACATGCAGGCCATCAGTGACCCGGCAGTTCTGGTGACGAGGTGGGGACAGAAGCCAGACTACAGGCTATGAAGGGCTAACAAATGGCAGGCAGAGGAGATGAATGGAGACGGTGGTTTCGGGCTTCTCTTTTGAGATGTTCTCAGGTAAAGGGGAGCAAAGAAGTGGAACAGAAGAAGGACAGGGATGTATCGGGTTGGCCAAGAATTTCATTCAGGTTTTTCCATGAGATGGTATAGAAAAACCCAAATGAACTTTTTGGCCAACCCAATGAAATGGGAGATGCTAAAGCTGTGCTGTTTACCATGGAGGCTCCGCTAGCCATGTATGGCTATTCAAACTTAAAAAATTTAGCTCTCAGTCACCCTAGCCACATTTCAAGCACCCCCCAGCTGCAGGTAGCTGGTGACCACCGTACTGGACCACACAGATAAGAATGTTTCCATCAGTGTGGAAAGTTCCACGGGACAGCATTGAACCAAAGCATGTTTGTACACTGATGGGAAAGACCCTAGAGACAGACGGAGGGGGGAAAACAAGAAATGTTCCCTGACAAGGTGAAAGGGGATGTGATGGCTGGTCCTCCAGGAGGGGCAAGCCTCTGGCAGGACAACAGGTAGGAAGGAAAACATGAGGGTGGCCACACACGGGACTGTAGGCATGGGGGGCGGTGGTGAGGCCCTTCCTTGGACTGTGGCTGTCTTTTGTCAATGAAAAGGGAGGCAAGATGTGTGTCAGGGGAGAAGAGGGAGACCTGAGGAAGGAAGAAAGTAGGAAACAACTTCCTGGGGGAGTGAAAACACAACTTTACTGGAGAAATGGATACACAACGCACAATACTTCTCAGAAGAGAAGCGGGAAACAGCAGTGAACTTCTGAATGAGGAAAAGCATCTTAAGTGGGGGAGAGAGAAACTCAGGTTTGACTTTTTTTTCCTCCTTTTAAATTTTGGTCGTGTCTACACGGTAGAGCTGTGACAAAGCTGTAGGATCACAGCAAGCTTTTCTACCGGCTGCCCTTTCTTAGTTCATCCCCCTCCATCCTACTCAACTCTCGGAAAGGATGACATTGGTTCTATTTTCGGTGAAAATGGCTCCCTCCTCTGTGTGAATAGCTTACCCAGCCCTTAGCTCCATCTCAATTTACAGCCATGGTTTGTATGTTCACATAAATTATAGAAGAGGTGGATATATTAAAAATGGCAGAAGTAGGTAGGAGTTACCAACCAACCCTTACCTACTAGAAGTGAGTAACAGACATTTATCAGATGATGTTAAAATTACATGAAAGACATATCCAGTATTTAAACAAAATCCCCAAGCTACTCCTCCCAGCTTCTCTACAAACAAAAATTATTTTCTGACATTTTCTTTAAGCTTTTATGAGTAAACATTTTCATTTCCACAGAACCATTTGATCTCAACCACGGAGCTTCAATATTTGTTTTTGATCCTGCCAGTGTGTTGGGTTGGTTTTGTGTTGGCTGGGAGTGGGGGTGGGGGCAGGGGGTGTACAGAGAGAGTTAAAATTACCAGGTTCCTTTTATCTTCCATCTTGAGACCTACATTTGCCAACTCCTTCTTTCTATACATTTTTTTTTTTAAAGTATGAAATATGAGAACCTCAAAGGTTCCCACTGCACAAAGAGCAGCCGTTTCATAGCCAACCAAGAGGTCACTGGAAATGTTACAGGAAAACAGCTTCCCGGCCAGGGTGCCTCTGGTAAAAACCACTCACAGCTTCCTCCGTGTGAAATCTGGATCAGCACCAGTGTCTTCAGCAAATCTCCAGGCTCCTCTTTGTCCCCTCTGACCTGCTCACGTCGGTCTGGAGTTCTCACACTTCCCTTCTCAAAATTCATTTCAGCCTCCCTCTGGTTCCTCCAAACACTTTACAGACCCCAGAGGTAAAAATTCACTGGGTAAAATGACTCCACAACCTGGTAAGGACTAAGGCACAATGAAGCCACCGTGGAAGCCTGGTCAGATCATCAGGAGGACCCTTCCCCTTTCTACTGCTAACCAATCCTGCCCAGGAAAGCAAGCTCTCTAGACCTAGCACCCCGCAGAAGTCTTTAGGTCTTGAGGAATGAGTGAAGGGCGCTCAGCTCAGCAGCAGGGGACACAGAGATTCAGGAACTCCCCTTCAGGTACCCACCACCAACCCACCCCAAGCCCACTGTCAGGCTGCGCTGGCGGCTCTGCCCGTGCGCTAAGGGGTCATTCTACAAACACTCATCAGCTGCCTGCTCAACCTGGGAGAAGTCACCCAACCACTTCAGGCCTCTGCTGCCTTATCTGTAAAATGGGAATAATAACCACTCCCAGAACCTGTAGAGCACATCATCAATATGTGCTTACATCGGGTGAGCAGATGCACGGAGTTAATTGTGTTATTAGCGCAGCGGCTCCCTGACTCACAGCGCCTACTGCTCAGAGAGACGCCAAGGAGAAATCAATCCTGCTTTTTAAATTACTTTATATACTCGGATGCATTAGTCACTTCGACAGAGTGCTTCAACTTCTCTCCTGAGCATCTACTCAGTTGTTTCAAAGATTGAAGCCTTACCTACACATCCTCCGTCATCTCAAAGCATAAAGTCCACTATTCCTATGAGGGGGGTTATTGTTATCTGGTGTGTTCCCTTTCCAGGAAAACTTCGAATTCTATTTTGTACGTAATAAATCCCAACTGTGGAGACAGACAAACTGCCTCTTAGACTCCCAAACACAGGCCCTGGAGTTGATCGCGCCTGGAGCGAAGGGACCGCGGCGGAATGGCCGAAGCAGGGAGGCCGGCCAGTGTGCTTGTCCCCGCCCGGTGCCCCCGCGCCCGGGCTGCCTTAGAGGGCGAAGGCCACGCGCGCTGCGCGTAAACTCCGCTCCCAGGCCGGAGTGCCCCTGCCCGGTGTCCGGGCTCCGGGGCGGAGAGCGCGCGGTCGGGCGGCCCCAGGCTCTCCGGAGCCGGCTGCGCGCTGGCTCCAGTCTCCCAGTGCTGAGCGTACAGGCCGGTTCGCCCAGGGGGGCTTCGAGCCTAGGGACGCGAGCCAGGGCACCGCAGCCCCTCGGGGTGCCGCGCGCTCTGCGCGCGGCGCGGGCTCACTCACCCCATCTCCGGCGCTGCTCCGGCGGCCGCTCCGACGGGGCCTCTCGCTTTCGCTCTCCGCCGGCTCTGCAGCCGCTCCCCGCGCAGCACATGCGGCGGCCCCTGCGCGCCCGGCTCAGCCCCGGCGCCGCTCCATTCCGCGGGTCTGCGCGGCTGCCACTACCGCCGCCGCCGCCACCAGGCGCGGGCGGGCGGGAGGGCGGGGGCTGGGCCGCCGGGGGCTGGGCGGTCGCGCTCGGGCGGCGCCCGCCCCGCCCCGCTCCCCCCGCCCGGCTCCTTACGTAACCTTGTGGCCCCCGGGACTCGGCGCCCTGCCAAGGGGTGGGGGCCACGGCGGGGTGTACGGTGTCCCCGGGCGCCGCCCCGCGGTCGCCACCCGCCTCCCGGGCTCCCCCTCCTTTCCCTTGGAGACACGGCACTGGCATTCCCCCGCCCCGTGCCCACCGCGGGGCTTGGCGCAGCGCCAGAGCAAGCATTCAGCCTGTGGGACTGAGGGGACTTGGGCGACCCTTCGTTTGCAGTTGCAGGAACGAGGCCCCAGGAGAGGAAGTGACTTGCCCAAGGACATACAGTCAGCTTTGAGCCCAAAGTCTGCAGAATCTGCGATGGGCACGGCCGTGTGCCCCCCCGAAGCTCCCTTTCATCTTGCGGGTCCACTCCAGGGGTTTGGCTCAGGGCACCCTCACCATGAAATTCCGGATCCTACACCCGCTGCAGGTGTTCTGGGCTCTTCTGTGGGCAAAGATGGGTTGGGGTCTCCCGATTAGAGCATAATCGCTTTTCAGGAGGTTTAATCAACTTGGCTTAGAGCAAAGGAAATTGAGATGGTAAGGGTGGAGCTTCAAGAAGAGCCATCGCTGAGTCCTCTGTCTACATGTCAGGTCCCAAGCCCCTACTAAAGGCCGGCACGGGACTAACCTAACCTTCATCTCCACTCTGGGCCCTTCACAGGATCATCTTCTCCTGAGAACATGCTGCCCACCTGAGCCTGGGCAGTATTTCTATACTCAGGACAGTAAACAAAAGTCGAGGAACAAGCATATGAAGCAGGGCCACCACCCCAAGCCTATCCTCATGTTTCCTGGAACCACAGTTTTACCTGGGAACCCTCAAGGTCTCTTCCTGGGACTGGTGACCCGCTATGAGTAATGGTCTCAATTACAGGCCTGATCCTATTTCCTTCCCACCATCCTTAGGATGAAGACAAGATAATGACTGTGCTCACAAGGCCTTGCCTCATGGTGCCTCCATCTCCCTCTCCTTGCATCCTGTCCCCTTGCTTCCTGTGCACCAGACAACTGGCCATCCTCCCTTCAGCCCCTGCTGTTCTCAGTTTGGAAGATACATTCCTCTCTTGTCTCTGACACCCCCAACCCCTTTGCCTCGTCAATTCCTACTCATTTTCAGATCTCAGTTAAACTGTCCCTTCCTTGTGGAATCTTTATCTAATGCCCCAGACAAGACTGTGAACCCCTGTACTTTTTCTTCATCGCACTCACTGTGTGTAATGTCTGTGAAATTAATAATTTAACCATCTCCCAGGCACATCTGCACACTCTATGAAGCCGTAATAAATTTTGCTCATCACTGCATGTCCAGTGCCTAGAACAGCGCCTGAAAGTCCTCCATAAAACATCTGTTGAATGAATGAATGAGTGAATAGCCTAGGCCACAGATAAACAGAATTGGCCAGGGTCTGTAAGCACAAGTAAGTCTGTTCCCAGGTGGCGCTACTAGTAAAGAACCCACTACCAATGCCAGGAGACATAAGAGACCCAGGTTTGATCCCTGGGTCAGGAAGATCCCTTGGAGGCGGGCATGGCAACCCACGCCAGTATTCTTGCTTGGAGAATCCTATGGACAGAGGAGCCCGGTGGGCTACAGTCCATAGTGTCACAAAGAGTCATACACAACTGAAGGAACTTAGTACACAACACACAGAGCCAGGACTGGATAAGCATTTGATCTTGGAGGAAACTCATCACCAGCTGAATTCCAAAGGCCAGGTGAAGCTGGTAGGGGTGGGGGTGGGGGTGGGGGTGGGGGTTCCCAGCAGTATCAAAGGGAGGAGTCAGGAAAGAGGACTAGAATAAGCCGGCTCGGCTGGAGTAGGAGGATCGGAGAATAGACTCACGGTGCACTGGACCAAGCAGTGTCCCCAAACCTGAGTGGGAGTTTCCTTTGGCTCCACTGGTGGAAAGGGCAACACCCAAGTTACCTTGGGAAGAGGTACTGAGGCCACACAGGTGGGGCTGCTGAATCACCTGGGCTGCTTCACACAGTCAGCAAAAAGCAGGGCGGTGCGGGAGGTATAAGCCCGGTAAGGTTAAATACGCTGGGATTCCCTATAGGAAAGGGTGGATCAGACAAGAGTGGGAAATGGATGTCCCTCCTTCCCCATAGTTTCAGGCTGCTGTCCCTGGGGGTAGGAGGTAACCTCCACTCCTCTCCTTCACCCCCAACTCCAGGCCCAGGTTGGGAGCTGCCTCTCAGGAGCTTTCCCAGATGCCCAGAGCCTTGTCTAAGCTTCCAGTTCTTGCCAGCAGTATTTCATCATCTTGGAATTTTCCCTAGAAAGAGGCCACTTAATTTCCCTATTAGTGCCTCCTCCCTCCATTGAAGCCAACACAGTAACCCTTTTCCTGTGAATATTGCCCATCAACATGGTCTTTGTGGCCCCAGTTGCCAAGGGAAATGATGGGTGAAGTCCTTCCTGTTCAAGAGTCTCACAGTTGAGACTTGCCTAGCAGTCCAGTGACCAAGATTGAGTTCCTCATGCATGGGGCCCAGGTTCCATCCCTGATCAGGGAATTAGATCCCATATGCCTCAAGAATTCACAACAAAGATCTGATGCAGCCAAATAAATAAATGAATATTAAAAAAAAAAAAAGTCCTGTAGTCAAAGGGAGAGATTCCATGCTGACTGGACATTGAGATGAGGCCAAGGAGAGTCTTTTTAGGCCAAGAGACTTCAGGATCCTTTTAGGTTGGGCAAGAGGAGTCAGTGATGCAGGACAAGACTGAAGATGTGAAAAGGAAGGGGCAGTCCTGGGGAGAGCAGGAGATTATGGGATCCAGGCCAGGCAGAGGCACTGGCCTTGGAGAGGGGTAGAGGGTCTAGAGGGGAAGATGAGACAGGTGAAGGGAACCCTTGCCTGGTGGGCTTTTTTTTCTTTTTAGAATTTTTTTTAATGTGGACAATTTTAGAAGTCTTCATTGAATTTGTTACAATATTGCTTCTGTTTTATGTTTTGTTTCTTTGGCCATGAGGAACGTGGGATCTTAGCTCCCCCACCAAGGACCAAACCCGCACGCCCTGCACTGGAAGGTGAAGTCAGAATCACTGGACCTCCAGGGAAGTCTGTCCCACAGGCTCTTTTTTCTAAGGGAAGAAAGGACGCTTACTGAATGTGCACAAGAGAGAGGAGGTGGGGTAGAAGCCAAATTTGATAACCTTAGGAAAATAAAAACTAGCGTTTGAACAGACCCAGAGTTGGAAATGAGCAGGGCAGAGATGTCCCAGAAGTCTGGGAGGCCATGTCTTGACCAGCACAACCTCAGGGACCTGGAATTCCTGCCATTCTGTATGGGCAGCAGAGGCTCCGGAATCTGATAGGTGGCACGGGAAGGACAGCCTGGGCTCCAACAGAGGCAAACTGGATAACTGTTGATGGCTCACCAGAGAGCTGCATGAACCTGTGAAATTAAGGAAAACAGAGTGGCTCCATGTGTGCCCTTCCTCTGTACTGCAAATGAATTCTCCCAGGCATCCTGGGCAGCCCCTGTGCCTAAGAGGTTTGTGGTCCACATCTCTGGCTTCTTGTCTCCCAAAAGCTAGCTCCTGGAGAAACGGCTGATAGTAGTCTAAGGCAGGAAAAATGAAAACCAGCACAGAGCATCTTGTAGTACCACAAAATAAGGAGATACTAAACAACAACAACAACAACAACAAAACAACACAAGGGCTGGGTGTGTGCTGAAGGGATACAGGAGCTAACTGAAGAGCTTCCAATGGCCAAAGCTGGAACAATTTGGGCAATACGATAAAAAACACTGTACAGGATTATAACACAAAATGTAACATAAATACACATGAATCCATGCTGATGTAAATTATTAAATAAGTGGGAAGAAACAAATCTTCTCTACAGAAGAATCTCAAATAATATGTGTAGGTACTCTCCCCTCCAGGAGGTAGCATTTAACACTCCCCTCCTCTGCCTCCTAGAGAGTAAGCTGGTCTTAGCATCTTAGTGATTTGTTTCTAAAGAAGAGAGAATGGGAAGGGAAAAACAGCGACTTTACAGTGGAGAAACCGGATAGACACTGCCTTGACCGGGTGATCCAGGTTAACACCGCCGGTGGTAAGCCACGTTGGCATCGCATACCCTTGACGGGATGTGAAGGGAAGTAGACGTCACCTGTATGTTACTTTTCCCTAAGCCCATAACCTAATCATGAAAGGGGCACTGCCCTGGTGGCTCAGTGGTAAAGAATCCACCTGCCAAGGCAAGAGATTTGGGTTCAATCACTGGGTTGGGAAGATCCCCTGGAGAAGGGAATGGCAACCCAATCCAGTATTCTTGTCTGGGAAATCCCATGGATGGAGAAGCCTGGCAGGCTTGCAGGGATCTCGAAAGAATAGGACACGACTTAGCAACTGAACAGCAACAATTATGATAAACACACTAGACGGATCCACACTGAGGGACATTCTACAAAATTCCTGATCAGTACTCTGCCAAACTGTCAAGGTCACGATAAGCAAGAAAAGACCGAGAAACTGTCACAGACCAGAAGGAACTAAGGCGACATGAGTTATTATTTGGCTGCTGAGCGTTAGCCACTCAGTGTGTCCAGCTCTTTGCAACCCCATGGGCGTCACAGCCCATCAGGCTCCTCTGTCCATGGGATTTCCCAGGCAGGAATACTGGAGGTGGCTGCCTTCTCCAGGGGATCTTCCGTCTTCCTGACCCAGGGATCGAACCCGGGTCTCCTGCATTGCAGGCAGATTCTTTACCATCTGAGCTACCAGGGAAGCCCCAAGGTGATGACATGATGATTTACTAAACATTGTATTTAGATCCTGGAAGAGAAAGAAGAAAAAATCTTGAAATCCAAATAAAATCTGGAATTTAGTTAATAGTAATGTATCAGTGTTGGTTTCTTCCTTATGCCACACACTCCATGGTAATGTAAGATGTTAACAATAGGGTCCCTCATGGTTCAGTGGTTAAGACTTCTGAATGCAGGGGGTGTGGGTTTGATCTTTGGTTGGGAAACTAAGACCCCACACTCTGTGCAGTGCAGCCCCAAAAAAATTTTTTTAAATTTTCAATGGGGGAAAACGGGGTGGGGGTACATAGGAACTCCCTGTACTGTCTTTGCAACCTTTCTGTAAATCTAAAGTTGGTCCCAAATAAAACAAAGCAGCCTTGGGAGTTTCTTGTATACTAGAATCCTGCAAGTAGTCCAATCACTGGTCATCTCAGAAAGGTGAACGTGTGGAACACTGAACAAGAACCTCACCAGGGAATGTCTCGGACTTGAAATCATCTGCATAACTCCAAAGGCAATGCATCAAAATCTTGCTTTTCCATTTTTTTTTAAAATTGCAACCTACAGTAAGAAACAGATTTTACACTGTGGCCAGGTAGGTACTTCCACTTTATCTACAGTTATACCTAGACAAAATGGAAACAAAAATTATATATGTAAGTGAAAGTTACACAAAGCAATTCTCACCTGAAAAGCATTCAGACAGTCTCCATTCTGTTCTATTTTTAAAAGGAATGCTGTTGATTGATTTCAAAACCTGTAATCCATGTATGTTTCTTTTTTCAACAGCAAAATTAGGCTCACTGTGTATATGTATAATATTATTAGTGTGTTCAGATTTCTGGTATTGCTAATCCAAGGACTTCAACTTTTTTGTCTCCTAATCCTTCTCTCCACTACATATGAAACAAATATCTTATTAAAGTCATTAATTAAACAGGTAATGATCAGGTATATTTTACAGCTATTAAGATTATATCTGTGATATAATTTGTACTATATTTCTAGATAGTAACATAGAAAAATGTTCTGTCAAGAAATATTAATCATCTCCTATGTGCCTGGTATTGTGCTGAGTTTTAGGGATCAAGTGCTCAGCAAAAGAGACAAAGTACTTCTATAATATCATGGAACTATAAGAGTGGGTAGAAATATTAAAAAATCAGAAACATAAAAACTGTTATCTGTGTGAATAAAATGGTCCTAATGTAGGTTGAGAGGGGTTGTCACAATGGCCTCTTTGAAAAGGCATTTAAGAAGAGGCCTGGGAATTTACCTGGGAGTCCAGCGGTTAAGACTTAGCCTTCCAGAGCAGGGGATATGGGTTCTGATCCCTCGTGGGGGAGCTAAGATCCAACATGCCTCTTGGCCAAAAAAACAAAACATAAAACACAGAAGCAATACTGTAACAAATTCAACAAAGACAAAAAAATGGTCACATTAAAAAAAAAAAAAAAAGGGCCTAAAGAACAAAGGGCAGGATATGGTGGAGGGAAGAGGTCCTAGACAGAGGAGCACAGAGGTGGAGAAGGCTGGGAAGTTCTGAGGAACTGCAGGGTTAGTGCAGTTAGAGTGCATGGAGTTTAGCAAGGCAGGGGGTGAGATGGGAGCGGTCCCCAGGGCCCTGACGTAGGGTTAACGGGATTTATCCAACCACACAGACAGGTTGGAGAATGGTCTGGTTTACATTTTTTGAAGCTCACTCTGGCTACTGGGAGGAGAAGAGATAAGAAGGAGACAAGAGTGAAAGTAGGGAGACCAGTTAAGAGGCTCTAGCAGAAACCCAGACAGAAGACAAGGGCTGAGAGGAAGGGAAGTGGATTATAGATCAGAGGTGTATTTTGGAGGGAGACTTGACAGGACTTGGTGACGGACTGGGTGTGTATTATGATATAAAGTTAAATTCAGAAAATCATCCATGTTATTATATTCATTGTGCTATAGCTATAATTAGGTAAAAGCTACTAGTCTGCATGGACAAGGCTTGGGAGTATAGAAAATGAAAAGTCTGATTTGTTGGGACAGCAGAAGGAACACAGGGTTAAAGCACAAACACTGGAGTCAGACAGACTTGGCCTGTGTCTCACCCCTGCCACTGACTATCTCTGTGATGCTGAGCAAGCTTTTTAACCTCTCTGAGCCTCAGATCGCTCACCTGTAAAATGGGGATACCTCACTGGACTGGAAGATGAAGTGAGAAAACATGTAAAGTGCTTAGCTGAATTCCTTGGTATTTGTTATTGCTGTTCAGTCACTACGTCATGTCCGACTCTTTACAACCCCATGGACGGCAGCATGCCAGCCTCCTCTGTCCTCCACTATTTCCCAGAGTTTGTTCAAATTCATGTCCATTGAATATACCGTACATTCTGAATACATTTCAAGTATTATTATTATGACTGGTTATCATGGGGGGACCAGGGCAAACTTTTCATTCTTTATTGTGACTGAATTAATACTGTTATTTAACTTATATGCAGAGTATATCATGAGAAATGCTGGGCTGGAAGAAACACAAGCTGGAATCAAGATTGCTGGAAGAAATATCAATAACCTCAGATAGGCAGATGACACCACCCTTATGGCAGAAAGTGAATAAAAAGCCTTGTGATGAAAGTGAAAGAGGAGAGTGAAAAAGTTGGCTTAAAGCTCAACATTCAGAAAACGAAGATCATGGCATCCGGTCCCATCACTTCATGGGAAATAGATGGGGAAACAGTGGAAACAGTGGCAGACTTTATTTTGGGGGGCTCCAAAATCACTACAGATGGTGATTGCAGCCATGAAATTAAAAGACGCTTACTCCTTCGAAGAAAAGTTACGACCAACCTAGACAGCATATTCAAAAACAGAGACATTACTTTGCCAACAAAGGTCCATCTAGTCAAGGCTATGGTTTTTCCAGTAGTCATGTATGGATGTGAGAGTTGGACTGTGAAGAAAGCTAAGCGCCGAAGAATTGATGCTTTTGAAGTGCGGTGTTGGAGAAGACTCTTGAGAGTTCCTTGGACTGCAAGGAGATCCAATCAGTCCATTCTGAAGGAGATCAGCCCTGGGTGTTCTTTGGAAGGAATGATGCTAAAGCTGAAACTCCAATACTTTGGCCATCTCATGCGAAGAGTTGACTCACTGGAAAAGACTCTGATGCTGGGAGGGATTGGGGGCAGGAGGAGAAGGGGACGACAGAGGATGAGATGGCTGGATGGCATCACCAACTTGATGGACGTGAGTTTGAGTGAGCTCCGGGAGTTGGTGATGGACAGAGAGGCCTGGTGTGCTGCGATTCATGGGATCACAAAGAGTCGGACACGACTGAGCGACTGAACTGAAATGAACTGAACTGAACTGAACTGAATGGTATTTATAGAGTTGGTAATTTACAGTTTAGTAGAGTCGGTTTGAGGATTCTGAAACTGTATGGAAACGGCTCATGCATTTCCTGCCCAGTAACATGTTGCCAACCTGTGCCCAAAGCTCTTCATAGCTTCAGGATGTCCCTGCAGGGTGCCTGAGGGTCAGAGAAGACTATGGGCCATCTCTTTAAGATGCCAGCTCCAGCACCTGCTTCTGATCTAGCCAAGGACTTGCTCTTGGAGAGACGAGCTCTGGATGGTTTCCAACATTGCTACTTGTTCTCTCCTCTTCCTATCTGGAGAAGTCTATCTGTTCTAGATGCCTCTGAGGATTCTGACAGCATTCATTCATTCATTCATTTAACCTTAGCACGTTTCCTGACGTAGATCAGACAATCTGACAACTATGTTCTCAAACAATCTAATAAGTAAAATATAATGTAACCAAGGTATGAATAAAGTCCCATGAGGTACTGGCTTTATCTGGGGAAGGCTTCATAAAGGGGACACCTGAACTGGATCTTAAAGGCTGTATGGGAGAGATCAATTCCTGCAAATAGACCAGCTCTTGCTAAGTCACAGGGACATTAAAGAGTATGACTCATACAGGGAATGTCCACGTGTTTAGCTCAATAGTGTGTGGTAAGAAGTGGCTTCCCAGATGGCTCAGTGGTAAAGAATCTGCCTGCCAATACAGGCGATGTGGGTTGTTGGGAAGATGCCCAGGAGAGGGAAATGGCAACCTACTCCAGTATACTTGCCTGGGAAATCCCATGGACAAAGAATCCTGGTGGGCTACAGTCCATAGGGTGACAAAGAGTTAGACACGACTTAATGACTAAACAGTAACAACAAGAAGGAAGTGGCCAAGCAGGAGAGGTGGGTTGGTATTACCTTATGAAAGACCTCAGGGGAATGTTAAGGAGTTTGGACCTGATTCTGACAGCCACAGGGAGCACATGAGAGTTTTGAAATAGGAGGCTGGTGTGATCAGATTAGCATCTTACAGTCTCTGGCAGCAGTAGGGAGCATGGTCCAAAGGGGAGGAGACTGGAGGCAAGAAGAGTCTGTTAGGAGGATCTAGGCAAGGTTTCAGCCAAGACCAGAAAAGGACAGGAAGGGTCTCTATTAGCCTCCAGTAAGGGATGGGAGCCTGAATGAGGTGGGAGGACCAGGGATCTCCTGTGTGCAGGACCATGGGAAGCTCAGCTGCTGAGCAGAGAGATCAAGCATTCAACAATCCAGCCTCCAGGAGAGGCTGGACCTCACTGGCTGCCTCCACAAAGAATTTAAGGAGGCAAAAACAGAAATGGCTGGATAGGGAGATGAATGGGGAGACTGGGACTGACATATACACACTGCTATGTATAAAATAGCTAGCCAATGAGAACCTACTGTACAGCACAGGGAACTCTACTCAGTCCTCTTCGGTGACCTAGATGGGAGGAAATCCCAAAGAGAGGCGATATACGTATACACACGGCTGATTCACTTTGCTGTACAGCAGAAACTAACACAACACTGCAAAGCAACTTTACTCCAATAAAAATTAATGAAAAAACAGACACACTGCTGTATATAAGACATATCCAACAAGGACCTACTCAATATTCTGTAATAACCTATATGGAAAAAGAATCTGAAAAAGAATGGTGGTAGTGCTGGTTTAGTTGCTAAGTCGGTGTCAGGCTCTTGTGACCCCATGGACTGTAGCCTGCCAGGCTCCTCTGTCCATGGGATTCCCCAGGCAAGGATACTGGAGTGGGTTGCCATTGCCTTCTCCAGGGGATTTTTCCCACTCAGGGATTGAACTTGGGTCTCCTGCATTGCAGGCAGATTCTTCACTGGCTGAGCTACGTGGATCCCTGCGTGGATACATGTGTACAACTAAACCACTTTCCTGTACACCTGAAACCAACACAAGATTGTAAATTAACTACACTCTAAATAAACATTAAATTTTACAAAATGGCAATGACCATATGAGCAGCTCAGCCACTACCAGCACCCCCCAGGGACATTCAATCCTGCTGCTCCACCCCCCTGAGCCAGCTCCCTGACTTCCCCTTCACTGCTCCTTTGGGACTCGTCTACAGGTGAGCCTCTGCCACCAGATGGTGACCTTCAAGGGCAGAATCCCTCCCTGGGTCTTCCTTGCTCGGTCCAGGCTCATCCTCGGACAAGCTCTCTTCTTGGCTCTAGTCACACATTTATGTGCAGCAGGAAATGAGAAACTTCCCAACCAGTTCAAACCAAAGTCTCAGGATTGAGTTGCACGGCGCCTGACAGGCCTGCCTTTGGGCATGGGCCCATCCCCGAGCCAGTTGCTGTGGCCAGGAGGATGAAATGCCCTTACTGCCTTAGTCTGGGTCACATGCAGCCCTGGGGTGAGACTCTCACAGGAGGGCATGAACTGGGAGTAGGACGGGAGCAGACACTCCAAGGAAAAGCAAGAGTTGGGAAATCAAAGTCAACGGATACAGGATGGTGCCCCCACATAAGAGATGCCCGCTCTGAAGTATACAGTTATATTCATTTCCCAGTGCCGGGTACAGAGGAAATGGGTGAATTGCTGGATGAGCAATAATCAAGGACGTAGAAGTGTCATTCCAAGTTCCTGGAGAAGAACTTGAAAGGGCCGGGCTGGAGAGTTGGAGAATGGGCAGAATTCTGACACCCCAGGACAGAGAAAGTGGAAATAGACGCTTTAAATCAGTCGCTCAAAACCTTGGCTGAGGATTAAAATCACCCAGAGGGCCATGACAAAATGCCAGTGCCGAGGTCCCACCTCCAGGGAGAATGATTTAATTGGTTTGGTTGGCGGCCAGGCATCAGTAACACTCCCCAGGTAGTTCCAATGCACAGCCAGGGTTGCCAGCCACTGCTGTAAGCCTCCTGGTGCCCAACAGAAGTGGATGTGAGACTCAGAGCCCCAGGAGCTTGGGAACTGGTAGGAACAAAAAGGAACACACTCACTGGCTAGGCTTTCTTGAGACTTAGGACTTTGGAGGAGAACCAAAGACCCAAGAAATTTGTTGAGCCAAGGAAGAGCTGTACCGGGCACAGGGCAGAAAGAATTCTAAAGCCTGCTAGAGCTCTCTGAGAGGGGCGGGAGCTGTGTAGATAAATTGCCTCTGACTGGCAGCAGCCGTAGAACAGGGAGCTACCTGTTTGTACCTGGAATAGATGGGATGGGGCAGGCTCGGAGAGGTGAGGCAAGATTCCAGAGTCACGTCTGGGGTAGACACGAGACTGAGGATGAGTTCAGAAGATGGTGCAGTTGTGTGTGGTGCGGAGGTGTCCAATTTGAGATGTCGTTCACACAGAGACACATCTCAAGGGTATGTGGACCCTGGAGGGGAGCGCAGCAGTGGGTCAGAGTGGAGGGGTGATGAGTGCAGTTTTGTGTTTTGGCTGCCTCATGTGGCATGAGGAACTTCCCCAACGAGGGCTCAAACCTGTGCTTCCTACAGTGGAGGTGTGGAGTCTTAACCACTGGGTCACCAGGGGAGTCTGATGAGCGCAGCTTTGGACATGCTGAGATGCAAATACTGAGGAATAAACAAGAGATGTCCAGTAGGCAGTTAGACATGGTAGGCATGGAGCTGGGAAAGGAAGCTTGGGAGCCATTAGAAAGACAACATCTGAACACAGGAAGAGCCTGTCCTAGGAGCAGAGGCAGGGTACAGGAAGGCACAGGGGAGGAAAGGGAGTCTGTGAAGATCAAAGAGTGGCCATTAGCAGCGCCCAGGAGGCCGTTCTGTTCTAGATGTGGATCCACCCCCTTTTAGCCTGATTTAGCTGAATCAAGTATCTTCTCTTTACAAAAATGTAGTAACTCTTCACTAGAAAACTAAGGGCAAAACAAAAACGAACACACAAACACCAAATAATACAGAACAGAAACAAGTGGGTTTTCAATTCATTTCAATGTAGCAAATATTTACTGAACGCCTACTATGTGCCAGCCCTGCCCCAGATGGCTCAGCTGGCATGCGGAGCTTATCAGACACAGCCCCTCTCCCACTCTCTTCCCAGCCCCATCTGGAGGCCACCGTGGCTTGGGTTCCTAGCATCTCCACCTCCCATCAAGCTCAGCTCATCTGCCAATTGTTCTAAGTGAGGTCCCTCTACAAATCTTGGGTCCTCCTCACAAACACCACCTTTTCTGAAAGCCACCTGTTTCATAACAGCTGCCCAGCGGGTTTGCGGCTCTGCCTGTTCCACAAACCCCTTGACTGTGCTGGGCTCCCCGCTAAGAGCTGGGTTCTGCTCGGAAGCCCACCTCCAGCCCCTTCCCGGCTCCTGCACGTGGCAGAGGTGCATGATTGGGTAGTGGGTCCAGAACTGAGTATACCTCTTCTGGCCATTTCTAACCATCTCTCCAACATCTCACCCCTCAGCGCTCTACAGGAGTTTCCTTTTGGTAACTTCACAATAATACTACCAGAATACTTAGCAGAAAATCACTCTGAATCAAAACAATATGTCTTGGGACTTCCCTAGTGGTTCAGTGGCTAAAACTCTATGTTCCCGATGCAGGGGGTCCGGGTTTGATCCCTGGTCAGTGAACTAGATCCCATATGCTGCAACTAATGATCCCGCATACTGCAATGAAGATCAAAGATCCTGTGTGCTGCAACTAACACCTGGCAATCCAAATAAATTAACTCACTCAAAGTACAGTCACCAGCCACCTGTGGAGATTTCTTTCATTGCTTTCTCTGCAATTTCTCATCACCTCATCCCCCCAGAGGACACTTTCCATGCCCAGGGTGGTCGGTAGTGTGAGGGCTGCCTCTTTGACAGACCCTTCCCTTTAGACACTTGCTTTCTGCTAGATCTGACCTATTGCTCTCCTTGCACACACCACATCTTTCATTGCTGTAAGTCTCCAATCTACCAATTCTTTACCTCCTTCAAAACTAGCACAAAAGCTGCTTCAGTATTTGGTCTACTTCAGGCCAGTATCCCTTTAAATCACATGCTCCTTCACATTTACTGGCTTATCATTTTGTAAATGTCTTCCTCAGTTAGTTTTAGGGTGTATTTTTGTCTGAACAAGATTTTTTTACCCAATTATGATAAAATATACACAACATAAAATTTACCATTTTCATAATTTTTTATTGAAGTATAGTTGATTTACAATATTGTTTATTTCAGGTATACAGCAAAGTGATTCAGTGATACACATTTATATATGTATATGTACATATATATTTTTTTCTTTTCCATTATAGGTTATTACAACATGTTGAATATAGTTCCCTGTGCTATACAGTAAATCCTTGTTACTTATCTTATATATGGTAATGTATATGTTAATCCTATGCTCCTAATTTATCCCCTCTTCCCCTTTGGTAACCATAAGTTTGTTTTCTGTCTGTGAGTCTGCTTTGTAAATAAGTTTATCTGTACAATTTTTTATATTCCACATATAAGTGATATCATGTAATATTTGTCTTTCTCTGACTTAGTATGATAATCTCTAGATTCATCCATTCTGCTACAAATGGCATTATTTAACCCTTTTATGGCTGAATAATATTCCATTGTGTGTGTCCACATCCTCTTTATCCATTCATCTGTTTATGGACATTTAGTTTCCATGTTTTGGCTATTATAAATAGTGCTGATGAACATTGAGGGTCTGTATCTTTTCATATTAGAGTTTTCGTCTTCTCCAGATATATGCCCAGAAGTGGGACTGCTGGGTCACATGGCAACTCTATTTTTAGTTTTTTAAGAAATGTCCATACTGTTTTCCATAGTGGCTATACCCATTTACATTCCCACTAGCAGTACAAGAGGGTTCCTTTTCCTCCATACCCTCTCCAGCATTTGTTATTCGGAGACTTTTTGGTGATGACCATTTTGACTGGCATGAGGGGATGCCTCATTGTAGCATTTTCATAATTTTTAAGTGTACAGTTCAGTAGAATTAAATACATTAACACTGCTGTGCAACCATCACCACCATCCATTTCCAGCATTTTTTCTTTATCTCAAATCCAAACATGTCCCAGAAAGTAGAGACATTTTTAATTCATTTTTTATTCCTAGTTCTACACATAGTATGTGTTCCAAAAATCCTCTTGGCTAATCAGAGATAATATAAAAGAACAGGTTTAATATAAAAGGCACCAAAAGGGCACCAACAATCCACCCAACCATCTCTTCTTATTATTAAATGATTCTTATTAAAACAAGCAGGGGAAAAATAACCCAAGAAAAGGGAGAAAATATAAACTTATTCTAGCTGGAGGCTGAGCCACAGGCCTCAGTTAGAGGGGCTAGAAGTCCAAAGCCCCTGAAGAAGATGAAGATGAGGAGGGTAAGGTCCTCGCCATTTCTTCTGAGAGAACACAAGACCCTTGTGGCATCCCAAGACAGACCAAACAATGAATTGGCAGTATAGGGACAGAAAGTTTTCCCTTCTCCCCTCTAGGTTCTTTGGCTGGTCTAATGTTTGTTGTTCAGTCACTCAGTCGTGTCCGACTCTTTGTGACCCCATGGACTGCAGTACGCCAGGTTTCCCTGACCTTCACTATCTCCCGGAGCTTGCTCAAACTCATGTTCATTGAATTGGTGATGCCATCCAACCATCTCATCCTCTATTGTCCCCTTCTCCTCCTGCCGTCAATCTTCCCCAGAATCAGGGTCTTTTCTAATGAGTTGGCTCTTCGCATCAGGTGGCAAAGAATTGGAGCTTCAGCTTCAGCAATAGCCCTTCCAATGAATATTCAGGGTTGACTTCCTTTAGGGTTGACTGGTTTGATCTCCTTGCTGTCCAAGGGGCTCTCAAAAGTCTTCTCCAGCACCACAATTTGAAAACATCAATTTTTCAGCTCTCAGCCTTCTTTATGGTTCAAGTCTCATATATGTACATACTACTGGAAAAACTACAGCTTTGACTACATGGATCTTTCTCAACAAAGTGAGGTCTCTGGTTTTTAATATGTTGTCTAGGTTTGTCTTCCTGGTACATGCCCTCTATTTAAATTCTTTTAGTCAGGTAAGGGAAGGTAAAAAGCTCTTTGTGAGTCTGTTGGGTCCTGACTGTTCTCAGCTCAAAATAATCCACATGCCAAAGTAGAATACTTTGGGGTGGCATCTTCTGTTCCTCCTCAACAGGAAACAAAAGTACTTGGAGGAATGGACTGAGCCTGGAATAACTAGGGTAGTGTTTCCCAAACTCATCCTATAGATCACTCAGGATATTTATTAAATGGACCAATTTAGTATTTTGGGGGTGAGGTGTGGAAAGCTGCATGTTTAGTGCCTGGAGTAATTTCTATGAAAGGCAAATTTGGGAAGAAAGTTCCATTAGCAAGAGTTGTGGTGGCGGGGGAGGAGGAAACTCCTGCCTCCGACTGTGTAGGTGAAGGCTTTCAGCCAAACTGACTTCCTGTTTCTAGAAGCTACTCAGACTACTTTCCCAAACCCTTGCAAGTCCAGTAGGCCCCAGGACTCCCATAGGCCTTCTGTACACGAGGCCCACATGCTGCCTCTTACTTCTATTCTACTGCCGAAGACCTCGGATGATCCCAAATTTCTGGCAGCTCTGGCACTGTGCCCTGGCTTGGTTCCCCACAGTTGAGGGATAACAGTGACATGCAGTCCCAATTTAGAACAAAGAGTCAGGTAGTCATTGGCCAGGTATTAATTAGGGAGTGACTATAGATAGCCAGTGACATCACAGCCTATCTTTAGAGCCAGCTGGGTCATTGTATGGAAATAAGTTGGGAAGTTTATATCTACCAAATCCAAGGTCAGGGTTTACAGAGGGAGACACTGGATACTAACTATACTGTGTGAGCTGAAATTTCACCTTGAGGCCCTTGTGATACAAGCCTGGGAGGCTCATTCACATTCAGGTGGCTCCAGTGGGCCCCTGCCTACATAATATGACCCCCCCCCCATCCCCAACAACTACCCCATGGCACAAGGAATCATTACAAAGGTTGATATAGTCAAAGCTATGATTTTTCCAGTAGTCATGTACGGATGTGGGAGTTGGACTATAAGAGGCTGAGTGCCAAAGAATTGATGCTTTCGAATTGTGATGCTGAAGAAGACTGAGAGTCCCATGGACTGCAAGGATTTCAAATGAGTCAATCCTAAAGGAAATCAACCCTGAATATTCACTGGAAGGACTGATGCTGAAGCTGAAACTCCAATACTTTGGCCACCTGATGCGAAGAGCTGACTCACTGGAAAAAGACCCTGAGGCTGGGAAAGATTGAGGGCAAGAGGAGAAGAGAGTAACACAAGATGAGATGGTTGGATGGTATCACCAACTGAATGGACAGGAGTTTGAGCAAACTCTGGGGGATAGTGAAGGACAGGGAAGCCTGGCATGCTGACCCCAGTTCATGGAGTCACAAAGAGTTGGACATGACTTAAGAGACTGAACAACAAAAATGAGCCAGAGAGGCTCGTTTTTTAATCCACCCTGATAAAAAACAGGCTAGAAATGCAGAAGTGTCATCTTCTTAATGAAGCCAGTGAAACTTTAGTGAAAATACAGTTTCTGAGACAGCTTCTTGTTATCATCCCTTCAGAAAGTTACATATAGCAGTGTTTCCATGGAATATCAACAGGTGTTAAGCATCAGAGAAAGGTTCCATATTCCATAGGTTTGGGAAATACTGGGCTAAACAAACTGAAATAGGTTTCTTTACTGGTGCTTTTTAAAATATTTATTTGGCTGCACTGGGTCTTAGTCATGGCATGTCTAGTTCCCTGACCAGGGATCGAACCCAGGCCCCCTGCATTGGGAGTGCAGAATCTAGCCACTGGGCCACCAGGGATATCCCTGGCTTTTTGTTTTTAAAGAACTTTTAATATGTCAATGTAGACTCAGGAAACTTTTAATAAGTGAATACAATGCACTATACTTCCTAAATAAAAGGAACATAACAATGAAACTTTAAGTAGTTTTCCAAAGGACACATTTTGGGGAAATGTTAAAATACAGGATCACGTCAGGATACACAGAAAACAAACTTATGGTTACCAAAGGGGAAAAGGGGTGGAGAGGAATAAATTAGGTGTTTGGGACTTACAGACACACACTACTATACATAAAATAGATAACCAACAAGAACCTACAGTATAGCACAGGGAACTCTGCTCAGTGATCTGTGATGACCAATAAGGAAGAGAATCTTTAAAAGAGTGGCTATACTATATGCATGAATGATTCACTTTGCTGTACACCTGAAACTAACACAACGTCGTAAATAGACTCTATGCCCATAAAAAATGATTTAAAAAAGCAAATAAACCTTCAAACAGGTCATATAGAAATATGTACTTTTGTGGGTTAATCAATGCATTATAAACACACACAAAAAGAGAAGACAGTGGAGGAAGAGAAAGAAAAGAGTCAAACCTGTTTTCTTTAAGACAGTGCTGGCTGTGATCCCCTAGGGTAGGTACCCCATCAGCACTTGCCCCTCTGATACTAGTTTGGACAATGTGGAAAACTAAATGAGTCTCCAGAGAGAGAAGGAGGGTCACCCAGAATTCTATTAAATAAAGATATGAACGGGCTTCCCTGATAGCTCAGTTGGTAAAGAATCTGCCTGCAATGCAGGAGAACCTGGTTCGATTTCTGGGTTGGGACAATCTGGTGAAGAGATAGGCTACCCACTCCAGTATTCTTGGGCTTCCCTTGTGGTTCAGCCTTTTCCTTCTTCAGGGGATCTTCCCACCCAGGGATCGAACCCAGGTCTCCCCTAGATTCCTTAGCAGGCAGAGTGCAGGCAGATTCTTTACCAGCTGAGCCACAAGGAAAACCCAAGAACACTTGAGTGGGTAGCCTAGCCCCTCTCCAGTGAATCTTCCTGACCCAGGAATAGAACCAGGGTCTCCGGCATTGCAGGAGGATTCTTTACCAACTGTGCTGTCAGGGAAGCCCATGATATCAGGTCATGGTGGAGAGCTCTGACAAAACGTGGTCCACTAGGGAAGGGAGTGACAAACCACTTCAGTATTCTTTCCTTGAGAACCCCATGAACAGTATGAAAAGGGAGAGATATGACACTGAAAACTGGACTCCCCAGATCTGTAGGTGCCCAATATGCTACTGGAGAAGAGTGGAAAAATAGGTCCAGAAAGAATGAAGAGGCTGAGCCAAAATGAAAACAATACCCAGTTGTGGATGTGACTGGTGCTAGAAGTAAAGTCTGATGCTGTAAAGACCAAGATTGCATAGGAACCTGGAATGTTAGGTCCACGAATCAAGGTAAATTGGAAGTGGTCAAGCAGGAGATGGCAAGAGTGAACATTGACATTTTATGAATCAGTGAACTAAATAGACTGGAAAGGGTGAATTTAATTCACATGACCTTTATATTTACGACTGTGGGCAAGAATCCCTTAGAAGAAATGGAGTAGCCCTCATAGTCAACAAAAGAGTCCAGAATGTAGCACTTGGGTGCAATATCAAAAGTGACAGAATGATCTCTTTTTGTTTCCAAGGCAAACCGTTCAATATCACAGTAATCCAAGTCTATGCCCCAACCACTAATGCCAATGAAGCTATAGTTGAATGGTTCTATGATGACCTACAAGACCTTCTAGGACTAACACCAAAAAAAGATGTCCTTTTCATCATAAGGTACTGGAATGCAAAAGCAGGAAGTCAAGAGATACCGTGAGTAACTGGCAAATTTGGCTTCGGAGTACAAAATGAAGCAGGGGAAAGGCTAACAGAGTTTTGCTAGAGAATGCACTGATTATAACACCCTCTTCCAACAAGACAAGAGATGACTCTACATGTAGACATCACCAGATGGTCAATACCATAATCAGATTGATTATATTCTTTGCAGCCAAAGATGAAGAAACTCTATACAGTCAGCAAAAACAAGACCTGGAGCTGACTGTGGCTCCAATCATGAACTCTTTATTGCCAAATTCAGACTTAACTTGAAGAAAATAGGGAATACCACTAGACCATTCAGGTATGACCTAAATTAAATCCCTTACAATTATGCAGTGGGAGTGACAAATAGATTCAAGGGATTCGATCTGATAGAGTGCCTGAAGAACTATGGACAGAGGTTCGTGACACTGTACAAGAGACAGTGATCAAGACCATCCCTAAGAAAAACAAATGCAAAAAGGCAAAATGGTTGTCTGAGGAGGCCTTACAAATAGCCGAGAAAAGGAGGGAAGCAAAAGGTAAAGGAGAAAAGGAAAGATACACCTATCTGAATGCACAGTTCCAAAGAAAAGCAAGGAGAGATACGAGAGCCTTCCTCAGTGGATGTGACTGGAAAAGAAATAGAGGAAAACAATAGAATGGGAAAGACTAGAGATCTCTTCAAGAAAATTAGAGATACCAAGGGAATATTTCATGGAAAGATGGGCACAAGAAAGGACAGCAATGGTATGGACCTAACAGAAGCAGAAGATATTAAGAAGAGGTGGCAAGAATACACAGAAGAACTGTACAGGAAAGATCTTCATGACCCACATAACCACAATGGTGTGATCACTCACCTAGAGCCAGACATCCTAGAGTCTGAAGTCAAGTGGGTCTTAGGAAGCATAACAATGAACAAAGCTAGTGGAGGTGACGGAATTCCAACTGAACTATTTCAAATCCTAAAAGATGATGTTGTGAAAGTGCTTGCACTCAATATGCCAGTGGCCACAGGACTGGAAAAGGTCAGTTTTCATTCCAATCCCAAAGAAAGGCAATGTCAGAGAATGTTCAAACTACCACACAATTGTACTCATCTCTCACACTAGCCAAGTAATGCTCAAAATTCTCCAAGTGAAACGTCAACAGTATGTGAACTTAGAACTTCCAGATGCTCAAGCTGGATTTAGAAAAGGCAGGGAACCAGACATCAAATTGCCAATATCTGCTGGATCATAGAAAGCAAAAGAGTTCCAGAAAAACATCTACTTCTGCTTTACTGACTATGCCAAGCCTTTGACTGTGTGCATCACAACAAACTGTGAAAAATTCTGAAAGAGAAGGGAACACCAGACCACCTTAGCTGCCTCCTGAGAAAGCTGTATATGGGTCAAGAAGCAACAATTAAAACTGGACATGGAACAACAGACTGGTTCCAAATTGGGAAAGGAATATGTCAAGGCTGTAAATTGTCACCCTGCTTATTTAACTTATATACAGAATACATCATGCAAAATGCAGGGCTGGATGAAGCACAAGTGGAATCAAGATTGCTGGGAGAAATATCAATAATCTCAGATATGCAGATGACACCATCCCTATGGCACAAAGTGAAGAACTGAGGAGCCTCCTGACTAAAGTGAAAGAGAGTGGAAAAGCTGGCTTAAAACTCAACATTCAAAAAATGACGATCATGGCATCCAGTCCCAGACTTCCTGGCAAAATAGATGGGGAAACAATGGAAACAGTGACAGACTTTATTTTCTTCAGTTCTAAAATCACTGCAGATGGTGACTGCAGCCATGAAATTAAAAGACGCTTACTCCTTGGAAGAAAAGCTATGACCAACCTAGATAGCATATTAAAAAGCAGACGTTACTTTGCCGACAAAGGTCTATCTAATCCAAGCTATGGTTTTTCCAGTGGTCATGTATGGATGTCAGAGTTGGACCATAAAGAAAGCTGAGTGCCGAAGAATTGATGGTTTTGAAGTGTGGTGTTGGAGAAGACTCTTGAGAGTCCCTTGGACTGCAAGGAGATCAAGTCAGTCAATCCTAAAGGAAATCAGTCCTGAATATTCATTGAAAGGACATGCTGAACTTGAAACTCCAATACTTTGGCCACCTGATGTGAAGAACTGACTCATTAGAAAAGATCCTGATGCTGGGAAAGATTGAAGGCAGGAGAAGGGAATGACAAAGAATGAGTTGGTTGGATGGCATCACCAACTTGATGGACATGAGTTTGAGCAAGCTCCAGGAGTTGGTGACGGACAGGGAAGCCTGGTGTGCTGCAGTCCATTGGGTTGCAAAGAGTCGGACATGACTGAATCACTGAACTGAATTGTGGCTCAGCTGGTAAAGAATCTGCCTGCAATGCAGGAGACCTGGGTTCAATCTCTGGTTTGGGAAGATTCCCTGGAGAAGGGAACAGCTACCCACTCCAGTATTCTGGCCTGAAGAATTCCATGGTCTATATAGTCCATGTGGTCGCAATGTGTCAGACACAACTGAGCAGCTTTCACTTGCACTTTCAGTTCAGTTCAGTTCAGTCGCTCAGTCGTGTCCAACTCCTTGCGACCCCATGAACCGCAGCACGCCAGGCCTCCCTGTCCATCACCAACTCCTGGAGTCCACCCAAACCCATGTCCGTTGAGTCAGTGATGCCATCTAACCATCTCATCCTCTGTCGTCCCCTTCTCCTCCTGCCCCCAATCCCTCCCAGCATCAGGGTCTTTTCAAATGAGTCAGCTCTTCGCATCAGGTGGCCAAAGTATTGGAGTTTCAGCTTCAAAATCAGTCCTACCAATGAACACCCAGGAATGGATGTTGGGCTTAGGATGGACTGGTTGGATCTCCTTTTAGTTCAAGGGACTCTCAAGAGTCTTCTCCAACACCACACTTCAAAACCATCAATTCTTCGGCACTGAGCTTTCTTCATTGTCCAACTCTCACATCCATACACGACCACTGGAAAAACCATAGCCTTGACTAGATGGACCTTTGTTGGCTAAGTAATGTCTCTGCTTTTTAATATGCTGTCTATGTTGGTCATAACTTTTCTTCCAAGGAGCAAGTGTCTTTTAATTTCATGGCTTCAGTCACCATCTGCAGTGATTTTGGAGCCCACAAAAATAAAGTCAGCCACTGTTTCCCCATCTATTTCCCATGAAGTGATGGGAATGGATGTCATGATCTTAGTTTTCTGATTGTTGAGCTTTAAGCCAACTTTTCCACTCTCCTCTTTCACTTTCATCAAGAGGCTCTTTAGTTCTTCTTCACTTTCTGCCATAAGGGTGGTGTCATCTGCATATCTGAGGTGACTGATATTTCTCCCGGCAATCTTGATTCCAGCTTGTGCTTCTTTCAGCCCAATGTTTTTCATGATCTACTCTGCATATAAGTTAAATAAGGACCACAGCCTTGTCTAACTTAATGAAACTAAGGCATGCCGTGTGTGGCCACCCAAGAAGGAAGGGTCATGGTGGAGAGGTCTGACAGAATGTGGTCCACTGGAGAAGGGAATGGCAAACCACTTCAGTATTCTTGCCTTGAGAACCCCATAAACAGTATGAAAAGGCAAAATGATAGGACACTTAAAGAGGAACTCCCCAGGCTGGTAGGTGCCCAATATGTTACTGGTGATCAGTGGAGAAATAACTCCAGAAAGAATGAAGGGATACAGCCAAAGCAAAAAGAACACCCAGTTGTGGATGGGACTAGTGATAGAAGGAAGGTTCGATGCTGTAAACAGCAATATTCCACAGGAACCTGAAATGTTAGGTCCACGAATCAAGACAAATTGGAAGTGGTCCAACAGGAGATGGCAAGAGTGAACATCGACATTCTAGGAATCAGTCTAAGATGGACTGGAATGGGTGAATTTAACTCAGATACCATTATAGCTACCACTGTGGGCAGGAATCCTTTAGAAGAAACGAAGTAGCCATCATAGTCAACAAAAGAGTCCGAAATGCAGTACTTGGCGTTTCCAAGGCAAACTATTCAATATCACAGTAATCCAAACCTATGCCCTGACCAGTAACGCTGAAGAAGCTTAAGTTGAACGGTTCTATGAAGACCTACAGGACCTTCTAGAACTAACACCCAAAAAAGATGTCCTTTTCATCATAGGGGACTGGAATGTAAAAGTAGGAAGTCAAGAAACACCTGAAGTAACAGGCAAATTTGGCCTTGGAGTACACAATGAAGCAGGGCAAAGGCTAATGGAGTTCTGCCAAGAGAACACACTGGTCATAGCAAACTTGCACTTTCAGGAATGGTTAAGTTACTAATCAAGAGGGAGAATAAAGAGGTTCTTGCTGGTGAGTTCCAGTGCCCAACTGGGGCCTCTCAAATTCAGATTTCAATCATTACACTGGCATTTCCTGACTGACATCTGCTGCCATATAGCACTGTGGGCCCTAGCAGGCAAAAGACCTCATTAGAAACTCTTTAGAAAATGTTTGTATAGAAATAGAACTTTAATAGCATCTTGTCCAACTTCAAGATGTTCAGATAAGAAACTTTAAATTCCTCCAGATCTCATTATGGCTAAGAATGAGCTGACCTGGTGCTAAGAATGAGCTGACCTGGTCAGTTCTGGGAAAAGGAGATTGGTCACTTTAAAACCATACAGCAAGAAGTCAGCCCTAAGGAGGATGTTTGTGAGGCAATCTAGGAAACATAAACACTGCTGTTTGATGACATTAGGGAATAACTTAATTTTTTTAGGTTGATAATGCACTATAAGCTTTTTTTTTTTAAAGAGTCAATAGCTTTTATGAGATGCATACTGAAATATGTACAATTTGCTTCAAAATAATCCAGTAGGTATGAAGGACAAATGTTCAGGTATAAATGGAGTCAGATTTGCCATGAATTGCTAACTGTTGAAGCTGAGTGCTAGGTAAGCACGGTCCATGACACTGTTCTACTTTTGTATACATTTGGAATTTTCCACTGAAAACTTCACAAAGCAGAGATACCTCATCACACAGATATCTCATTGATATCTAATATAAATCTGAAAATAGGCATTTTATTCATTCATTTACTCATTAAGAATATATATACACACCCATATATATGGGCTGAAGCAACTTAAGTGACTCAGCATGTATATAAAATTATGGTAAAATTCCTGTAACAAAATTCACCACTTTAACCACTTTAAAGTATACAATGCATTTTGTACATTCATAATGTTGTGCGACTATGACCACTATTCAATTGCAGAGTAATTTCATCATTCTGAAAAGAAAGCCCAGACCCAACTAAGCCATCCTTCTCCATTCCCTCTTCCTCCTAGCCCTTGGCTGCCATTAATCTGCTTTCTCTCTGCATATTTGCCTATTCTGGATATTTCAAATACATTCAACATATTTTTAAAAAATTAAATTTTACTTATTTTTTATCATGAATAATTCAACAGGGTTAGATTTCAAAAGGTACAAAAGGGTCTGCAGTGAAAAGTTTCCCTCCCACCATTCTTCCTCCAGTGCACAGTCCCCTTTTCGGAGGCATTCCGGTTCTCATACATCCTTTCAAAGAGTGAAAGTTCCTTTTCCCCGTCTTTACTTAAATGGAGTACTCTATATTCGCTGATTTGCAGTCAGCCTTTTTTTTTTTTTTTTTTGTCCTATAACAGAACAGAAAGACCTTCTTCCTTCTTTCTACAACTGCATGCTCTTCTACTATTTGGGGTTACAGAAGTGAACGGTTCTTTTCTCAGGCAGCTCACAGTCTTAAAAGTACTCTGGAGAAGGGGAGAAAGGCAAATTAAAGGTTCAACTCCAAGGCAGCTCTTGTCACAGCCGTGCACTTGGAAGGGAGAGGAGAGAATGAAACTGAAGGGTTCTGAGAAATCTTTGGGGATTCACTAGGTGTGGCTGCAAGGTGACAGCAAACTGCTGTCTCTCTTCCACCTTCCCCTGCGAGACATAACTGATCATCTCACTCCCATAAGAAAGTGAATAGAGAAGCAGTAATTATCCACAGTTGTTTGTAAGCATTTTAAATAGAGGCGAAAAGCTGCACTGTATTGACACATTGCAACTTACTAAATTATCTCCCCATTCACTTCTGCATTTTAGAGATTCAGAAACCAAAGCCACAGCAGCTGTTTATTTTAAGGACCCAAAGGGACACTGAAGTGCATACATTAAATGAGACAGGTAAGATAGCTGGAATCAGATATGGATATTTGAGAATTATCGCTATGAAATTGAAACTGTACTAATGAATAATCTTAGGGAGGATGCAGGGAGAGAAAGAGAACAGTAGCTGATAGTTAAGACTTCAGGGATTACTACAATGACTGGATAGTTAAAATAAAGAACCCTGCAAATTAATTAGACGAATATTCACTTAAATAGAAAGGAACCTCGGTATCCTCGACAACTACAGTAGAACCCTGCCAAACATACGCAGTAAATGTTGAACTGAACTGAACAGGCAGCTTGATGAAAAGGGATATGGGATATCCAATCCTCATTGGAAGAGGATTCGTGCACAGAACATACTGATGTCTAAATACAGGCAGAACCATACACCATAACTGAGGGTCAAGGGTACCAGCAACACAAATGACAGTGGAAGCCACAGGAATAAATACAATTCACATGAAGGGCATGCATGGAGAATGAGAAGAGGTCAAGGGCTGAGTCCTGGACACACTGACCTCAGAGAGAGGTCATGGCAGCCAAGAGTTTTGAACAAAATCTCCTAAACTTCAGATCAGAAACTCTACCTGCTGGAGGAAAGGGGAGAGCTGTCACATGGGTATGGAAACCTTTAGGAGTATTTATTATATATCAGGGGCTTCCCTGCTGGCTCAGATGGTATATAATATGCCTGTAATGCAGGAGACCCGGGTTCAATCCCTCAGTCAGGAAGATCCCCTGGAAAAGGAAATGGCAACTCACTCCAGTATTCTTGTCTAGAGAATTCCACAGACAGAGGAGCCTGGCGGGCTATAGTTAACGGGGTCTGTAGAACCAAGAAAAGGGAAAGCCTTTTGGGGGGTCTGAGAAGAGGTCCCTATCCCCAGGAACCTTAGTGACAGGGCTTGACAAATGGACAGGACTCTTCTTTCCAACAATATAATTTTCCCTGAAAATGGATCTAATAATGTGCCTTGTGCTTCCATCAAGACTAAATTGGACTCCACTGACTCATAAGTCTTTTTGTGTCTCGGCTCTGATCCTTGCTTCCCGTAGCACTCACTAAATGACAGGGCTGTTGTTCTTTCTACCCGAGAATCTATTTCAGGGACACAGTGGACAGTCTATAGTTGCCTGTGCTATTATTACCTGGGGCACAGTGGGATCCTTTATTGCATTCATTTTGGATGTAAAGGAAAAGAGGAAACACAAAATGAAGTAGAATGATATCTTTCTAGGTAAATCCCCTGAGATGAACGTTCTTTATGATGAAGTCAGCTGTGTGGAGAAAAAAAAAATTAAAAATGGCTACTTCATAAATCTTGCCTTGCAGTGTTTGCAAGGATCTTTGTGGCTCAGAAACAACAACTGACTAAACTAATATGTGGGGTAAAAATATCTCTAGGTTCTGTTTGACTAAAAATGGCTGAAGATACACACATCTTATCCCTGGCAAAATTCAATTCAGTCTGGCAAATATTTATGGAGCACCAACTGTGTTCCAGGGATGCAGAGGTGCAAGGCCAGAGTCCATGGCTCCAAGTGGTGCCCAGATACTGAGGCACTGATGGAAAGGAAGGTATATTTCTCATTGTGAATTAACAAGCTGGTATCTGATCTAACGAGAAACCAGAACAGGGGTTTGGTTAAATAAGCTCGGTTAACAGAGCCAATCCTTGGTAACAAGCAACTCTGATTTCTGGATTTTTCAGCTGAGGCCTGGGCTCAGGATCACACTGCAGGTGCAGGTAATTAATCATTCTGGGAGGGGAGAGGGAGCTTGTGTGCTTCCTCCTGCTGTGCCAGCTTCCTAAAGGGCACCAGGGCAAGGTTCCTGTTTCTAATGCTGGGGACTCCTGTCCTTCCGCTCTTAGGAATTCTGAACTTGGTGCGGGAAGAAGCGGTGGTCAGAGGCAGGATGGACAAGGGAAGGGGTGGAGGAGAGAAAGTGGGAGACAGAGAGACAAACAGACACACATACACATACAGAGAGAAAGAGATGGGGAGGGGATGGGTAGAGGCTGTTGGGAAGGCAAAACCACTAAAGGTATAATTTTTTTTTTTAACTTTGACATCATTTTTAAATAAATGTCAGTAATTCTGGCACCAAGAACCCTGAGCCTGGGTGGCTAGCCAGCCTATACCTGACAGTTTAAACGCAACAACCTGCTATGCAGAATTTATTTTAAAATTCAAATAGACTGTAAAGCGTTCCTGGAATCAAAAACTGACGGCTCTTGCTGTTAAACTCTGACTCTATCAGTGCAGGTCTGAACCAGTGCCTGAAAACCCACTCTCTTCTGTGGAAGAAGAGGAGGACTGATACAAGGGCGACAGAGAACCAGCTGTTTCTGCACAGCCACTATTCATGTCAGGACTGTCACCCTTCCCAGGGGTATGTCAAGCAGGCAGATTACCCACAGTTAGGTGTTTGGACACAGATTTTAATTATTCACTCCTACTCCTCACATCTTCTAGGCCGAAATCTTCTCTTCTGTGCTCCACGGCCAGTTACCCCAAGTCTTCACTGAAGTGCTAGCCATATATTCAAGCGGGTTCAAAGCTGCTTTCATCATTTCTCCTCCTCCCCCCTCACCCCCTCCCCCACATAACTGACATATCACAAGAGTCACTTTTTGTAAGAGTACGATTCATGACTGTTAGCAACGATTCACGACTTTTAGCAACTTTTGGTGTCACTGAACATCTGCATTCTACTCTCTCCTCACAGAGCCTGTCACACAGCTACTTCTCAAAAAAAAACACTCCAGCTCAAATATGTTGTTCTTCAGGTTCTCTGGGGTCCCTTCTATGGAAATAGGAGAGTTGAGGTCAAACCTCATTTTTTGGTTGCTTGTGTAGCCTTGGACAAATTATCTGTCATCTCTAAACCGTGCTGGGTTTTTTTTTGTTTTAAAAAAAGATAGGGACTTCTCTGGTGGTCCACTGGTTAAGACACTGTGCTTCCACTGCAGGGAGCACAGGTTCAATTTCTGGTAGGGGAACTAAGATCTCACAAGCTACACAGCAAAAAAATAAATATGTAATAAAAATGTTTAAAAAGAGATATCTACCTTGGTATGTTATTGTGAGGATAAAATGAGGTAACATAAAAGTGTTGCCCAGCTGGTTGGCCTATAGTAAATGCTCAATAAATAGTAGCAGTAGAGGTGTCCACATTTTGACAGGGCTGTTTTACCAGGACTATTGTGAAATGTTTGCATCAGAACCTCTTCCTACTATTAAAATCAGCCAAGTCAGAGTGTTCTCCTTTGGTCTGGAAAAGTGATGAAAAAATGAATTAGTTCATTCTTACATTGTAGGTGGTGGAAATGATTATCATAATTGCATTTTAGAAATTAGGAAACTGAACCTCTCTCTTGGCTAAACTCTCCCCATCTGCAGATGCTGATGACTTCTGTGGAGATGCCCACCTACCTGTGGGTGGGGGCCGACTCCTGTTTGCCCTGGGGAAAACGGAGTCAGTCCTTGACAGTGTCTAACTGGAACGTGCAAAATTCTGAAGGGAGACGTGCATTTCCCCAAGTAAGCCAGGATCACAGCTTGTACCCCAAATATGATAGTGGGTCAGGGGTCCCCCAAGGGGACTTGGGAGAGAGGAGTAGTATGAGGTGGCCTGAAGGGGGAGATGGAGCAGTCTGTTTTTCTCTGAAGTGCATTTGACAGAAGGATGACCAGTCTCCATCCTCTCTACCCCTCGAATCCAAATTACACACCAGTGCTACTGCTGGCAATCCATATACTCTGTGTGTTGCTGTGCTTATTGGAGATTTACCACCTTCAGTAAATTTCTCCTGGTTGCTTTCCCTTTGAGCTGATGTTGTCTCCACTCTGACCCCTCTCGTACTTGGATATCTGGTTGGAATCACCTTCTCCTGCACTTCATCAGGTTACCATGTGCTCTTTTACATTATGCATATCTACATCCATATCCTCTGCTTGGTTCTTCAATTAGATCTTAAGATTTATAATTTATATTTTAAAAAATCTTTTCACTCCCCCAACACTGAGCCTACAAATATATATTGGGTGTTAATAAATGCTTGTGGAGTGAAAAAATAAGTTGCAAATCTTAAGTCATTAGATTAGGGATTTTTCCTAGAGTTCTAACTGAACAGAGACAAATATTAAATAAATGAGTAAAGTTTGTGTTTACAAAAATGAGCAAATTAAAGTGCTGAAGAAAAAAATTAATTTTTGTTCCAGAGAAATAACACGCCTTCAGCTCATTTCTAGCCAGTGGGGGTTTAGTCATCAGTAGGTTGTCACCCACCCTGCTGAGAAGCTCTCAAGGCATATGTGTCACACGCCTTGAGAGGAACATATGGAACCCACCATCAGATGCAAAGGGGGTGCTTGTGACTACATGGAGACACTGTTTTGCCAATGTTCTCACTCCTTTTGGAGGATTCACCTTCATTCTGACTCACTTTCTTAAATGTTTACCTTTGTATTTGCCAACTGTTTGAATTGGTGTTTCAACTGTTCTGACCATCTGCTGGGAGAAAACTTTGAGATTATGTCAGTTTTTGTGTCAAACTGTATAGATTTGAGTTGGAGAACTTGAAGCTCAGCAAGTCTAACTCCTTCCTTCATATAGTCGCAAGGCTTCTTCACTGCCTCGTGTGTCAGTCCCGGGGCTAGGTGTTGGCAAGGCAGTGACTACCGGCACTGACACTCACAGGGAAGACGGACATGGAAACAGACTCAGTGAGGTGATGCAGGTGCCGTGATAAACGGGTGTCTGGGGAACATGCACTATGCTCAGGAGGTGAGCTGAGTCTTTACCTAGGTAGAGTGTGTACTAAGAGGGGCTGCTGCTGCTGCTGCTAAGTCATGTTCAACCCTGTGTAACCCCATAGATGGCAGCCCACCAGGCTCCCCAATCCCTGAGATCCTCCAGGCAAGAATACTGGAGTGGGTTGCCATTTCCTTCTCTAATGCATGAAAGTGAAAAGTCAAAGTGAAGTCGCTCAGTCGTGTCCGACTCTTAGCGACCCCATGGACTGCAGCCTACCAGGCTCCTCCGTCCATGGGATTTTCCAGGCAAGAGTACTGGAGTGGGGTGCCACTGCCTTCTCCAACTAAGAGGGAAGCAGGAAAAGATTAGTCTAACATACAATGGAGAAGAAGGTAGGGGCAAGATCAATAAACATTTATTGAACTTTATTCATATAATGTTCATATATATGGGCTGCCAGACTCTATGTTAATTGCTAAAGGCATGAAAGATACAGCCTTCTTCTCAAGGAGCTTATCATTTAAGTGCACATAAACAAATTACAATACATTGTGATAAATGCACAGACTATATGTGGGGACCAGTTAGAGGCCATCACCTAGTCTGCATGAGAAGGGATGAGGGTCAGAACTATGAGAATGATGGAAGAAAAAGGAGTGAATAAATAGAAGAGGTGGTCAGGAGCTGAAGTCCACCGGACTTGGGGAGGGCCTGGACGG
Organism: Ovis canadensis; assembly: GCF_042477335.2. Taxonomy (NCBI): domain Eukaryota; kingdom Metazoa; phylum Chordata; class Mammalia; order Artiodactyla; family Bovidae; genus Ovis; species Ovis canadensis. Next base: position 35,581,775 of record NC_091262.1, read on the forward strand.
GTAGGATGGGAGAGAAGGAGGAGTCCTGGGTGACTTCCAGGTTTCTGATGTGGGTAAGAATCATTCTCTGAAAACAGAGATAGAGGCAGATGAACAAGTTCAGGAAGAAAGATGAATTCACATTAAGATACGTGCTGGAGATGTCTGCTGGACATCCAGATAGAAATTTCTAGCATGCAGCAATACTTTCAAGTCTAGAGCTCAGATATGTCTGGGGATATCCATTGTTGAGTCATCAGCACAGAGCGGGAAGCTAAAGTCATAGCAGAGTCTGAGTCTCCAAGGGCAACACCAGGAGAGCAGAGTCAGGGCCACGAGTAGGGGAATGAGGGGTCAGCCGAGGAGAAAGAAACAGCAATCCAGGGCAGAGAAGAATCATGAGAAATCTGAAGACAGAGTGAGAAGCAGATTTAAGAGAGGGAGGAGATAAAAGTGTCAAATGCTTCCCAGATATTAAATAAACTGAAGATTTTAAACCAACAGCAGCTGAACTTGGCCCTAGGTCAACTTTGTCTGGGGAACTTTGCCAGTGTGGTTTCAGTGGCATGTCTGTGGGCAGAAACCTGACTGCAGTGGACAGAAAAGAGGGGAGGGTAGAATGCTGAGGCTGTGGGCACTCTTTGTAAGATGCGGCCCATGAGGGGGAAAGGAGATCCGAGATCTTTACAGGAGGACACAGGATTGAGACAGGGTATCAGTTTTGTTTTGAGACTGGAGAAACTTGAGCAAGTTTATTTACATGGTGTGCTGGGGGTGGGAGGAGCCATTCCAGAAGGAGAGTTGAAAACCGAGAAGAGAAGGAGTAACTACAGGAGCGATGTTCAGAGAGCTGAGGGGACACTGATCAAAGACGCAGCAGCAAGAGACTGGAAGACAAAAGGTGGAAGGGGGCAGAAAGAGGGCACCCTGCACCAGAGGTCTTTCTCTGTGAGATTTGGAAATCAAGGGAATTGATATTGAGGCCTCAATATTATCTGCAAAATAAGAAAATGAGAAAACCAAGGCCCAGAGAGGGCCTTGATCTGCATGATAATCCATAGAGAGTAATAGTTTGATTTAGTCAAGTTTCTTGACTCCTTGCCCGGTCCTCTTTCTACTCCCTAGAATATACTCACTTGTTTTGAAGACATTTGCATTGCCTGAACATCTGTTTGAAAATGGGGCTTTTCTGTACCTTTCTTTTGAAAGATGACCAGGCAAGGCGGGCTTCACAAAATGGAAGATTATGCCACCTGTCACCAAGGACAGTGAGCCTGCCAAAACCCAGGAATGGGACCTAGAGATCTGCCCTCTTGAAATGAGTAAGGGACTTTCCTGGTGGTCCCGTGGCTAGGACTCCACACTCCCGATGCAGGGGGCCTGGGTTCAGTCCCAGGTCAAGGAGCTAGATCCCATATGCTGCAATTAAAGAATCTGTATGCCACAACTAAAGATCCCATGTGCTGCAATGAAGACCCGGCATAGCCAATTAAATAAATGTTAAAAAAAATTTTTTTTTAATGGGTAAGATAGCAGCAGTTCACCCCTGGACAGAGATCCTGAATTACTCATGCCTCTTTCGCGTGCTTGGAAAATGCATTGAACACTCAAACTGTGAGCATCACTTCACCGGAAAACATTCTAGAAAAGTACCTGGAGGGAGAGTATGATGTTATGGGGGAAGGAATGGCTGAGAGTAAACTGAGGACAAGCCTCTTGGCCTCTCCACACTTCCAAGGTCCTTTCTAAGGGTAACACACACATCTGAGGAAGAGGTGGACAGGACCAAGCACTGATGACTAGAGCTAGCCAGTGGAGCACACAGAGAAAACAGTCACCAAAAATACAAAGGGAGGATAACGAAGATTAGAGCCATCATTTAGCCGTGGGTAGGCCTGTCAAACGGAATAGAAATGGGAAGAAATTATGTCTACTTGGAAAACATAGCTTGTGTCCTTAACTCATATAACATTAGGGAAAAGGAGGAAAAAACACCTTCATATCAGAATCACACACTTTACAAGTAGAAAAGACTTAAGTCCAACCTACTAAGACCAATTCATAGTTCTGTCATCCCCAAGATTGCTTCTCTCTCCTTCTGTGATTTCTTTAACAATACCAACTGGCTTCTAGGGTAATTAGAAATACTCAGACAGCAAACAAACTTGCAATAAACACTGGCTTGCTTTCTGCAGTGTCCTGAATAAAGGCCCCTAGACAAAGGACTCTGGATGTGGGAAGCCGACCCTGAGATGGAGAACTGGATTAAGATCCTATAATCTCTGACCAAAACCATTCCATGTAATTACAGCCACAGGAGTACAAATGTGGCTCTAAACCAATGCCTCCTATAACTTGAAATGTTTCCCTCTTGGAGATTAAACCGTTATGTAACATATAATAACTGCATCACTATAATTTACATAGCATCTTTCTTCACTGGCACCTAAAGTGCTTTATACATGCAATGATTAATTCTTACAAGAATCTTACAAAGCAGACAATCAACAAGGATTATTATTCCCATTTTGCAGAAGCTAAAATCAGAGCAGGGAAACATGATGAGATTTTTTTGCAGGTCAGAAAAAATGAGTGGAAGATTATCATTTTTAAATTCTCTTTGGGGAACTTATTTATTGAGCTCAACCCTTGTGCTCTGGTGTGTCTGTGATGCAGTAGAGTGGGTGGGGTGGAAAGGGGGAAATGGTTTGAATAACACAATATAAAGACGAAAGAATATTTAGGAGCCGGTAATTCCAACTCAAGCTATAGAAACAGAAGTTAAATTGTGCCACTGGGCACAGTCTATGAAACTACAAACTCAGCAAATCTGCCTTGTTGCAGAAATGAGAGAGAGATTTTTTTACTCCCTTGTGAATGGTATGGATGTTAAAAATAAACAAAGTATTCAATTTTTACCTTCATGATAGGAGAGAAAAGAGGGACTCCACCATATAAGGAAATGGGCTGAGATGAAAACTATCACGCACACACTCGCTGACCATGCTAACCAAAGCAGCAGCCTGTGACCCTCTGTGTTCTCACTCTGCTTAATTACTCTTCATCGCATGTACATATTCATTTTTTTGTCTATCTCCCCCACTAGAAATAGAAGCTCCATGAGGGCAGGGCTTTTATCCTTATTCATTGATATTTTCAGGGCCTAGAACAGTACCTGGCATCTAACACTCAAAAAGATGTCAAACTAATGAAGAATGCCTGTAGGTTAAAGGTCTAGTTCTGTCATTGATCAATTCTGTGACCTTGGAGAAGTTATTTAATCTCTTGGGGGTCTTTAGTAGAGGGAAAAAAAAAAAAAAAGCATTCAACCAGATGATCCTTTCACCACTTCAATACTGTGATTTTATATATATAATGAACCATAATACAAGGCAAAGTGTGATTAAGCTAAAGTGGATAAATGTCACATTTCTGGGCTGCCCAGCATCTTTTGAATATCTTTCTGTTCAGACAATTTACTACCTGATGAGCACTATCTCTCCAAGGATGATACTAGAAGTTCAAGGGCCCGGTCTTCCTTTAAGCCAGGGACAAGCCATTTGACTTTGGTTTTGCTTATGAAATACAACTTCAAGAGATTTTTTGTTTTTAAGGGAAGCAATGTGAGGAAACAGGTACCATGTGGAGCTCACTTTTTGGTGGGGAGGTTGCAGGAGTCCCTGTTTTCTGGAGCTCTACATCAACTGTGGAGAGGAAGAGTTCGGGTTGTGCTGCAGCAGCAAAGTTGTTTAATGTGGCTCAAGACTTGTACAGCAGGGAATGAAAAGGAGAAAACTGTTTCACTGAGAAAAAGCAAGGCCTTCTTAAGTATCACAGACTTGCTCCAAATCCTGTTCTGCCACTTACTGGCTGTTCCTTTGAATAAATTATATTGCCTCTTCAGCTCCAGTTTAATGATTTTAAAAATGATTATTGTCTTAAATTCACTCACAGCCTCAGAAAACTCTTTGCTGCTATAATTCCCCCTGGGACTTCTGCTAGCGTGTTTGCCTCTAGATCTCTGGGTCAAAGTGAGGCTTCAAATTAGGTCAATCTATAAAGCTATGAGAAGATAAAACACTGAGCTACAACAGTAATAACAGAAACAGCAAAGTCAACTAATAAAAGGTAATTTTTTCCACAGGTATTAACAGGCCCCAAACACATTATTACCCAGCAGAATAGAATTGTTATTACTGTTGTTATTTAGTCGTTAAGTCGTGGCTGACTCTGTGACCCCATGGACTGTAGTCAGGCTTCTCTGGCCACTGGGATTTTCTAGGAAAGAATACTGGAATGGGTTGCTATTTCCTTCTACATAGGATCTTTCATGACTCAGGGATTGAACTCTTACCTCTTGCACTGGTAGGTGGATTCTTTAACCACTGAGCCACTGGGCAAGCAGTTGATGCTGTAACAATTATCCTTAATTGCCAAGCAAAGATTAAATTATGGCCCACTTACTCTGGTTATGGTACAGAAGTAAGTACTACATTTTACATATATTTCTAGAAAAGTAGTTCCAGTTAACAAGTTTTGGTGCTTAAAGACTGTCAGTTAACTGGAAAATTCCCTTTCACACAATAGATTATGTCTCAGTGATGCCAGAAAATGAACTATAGTAACTGACAAGATATCAGAATATGAGAAAATATTATGTGCATAGATAGTTTCATTTGAAAACTGGCTGGCATCCCCAGTTTTTCACAGAAACTCTCTGAAGCCTAGGAGCTCCTAAGTGCAGTTTTGGAATTTAAAGAAAATAAATATACTCTTTTATACGTAAATTCTCATTACCTAGAAATAACACTATAATAAAGTCACAAAGAAATCAGAAAGCTGGACTCAAAAACTGATTTCCCAAATATCGTCTCTGACTGCTGATACCAACCAAGCAAGCATTTGCCTGAGTTTTTCAACTGTTACATTGCTACCCATCTTTATTCCAATTTCCCCTTCAAGTTTATTGTTTCCTATTTCCCCTTCCTAAATATGGCTTATTTCCTGAGCTGTACGTTTTGGCCTTCTGCTTTTCTCTATAAATACTTTCTCCTTCAGAAAGATCATATACACTGATGTTTTCAACTGTTGTTTCTTCATGGATGACTCACACATTTACCTATTTAGGTACAACTTCTCTTTCATCAGCTTTAGTCCTGTATTTCTAAAAACCCCCTAAGATTTTTCTTCTGAATATTTCACTACTATCTCAAATTTTAAAAATCTTTTTTGAGCTCTGAGCTCATCTTTGTTTTAAAACCGACACATGCTATGCACATCCCTTCTCAGTTACAATTTCTAAGACTTAAAGAATTGGAGTCTTTTCTGATTCCTCCTGATCCTTTTCTCCCATCATCCACTTGGCTACTATTCCAATCAATTATTGTAATCTTGGTCTTTTTGCTCTCACCTTTATTACCCAACACCAAGACTATCCTATCTTCTCATCCATACTATCTTTCACACTTGAGCTAGGATAATGTCTCTAAAACGTAGATTGGAGCATTCACAGTTCATCATTCATTCCACACACACTGAGTGCTTATTTTATACAAAGCACTACGTTACACACTCAGGATGCAGAAATGGATGATTACGGTCTAGTAGGGAGAAAAGACCTGTACATAAACGGAAGTTCCAACTGAGAAACCGGTACTGAATGAACAGATTAAGAATGGTTTCCAAAGCATAATGAACATTCAGTAGAAGGAAAACTTATTTCTAGATGGAGCTATTATTTCATTCAGCTTTAATTAAAGGACAGAATGTCAACATCCCAAGATATAGACATGAGCCTCTACAGAGCCTCCCCTGAATTTCTTGTCACTAGTCAATTTCTATTGCTTGAGAAAGGCCAAAAACGCGGGTCAGTATCAATAGGGAAAACAGAAACGGCATCAAATAGAAACACTGATGTTTCCAAGCTGGAAACTTCATGAGAGTATTAACGAAATGAGGGAGCCACTCTGGAAAGCAATTCGGGAGGAAGGAGGCCAAAATACTCTGCGGAATAGTCAGCGTTTATACACCTACGAACATTCCAGAAGAAACGGACAAGCCTCCTGAAGGGAGCTGGGTACTGACGACTTAAGCTGGGGCAGAGCGGGGCAGTGTTTCGGCAAAAACAGGTACAGAACGGACTAGAGAAATCTTACTACTGAGGTTCGCCCGAGCAGGAGTGAAGGGTGTAGTATCGCTGAAGGGATCCCCTCGCGCCTACTCGGCCGGCAATCGCCTCAAGTTCCTCACGCAGACTCGGCGCAGGCGGCCGAAAGCAGCTTTTCCCGCCCTTCTCAGCTGAGAAGTTCCAGAACTTTCGTCCCTAGCCGTCGCCGGCTCCAAATCAAGAGGGCTCAAAATAGAGCGATGCGTCTCTTCCGGCCAGTCACTAGGCCGGTTGGAAGCGCACGGAAAGCATCAACACTTTTAGCCCGACCTAACTGCTCTCGCCGGAGAAGGCAATGGCACCCCACTCCAGTACTCTTGCCTGGAAAATCCCATGGACGGAGGAGCCTGGTAGGCTGCAGTCCATGGGGTCGCGAAGAGTCGGACACGACTGAGCGACTTCACTTTGACTTTTCCCTTTCATGCATTGGAGAAGGAAATAGCAACCCACTCCAGTGTTCTTGCCTGGAGAATCCCAGGGACGGGGGAGCCTGGTGGGGTGCCGTCTATGTGGTCGCACAGAGCCGGACACGACTGAAGCGACTTAGCAGCAGCAGCAGCAGCAACTACTCTCGCAGAGCCCCGCGCGAGCCATCGGCATTGAGAAAACTGGGGAAAATGCACACGGAGAGCTGGAGATCCCGCGAGACTTCACAGGCCAGCCTCGGCCTCAGCGCGCCGGAAGCGGAAGTCAGGAGGCGGTCGGATTCTGGCCGAAGTGGCTCTGTTACCTGGGAGAGCTGAAGGAGTGTACAGAGAGGTACTGTGCCAGCGCCCTGGGCCGGAGGTAGGTTTCCCTGCGCATCCGGAGCCCTGAGCGGGATAGACACAGTCCTGGGCGCAGGAGTCCGTTCGGGTCGCGGGGAGGAGGGAGTCGGGCGGGCAGGCAGAAGTGAGTGGCCGGCGAGGTGTCCTCGGGCTCTGCAGTTCTGGGACCCGACTTTTTGGAGAAACCAGAAGCCGCTTCCCCCTCACGGCCTCTAATTTCCCTCGCGCCTGGGGCCGAGGTGTTTTAGAAGGAGCCCAACAGTCAAAGCTCCGAGAGAGAACTGAGAAACGCAGCGGTTCTCAGTCGGTGTCTTCGTCGGTTAATTCTCTGGGTTCATCTCTCAGGGCATGACTGCCCGTTCTGGGTAGTCCTTTCCGAGGTTAGTGACGCACAGCGAAAGTTCCGTGTGGTTTTATTTAGGGCCTAAAAACTAGCCGTCCTCGAGTACACACCTACCTTGTTTGTTGTTGTGTTTGTTTTTAACAGAAAAGAACGTCCTTTGTTATTATTCACGCTCGGACTGATTTTGAAGGCCCAGAGGACAAGTCTTGTAGCATCTTCTAGCTCTTTGGTAGCACTTTCAGCTCCAATTTCCTCTTTCAAATTAGCGCCGGAAGTCTTTTAATCCTACCACTTAATTAAGACCCTTACGGTTCCCGTCCCCGCGGCACACACCTTTTGAGAGTTTCTTTCAAGGGAGTCGTTTATTGTTTTTCTTCCCACAGATCTACACAGTCTAAACATTAAACAGAACAGTCGCCTCAAATCCCTGAGGTGAGTAAAGCATGGATCAATTAAAATCCTATTTAAGTTTCATCCTCACCAGTAATGATAAAGATGATAAACATTTGCTTATTTGTGAGAGGGGGATCCTGGGAGAACATAGTACAGTAGCACATTTGCCTTGCCTTATGATTTTTATCATCCCTATGGTTAGGTATGGGTCATCTTTCTGGTGACTCCAGTAATTCCTATAGAAATTGAGGCACGGTTTTAATTTGCTGAATCTATCTTCAACTATACCTTGGATTTGAG